>NW_024582469.1:1209935-1287650 GCF_018398535.1 Haplochromis burtoni
TGTGTGTGTGTGTGTGTGTGTGTGTGTGTGTGTGTGTGTGTGTGTGTGTGTGTGTGTGTGTGTGTGTGTGTGTGTGAGGACAGCTGCTTTGTGTCGATCAAAAGCAGCAGCAGCAGATTCCCTGCAGTGTCCTCTGGAGTTGAGCTCACTTTAGCACACGTACATGCTTGTGCGCACTCTTTTTCTTACTTTGTTAGTTCCCAATTTTCAGGTCTGTTGTGCTACTAAAACATTTGTTACCTATAAGAAAGAGTAAGTGTTACAGGAGAACAACAGACTTGATGTTGCCCCATGTGATCGCCACATAATGGATTACCTTGACTTTTTTCTTGTGTCTAAAAGACCTGCTAGACTTATGGACCATTGTTTAGTCTGGGATTCATTGTTTTGGTCTTTCTCAAAAGCTGTTATAGACGGGGGTTATTCATTATTACAGCGACTTATATTTAAAAGTCTTAAAACAGTTGGTCGCTTTACAAAAGTGTCTTGGACTACCAGATATTTTACAGGAGAGGAGAATACCAGGAAAAAAGTATCCAACAAAATAAAAGGAAATCCTTGAATCCATCCATGAAAATGAGGCCACATCTTTGGTGATTTAATCAAATGTCTTGATATGGCTTACGAAACGTTCAAAACCACAACATATTTAAGGCTTTTTATGACTAATAAAAAGATCAAATACTCATATCGGAGAAAAACAAAACACTTTGATAATTGCTTATCAAAATAATGTACTTTCTTTTTGACTCCTTGAATCAGTTGCACCTCTAAACAGTTTATAGATGTAATTCTGTAGTCTCTATTTCTTCTGTTTTGGGGTTATTTGCAGCTGCTTGGCCCACTGGCATTTCTGTTGCTTTGATACTCAGTTTTGGAGCATTCATGCAGTGTTTACTAGCAGCGAAACTTCTCTGCCCATGAATGTTTATTACTAATGGGAAACAGAAAAAAAAATCAAGCTCTAATTAACTCAAATTCAACCCCTTTTAAAATGCAGAATAAATATTAAAAGGCACGAGTGCTATGCTTGGCCCAGGTCAAACATGGCGTTCATTGTGGAAAAACTACCCTTTTAAAGTAGTAGACTTAATGTCTGTTCGGTGGACATGCACAGTCTCTAGATGCCAGTAAAGGAAGGTCTTTTATGAGAAATGTTAGATAAGAAGAGGGAAAGAAATGGGAGAGGCGATTAGCCCAAATATGCTTAATGTCAGTTTTATATTTTTTCCTTCCAACATGTTGTTTAAAGTTTAGGCTTTTGGTAATTATGCTCACTCGCGTGCGTGTTCGCGTTTGTGTGTAACCCTTCTTCTTTGTGTTTCTCACTCTTGACTCTGACTCTCTAAACGTGCAGGCTGATATGTCTCCTTTCCCTGGGGATGGTCCAGATCTGACAACAGCTAGGCCTACACCCCATGCAGGAAACCCATCCCACTGAGATATAATATGCACGGTTGTGCATGTGGATATTATGCCACACCAGTGCCAGTCAGTGTCTAGTATTTGTATAGACGTTAGCTTTTCTGCAATCTTGCTCCTTTTGCTTTTTTATCAAGCAGTTGATGATCATACACTTCGAGGAATATGTCCGCATTAAACTTGTATTGTGTTCATTCCCCACTCTAAAACCAGTATTGATTTTTTTGCCCCATTGTGATATCCATCCTCAGCATGAGCGCCCGCTTACAGTGCCACAAAATCTTTTTCTTAATAGCGTTTCTCTGAAATCTGTGCCAGCAGAGCCCCTGTGCAGGTTCAAACAAGGACAAGGAACAAGCGATATTTTTTTGATAATTGTTTCCTTTAAGTCAGATGGATTTTTTTCTGAGAAGAGCATGAAATAAAGGTCAAAATGTTCACCCAGTAAAGCTTGACAGCTGCCTCCAGCCTTCTCCTCTCCATCTTCCTTGTTATTCGCCTTTTTCTATGTACCACATATCTGTCTGTCTCACTCTGTCAAGGTCTTTTTCCTCCCTTTCTTCCTATCTGTTTTGTGCCTCAATCGCAGTTCTCTCAGTTAATTATTTCTTTTGAAGCTTTGATTTTTTTCTTGTCACTGAAGAGAAATTGCTTCTAAGAATGACTATGGTGAAGAAGCTCATGATAGTGACCTCTAATTCAAATGTTACGCAATACACTGCAACTACACCGGATTACATACATTTTTGTTTCATCTTGCGTATTCTATTAGCGCGTACAAGGGTATTCAAGGTTGTTAAAGATGATCATATAGTACTCATTATGTATGTTCAACTTCCTGAAAACAAAACCTTTAAATGGAAGTTACTTTTATATAAATAAAAGCCAACGTAATGTATGTATAGTGCTTAAAAAAAATGTACGTTTAATGCCACTGTTGCCCTTAATTACCAGTGCTGGTACTTCTTATAGTTCATGTTGTTACATATGCATTTTTAAATGTAGTGTTTAACAAAAAGCTGAAAAAATATACTAAAGCACATTATTATTTTTTGAGTTTGATTATAGTTGATTAAAATTATAGTTATTTACTCAGATCCCTGAACATAAAAAATAGTTTTAGTAGTTGAATGTTATGATTTGGGTATAAAATGTATTTTTTTTTTTTTTTTGCCAAATAAATAATATTTAAATTTTTAGATTTCAACAATTTTTGCCAGATTTCTAAAATGCTTGTTTTTTTGTTTTTGTTTTCAATGACAGTTGGTCTAATAAATTTGGTAAGCACTGTATGTGAAAAAGCCAAGCCTGTTTAGAATTGCTTGTGTATATTGATTATATGGACATGTATAAGGTCTCTTTCCTACAAACAGGTGTTTCCATTTTTAGTTCTTTGCAAATAACCATTTTGGTAATGGCTTCCTTTACAGGTTAACAACTATGTGGAGGAAAGAGAGGAGATCAACCTGATTCATCCTGCCAAAAAGCTCCTGTTGTTGTGCCCTGGATGTGTCTGTCTCAGGAAGTCTCTCTGGCCAGTGGACTTGGTCAGCAGCAGCCCAGCCAGCCTTGATCTGAAGCCCTACATTAAAACTCAGCACTGTCATTCATCTTACACCTCCAGGTTTGGATATTCATGTTTTCTTTTGTCTGAAATGTCCTGTTTAAACCAAAATTTGTCCTAAGGGAAATGACTGAGTCCACAAAATGATACAATTTACAAAATGAAGAGAATTTAGGTGTGAAATTATACTGCATGCGAGACGTATGAACATAATTGGGGGCAAAATCTTGTGCTGTAGAGAATATCCCATTACTTTCCAGTTCTTAATTGGTCAAACCATTAACTAGTAAGAGTTTTGCTAACAGATTAACTGACAGTGGTGCTGCTTGTCAGCTGCATGCATCCCCAAAATGCTACATATTTTACCTTCAGTTATGTAATCTGAATGCTCTGGAAATTACAGACTGGATATAACATGAGATATTTAGATTAAAGTTGCAAACAAACTTTATTTCTAGGTTTTATCGGTCTTGTAGCCAGAAGACGAAGTTGGGTTCCCTGCTAACTGGAGCACTGCTAGAGGCCACACTCGTGCTTGGTGCTCGCACGGCACTCCTTTACCCATTACCCCAGTGCCCCAACAGCCACGCTGTCTTGAAAGGTAGGCTTCATGCTGTTGTTTGCATGCACGTAATCTTGGGAAAATAACTTAATGTGATATAGAGTATGTGTATCTTAAATACACAGACAGATGACACATTATAAGGAAAAAAATTAATAAATTATGCTGTGGAGGACATTTTTGCTGGCATGGTTTGATCCCACTTATTCTACTTGTTCTGAGTGAAACATGCTCTCTGCTATAATGCCCGCATCACGGGGCATGAGACGACATAGAAAGGTTTGAGAAGTATGAAGTGACCTAAATGCTATCCTATTTGCAATCATCATCTCGATGCGAACAAAGAACTGTGGAATATTTTGGACTGACAGCGCTGTCCACCATCATCAAAACACAGAATGAGGCAGCATCCTTTGGAAGAGACTCCTGAGACTTGGAGGATCTATTCCAGTGCACACTGAAGCTGTTCTGGCAGCATGTGGTGGTCTAACACCTTACTAACACACTTTCTGTTAAGATTTCCATTAATTTGACACCTGTCTCAACATTATAGGATAATTGGCTCTTATTTCTGCTCATAAGATAATAAACAGAGGTGCACAAATTGGATCCCAAGTGAAGCGGGAACTTCTGGGATTCTCATTATTCCCCTGCGGTCTATTGCTCCCCTCGTTTTCCTCCTCTCTGCACTTTTCCCACATGATTCCTTATCCACAGCGTGATCTGGGTATGTTGGGGTCTGTAGCTGATCCCAGTGGTTGGCCTTTCCCTCTTTCCATTCTCTTTTATTTGCCTTGCTGTGTTCTCTCCATTCACATAGCCCTCACCGTCTCCCCCTTTCCCTTCTATTCTCTAATTTAGATACACTCGTGCTCAAGTGGTTTAAGAAGGAAGGAAAAACTTCCAGACATCACAGAGTCTACACAACGCTCATTACACACACATCAGGTTATCTGAAAAGAGGTGATATGCACTTCAAACATGCTTGCGCCGCTCCCCAGAAAAGCTTCGGAATCACAGCATGATAGACTTACATTCCAGCTTTTTATGCAGCAGAGGATCATCAAGCTCTGCCACTTAAATGCTTTGAGGAGTAAATTAAAATGTCAGTTGTGAGAAGATAAGACAATAAGCTAAATTCTATCATGCATATTGCGTTTCACCTCTTTTTCTCACTCTCACTGCCCTTTTCCCTCAGTCTCCACATGACTTCATTGTCCAACCAGTCAGGTTGTCGGTCCGTTGTTCAGCTGTCTGTCTACCTTCTCTGTAGAGATGTTACGTATGACTTAAATGTAAGCCAATACTGTCATTAATTTCCACTGGCAGTGAGACAGCGGACAGGCTGTCTCTGACAGGATCAAGGAGACACACACACTCAGATGCACACACAAGTATGCAAACACATTTTTCTGTTTCTTTCTTTTTGATTTGCTCTCGGTCGTGTTAATAATTATAAAGCATTTGTTTTTGTCAGGCCAGCTTTTTTGAGGCAACACACAATCGCACACAGACGCACGCTTACACAGTGCATATCTTTAACGTGACACACTGTTCTGTTCTAATGGGTGTTACAGGAAACAGAATTGAGCCAGACACGCGCACACACATAGCAGCTTAGAAGTCTTGCTCATGCATAGCATGAACCCCCGCCCGTCAAAACTTGTAGAATTTGTTATCAAGCAACAAAGTTAGTTACCCATAGCCATGTTATTGTGCTTTTAAATAGGCATGTGTTGCTATTGTGATGTAATATATTTATTGAATCTAATTTGAATGATTTTATAGTTGGTTTATTTTTAGTTCAGAGACTATGATATCCCTGTAACAAACACATGCTGTAGTTTTCCTCTTTTAAAAGCTCTGAAGCACTTACGAGCCTAGAAGTAAGGAGTGCTGAATTGAAAAGTCAGAAGTGGTCTTTATTACTGTAAAATTGGCCTTGGGTAAGGCATTGACTCCCCCAGCTGACATTTTGTCAGGGCACAGGTTTAAAGACATGAAGGCTAAAGTGATTATCTGATGTCATAAAAGACATTTTATTATCCCGAGTTTGGGCAAGCTCTGCATTAAGTTTGAAACTTGGATAGTGTTGGTGTTGTTATTGCTTTCTTACCATTTTTGGTATTGTTCCTCTCTTCAGTGCTCTAACCTGATTCTGGTCTTTATGTTTTTTCAAAGCTTTACAATCAAAGTTATGTAGCTGTTAAAGTAACTAGTATATGAAAATGCACATATGTGATTATGTGCTTCTGTATACATTGTGTTTGTTTGTTTGCATACAGAACATGCAAAGATATTTTAAATCTTTGCATGTTCTGCAAAGGATCTCACAACATTCTGGAGCTAACCTGCACTACGAGCTAAAATGTTACTTTATTTGTGTACCATTTTCCGTCTGCTTCAGATTACAACAAATGTAGGATGTGCAACTCTGGAGTCTACGGAGAGATTTGAGTGAGGTAGAAAGGCAGAAATTAAATGAGAATTTCTCATTCCGCTTCAAAAGCAGGTGTAAAATGCTAATAATTGAACAAGAGCTTTGACTTTGATTAGGCATTCATGCATAGATTGCATGTTGCGAGTGCAATTGCTTTAAAAAATGACAAAATAAAACAACAATTGACAAGAGTATTTGAAAACCACTGAGCTACCAATTGCAAGGTGCTTTTCTTCACCAAACCCGGGCTCGCAGATGAGTCAGTTTCATTCTCACGTCCTGATTCAGCAGATAACTCGCTTACACAACTCCAGCCTCACTTTAGCCCCGTTTGCTTTTTTTCCTGCATTGTTTAAGAATGCTTCTCCACGGGCTCGACTGAAGTGTTGCCTTAGCGAGTCAGCCGGCTAACACAAGATTTGTAATTCCAGAAAACAGGCTTGTGCCAAATTATCTTATTATTTAACGCTCGATTGATGCACACAGCTTGGGTTTGCAGCGATAAAAGTTCTGTCATTAATCTTTATTATTATGTGTTGCTTTATTAGTGGGCTTCAAGTATATACTTGTCTTTTGCAGCTTCTAGATTTAGATATAATATTTGAATACGTTTACACATTAGCATGGCTGTGTTAAATCAGTAGTCTGGTGAAGACTGATGTATTTATTCCTCCTCTTAATGCTAGCAGGTTGTGTAAGTAGAGTCAAAACAAAATATATTCCTTACATATACACACTCTCTGCTTAAATAATAATAATAATAATGATGGATTGCATTTATATAGCGCTTTTCGGGGCCCTCAAATGTGCGATCCTTCAGGACTGTGAAGGAGGTGTAACTCTTCAAATAGTGTATGTGTAATCCTGGCACTAAATGTTTACGTCTGCGGTGCTTTTTCCTCTTAAAGCATCCAGACTCAAAAAAACCACCTCAACTGAAGACCAGTGGGATTTAGCCATATTTATGTCAACTCTAAGTGGGGGTTGTTTAAAGTGATTTTCTTGAGATCATTTCCTGCATTGTACTGCTCAGAAGGAAGTAAGTGGCTTTAGTTTACAGGCTGCCATCCTTCTAGCTCAATGTTGGTGTTTCTTTCTCTTTATTTCTTTCATTTTCTTTCTTCCACTCTGTTGTCATTGTACATTGTGTTGCTTTTAAGACCCATTGACAGCAGATGTGGTGTGGAATCAAAAGGAAACTCTCAGGGATTACAAAAACACGTATTGTTCGTATGCCCATTTCAACTAAATATACATTGACATTCCTATTGTGACATGATACACGCACAGTCATTACGTTTTTTCACTTGTAAAGCTTAAAAATACTGCTTCGTTTTTGGGACTGGGGGTAAATTGGCTATTTATTTCTTTTATACCTGATGATTAATGCAACAAAGGTGAAGTAATTTCATGTAATAAAGTTGTAAAGGACATAAAAGGGAGCACAGCTGTGTAGATTTCCAAAGTTTTTAATGATCTATATATGTGTGTGATTTATGACAGAGTAGTGGGATAGTATGCTGGGTCTGACTGTAGCACATGGCTGAGAACTATGTATAGTGTCGTTGAAGAGGGGGTGGGAGACACAGAGAAACAGAGATTGTGTGTAATAAGAGAGAGCGCAAGCGAGAAAGTGAGAGGAAAAGAGAAGTGCATGTAGTCAGGAGACATCGAAGAAAGACCGCTTTGGTGATGAGGACACGCAGTGAAGCTGAGTGACTGAAAGAAAGTTGAGAGGGAGAGAAAGATAAAGCGTTAGTTAGAGAGAGGTCAAGTTAGAAATGGAGTAGGTGAGAGAGAAAGCGAGAGAGAGAGTGAGAGTGAGAGAGAGAGAGAGAGAGAGAGAGAGAGAGCACACAGGCAGCTGCAGGAGAGACGGGACTGGCGGCTCAAATGTGGACGAGTGTACCTCGGTCAGCCCGGCACTGAGCTGTCAGTGTGGGAGGCAGCGTGGCCAGCTGTAGCTAGCAACCGTGAAGCACTCTCACAGAATGGACTTCAAGATGATCAGTGAGTAGTGGAAATGTGAGTTGCAGTGCAGAGCAGTGTCTTCACACAGTTGAGAAATGAAATTGTGGCTTTCTGCTGGTTTCAGTGACTCAGTGGAGCACAGTGAAAATGCAGTTTTGCATGTGCTTTGTGTCCTCCGTCTTCTTTCAGTTGTTGACAGAGAGAACGTGGTGATTTACCGCTGACTTTTCATGCTTCATTGTATTATATCGTGGCTGACAACATGTCACCAACGGACGTGTTTCTTTATTACGTTACTTAGTTATTTAAGTTTCATTATTAGTCATTTTAAAACCTGGAGAGTCTCATAGACTCTGTGGCTGGTATTACTACTTCTGTTCTTGCTTTCTAATTGGTGCAGAATGCAGACATACACTTTCAGCAATGCAACTGTCTCGTGGTTTTATTGTGTGAGGTTCAAAGCTGTTCAAAGAGATGTCTTCATTTATATATGTCATTTTAAGTTGTTTACTGATAAAGTGAATGCGTATGTCACTAAACACAGATCTTGTATAAGAAGACTTAAGACTTAAATTTAAAGTGTGATGATGATCAACTGTTGTTGCTTATTGCCACAAAAGTGAGGCAGGGGGCAGTAGAAAACGCTGATTTCAAATTTTTAAAAAGTCATTTTGTTATTTAAACATTTGACGATGACGCAAACTTTTTGAAGACTGTCTTTGAGAAAGTATTTTGGGTTTTGACATATGAGAAGCTGCAGAAATCTGGGTGACTTCACATTGAATTGATCCTTAAAGTAAACACTTCTTATATCTTTATAACTTAGTCAGAGGTTTGTTTTTCTCAGTTGTGATGCTTCTCAGTGTTTAAAAAAAATGGTCCTCATTCACATAACAATGTAACTCAATTACCTCCTATATGGATGACAGTTTTAATAAGCAGCAACAGTTAAGACAGTGTAACTTTATGGAACTGTTTGCTTGATTAGCTTGAACTTTACCTTTGTTTTTGTTTTTTTCCTAGTCCTCACTGAATGTTACACTTACATCTGCAGCTCGTTCTTTGTGTGTAAGCGAGTTAATATCTGAACCCAGTGGTATACTCCCTGATAAGCCAGCAGTCAGACAGATCAGTGTTCGCTGCTGCTGCTGCTGCTGCGTGTCTGTGAATGTTACTGCAGTTGTGAATTCCAAGTACTTGCACTGTTTATTCTTGAGTGTTTATGTTTGCTGCTGTGCAAGTGTTAGTTTGTGCTCTACTGCTGTGTACTACTGCTTGTTGATTTTCTAGTGTGAATGTGTATATGCAAACGCAGGGGAATATCTCGGGTCATATAATGGACTGAAGGTCTGGTAAGCCATTAATTGAGCCAAAGACCATGAGTTTAAAATTTCTCGCAGATAGAGCACTGTGCAAAAAGTGAAAAGAGCTACTCTGCATTTCTTTATGTTTTGCCAAGAGATGGGCAATTGGACCAACGGTTTATTTAAACTTGTGCAAACAAACATGGTAATACACTTGTACAGTTCTAACGAGCTTGAACGTCAATATTTGGCACGAGCACTGTTATTCTTCAACACAGCCTGAACTCTCTGAGGCAAACTTCTTGTAATTTCTATAAGTAGTCTTCAGGAATAATTCTCCAGGATTCTTGAAGGACATTCAAAGCTCTTCTTTGGATGTTGGCTGCCTTTTGATCCGTTCTCTGCCAAGATGATCCCACAATGCTTCGATAATGTTGAGGTATGAACTCTGGGGAGACCAATCCATGACTAATAATGTTCCACTGTGTTTGTGTTTGTGTTTTTACTGAATCCGTATATGCTTTCATTGCATTGCCATTTTGTTTGGGATTATAGTCAATTCAGATGCTTTCTACATAGTATTGAATGGTGGATCGAAATCGGACTGTTTTTCTTTTTCCTTTCTAATTTGTTATTTCAATTTTCAAAATTGAACCAGTAGCTGTTCCTCCATGTTTTACAGATGGTTGTAGACACTCACTGACAATTACTGGTTGGCTATTTGAACAAACGTTTCATATTTGAATTCATTACACCATCAGGACTGTTGGAAGTGATTTTTAGTCCAGTTCTTGTATAATATGGCATACTTTGACCTTATCTCCCAGGTTCTCTTCCTTAAGAATGGCTTCTCGACAGCTGCTCTTTTATTCTGATGTGGCTTTGGACATGACTTTCAGATACTGTTCAGCTGCTGTTGATGCTGTTTTTGTATGTTTTTTCTCATGCCTGCTGCTTCTTTTGTCCTCTGCTTTTCCAGTTTCCGCAAATATTTTTAAGGACACACTGCAGACCTTGCTAAGCTATGACACGTTTTAACCTCATGGTGCAAATGCTTAAGGAAACCACTTAAAGTTGGTTCTTTAAGTACTTTGGCTTAACAAACAATAAGAAATAAACAAAAAAAAATTCTATAAAAATGATCAGGGGCAAGTGCTGTACTGTAGTAAAAATCGCAAAAACGTTAAAAGACCTTCAGACAGTCAGGAGAATTATTAATCAAGACCATTAAAAACAAACAAAGTCTGGATCTTGAGAAGCAAGATATTTATTTATTTATTTTTAAAAGAGGGGCAACTCAAGACTTTAACACAGTACTTAAAAAATAGCATGTTTCACAAGATATTGGTGATATATTTATAGGACACGTTTGTGCAACACAAACCGCCTTAGACCTTAGACCGAAGCTGTTTGTGCTGCACCTGCTTGCTCAAGTATGTAGGGCACACGGAGAAGTTGTCATCAGCTCTAAACGTACTTCTGAGAACAGTACATGCAGTGTTTGTGCATGCACATGGCTGGCAAGTCAACAATCATGTTCAAGGTTCATCTTGTTTGGTTAGTATAAATAAACGTGATTCACTCAAGAAATGCTTCTCCTGTTTCGTTTCATGTTGATTGATCATTTGGACAAAAGTCTCCTCGCGTTGCTTCAGTTTGCATTAGGGTGAAGCTCTCAAAGCATGTGCTCACTGCATGTAATCAATCAGTGCTGGTTGATAAGACTGCTGAAGTGATGATCACAACTGAAATAAATCAATAATGTGGCAAAAGTAACTAAAGTTTAAAGTGTTCATTTTAAATTTAAAAGTGTAATAAAACTGACTTATTGATCTATCTAAAACAAACTCAAGTCCAATATTTATAGAGCATGTTTTAAAAGGGCCACAGCTGATTGAGGTGCTGTTCACATTATGGGACAGACAAGAACAAGATTATTTCACAGCACGGAAATGTGAATCAAAATCAAAATGTAAATAAAACAAGTGAGATAAACCTGATACCTTAAAACAGAAGACAAATCTAGAATGAATATATCGAGAAAATAAACACAAGAAGGAAAATCTGCACTTTAAACATTGTCATTTCCCAGCTCTCAGTGGCATGCTGTTTGTTAAAACAGAGGTTTAACCATAAAAAGGATGTTCAGACCATGCACTTGATCCACAGCTGTATTTAGAATGCAAACACACACACTCACACATATTTATATTCCGCATGCATTATAGATGAGGAAGCTCATACATAAAATGCACAGGGACATCATGGTCATTTAGTCCGTGTTCGTGCTCTTTCGATCTCTTGATGGATGTTCAGTTTTACCCGTCAGTGTTGCTCAAACGAACGATTACGATGTGCAATTTGTAAGCGCCCTATTTTCCTCAGTCCAATCTAATCCACAGCCTTCTTCCATTGAGTAAGTGCTCCGTGCGGTTGTTTATTTTTTTGTCACTGTTGACATAGTACAGTATGTGTGCAGCTTGGCCTGAAGAATTCAAAGATAGCGTGCCTGAAGCAAGCTAATTAAATGTTACCATTTACTTTGACAGAAAACATAGATTGTCACCTCTTTACGGTTTGGATGTTTCTTTTTATTTTAATGCACATTTGCATTTCATTATTTCTGCAGAATCTCTTAAGACCTTTTTTGTTTTCCCTTCACTCCCTTGGCTGACAGCTTCGTCCATCTGTGTGTTGTCTTGTTTAAAGGGATGAATAAATGAATGATTGAGAACACTGCATGGTCATGAAATTCATATAGCTAATTTGAGGAGGTGTCTCAATTTCCACTTCACAAGGCTTGCTTGCAATAACACTTCTGGGGTAGAATTGTGGAGATTGATCATCTATATGAGAAAAACTATCACTGTCATTTTAATTATTTAACACAAATTAACTGTTTTAAAGTCACCTAATGGAACTGATGTTTACAGTTAGTTCATTCTGATAGAGCTTATACAAGTATCTGTATTTTAGCGCATCTGTACAAGGCAACAAGAAGAGCATCGACTTTGTCATTCGATTCAGCCTTTTCAGTTTCTGATCTTTTTATGCAAGTTAAAATGGTTGTGTTTCACAGCATTTGTGTGAAATGGCATGTTAAAAATGGGATAATATTTATTCTACATAATCTATCTATGTAAGCAGACTCTTCAAGCCACATTTCTCTTTTTCACCTGTCAAATTATTTCTATTGTGATTCATTAAATGCACAAGTGTCGTTGAAAAATGTGTTCAGACCTGTAACTTGCAGTTCTGTCTCTCCGTAGGACATTTAAAGGATTTAGTGGTTTCTGCCGTCTCTCTAACTGTGATAAATGGCTACAACTTGCTCTGCAATGTAAACTATAGAATTTCCAGCTATTTTTACTGATTCCTTCCTTCCTATCTGTCTTCTTTCATTTGCTTTGTTAATTTTTCCCTCTGTTTCCTCTATCGTACTGTTTTATTTCTTATGCAAAGTATTTTTTTTCCTCCTCAGCTGATATTTTCCTGCTTCCCTACTTTTTATTTTATCGGTTAAATTATTTATCCTTTCTTCCTGCTTCCCTTCCTTCTTCCTTGTCTCCTATGCTTAGTGTGTCCGTCTTCTTATCCCCCCCACACACACACACACACACACACACACACACACACACACCGTGAGTTCATTACACAAGCTGTGAGACCGGATCCACAAATCAAACTGTGTAAATAAGCAAGTTTTGTTCCTGTGGAGCAGCCGCTGCTGTTGCCATGCCTACCTGTTGCACATCTCAAGGGTTACCAAGGACGACCTTTAAGTGTGCGTCTGCTTCTGTATGCATCCGCGGTGTTGTATCAGTGTGACTGTGGGAGGGGGTTGGAAGGTTTCTGTGTATGACAGTTGACAATGACCAGAGAGTCTGTCTAACTCCTGCTGTTCATTTTATTTCAAGTACGTCTCCTTGGATTTCACGAGGTTTTACTGTCGGCAATCTAATTCCCATTAATTCAACACATGAAGCTGATTCTGTGGCAGACATTTCACTCCAACATCTTCCTCCCAACATCCTTAACCATAGAGATATTGGTGACATCTCCTTGCTTTTGTCTGAATGTTATAGATATTTGTCTCCACTTGTAGGAGTATGGAGGCTTGGGAAGGTTAGGTTTTCCCAATGACTAAAATAACTGTTTTATAGCTGAACACAGGTGAAACTTCTCAAAGAGTGATTCCTGACTGAGCTCTTGCAGTGAGAAAGTTCTGTTTATGTGGCATCCATCCCAACAATGTACAGAATGTCTACCTGGCAGCTCCTGCGCCATTGTAGGAACTGTCCATTAGTCCTTTGTTAGCAGAGATGAGGACAGGTTTTGTGTGTGTGTGTGTGCGTATATGTGTAAACAGACAGACTAATGGGCCTAACTGAAATCCAAACATAGGATCTGGCAGGTGATCAGTGGTGTTTACTTCCCGTGGGTGAAGTGGAGCTTCTCTCAGTGGATGGAGGAATAGAGAGTGTATAGTTTACTGGCAGTGATGGATCATAAGACTTGGGGCATGCACAAGAAAGCCAGAAAAACAAGGCTTTTAAACTTTTATAGTGAAAGTTAAGTATCTGTTAAGATAATGTTTCACTGTTAATCCCTCCTCTCTCCCTCAATCCTGCGATACCTGCTTTTAACTGGTGCGTGCATGCATGGTCTCTGCTTTGCTCTCATTTCTGACGGCTTCCTTTTACTCAGAATTGTTGAGCATAGATGCTGATGTATAACCTGACTAAATCTTTTCTTGTCTTTATTTGTGCATGCAGAGCGTCAGCTGGCCAGCAGCATGACCAGCAGCAGCACTCTTCCTCCCAGTGTAAGCGGGATCAGTAAGGAGCTGGCAGAGCTGCGCCACCTTGTTCAGTTCCCCGAGGAGATCGCCTGCATCCTCACAGAGCAAGAGCAGCAGCTTTACCAGCAGGTATAAGAGAATTTATATAAAATATACATGAGGGGGAAAGCAGAGGCAGGAACGTGCAATTACAGCTGTCAACATGATCCTTACACTTTATTTGAAATTGTACAGCTGTGTTTTATTGTGGGGAGGTTTAGCAAAGAAGTTGGATGAGGAGAATAGTAGGTGGTTGTAAGTAGTGTCTGTAATGACACAACAATCCCAGCCATTGATTGAGAGCGTGCTGTCTGTCTGCAGGTCTTCCCTTTGGACTACCTCTATTTCCTCACCCGAGACCTGGGAAGTCCAGAGTGTCAAACTAAACGCCACCCAAACCTCAAGGCTTCACTGTCAGCGCCCGCCATGCCCACTCAGCGAAGTAACGCCGTGGAGGAACTGGTGGCGCGATTCAACGAGGTGGGTGGGGCTTTCTGTCTACTTTGTCTGCACTCCACGAATCTTTTAGCACACATGTGAATGTAGTTACACAAGGATGTTACACAGCCTGTCTAGTTCTCCGCAGCTCAGGGTTTACAGCAGGATTTCAGACTGGGTAGAAGCACTTGAGAATTGACACTGCACAAACGTAGCTTAACAATTAAAAGCCTTGAGCGACTTTTTATATACACAGACATGTGTAGTGCATTCAGGAGACTCTCACATCTTATGCAGATACATTTAATGAAGTTGTGCCAAAGGAACCATATGGAGATAGTTTTCATCTTAAGAGAGCACTTTTCAGTTAATAAGTTAGTTGTCCTTTGATGATTAAGTGGCATTGAAATGCAGTTCTTGCAGTAACATAAAAAATTAAATGGCAGTTTTTCTCTTATTTGCTGTGCGAGTTATACGGACCTATCATGAGCGCAACTCACTCACGACCATGTTCACCGGCTTAAGTTACACCCCCCGAGCCTCGCCTCGTTCACGGCGAATGACTTTGAAAATGCACAAATCCACTGCTGCGAAAGAGAAAGTGCTAGAGAGATTGATTGGAGATGATTATGTCATGTTTAGGTCGCATGCCTCTTCGCATCAGCTGGTTTTCATTTAAGTCAGCCAGAGGAGAAGCACGAAAGACAGTTTTCCAAATGTGCAGTGTTGCCATATATGGTCACAGTGGAACGAGAGTCATATTGACAGCACTGAATCTCTCCTTCAGCTGCCTTTAATTGTGTCAGGTTGGGTTTTACCTTTCATTTTTGAACTGTGGAATATATTTCAAGATTAAATTATTACTAGTTAATTCACCTAATTATTTTTATTTTCCCTGATAAATAGTTCACAAATGTTTCATGTCACTGACTGGATCCACTGTTTTTGAGATGGTAACTAATTAAGAAGTTTATTTCCCCACTTGTAAGACAAGACTTTTTTGATAGAGTTCATTTTTAAGGCATGTGTGGGAGTGAAACATTAATCAGTTAAACAGGATTGAGAAAGACACTGGGAAGCAGGGAGTTGTGAGCAGTTTGGGCCTCCAAAGTGTTTAGCTTTGACGGGACCAGTGTGTGCTCGAGTTTGTAATGGTTCTCTGTTATATTCCATTATGTAATTCGTGTATCAAGGAGAAACTGACCCTCACAGATGAACTAATACCACAAGCACAAATGGCGACAGACAGACAACAGGACAGACAGATGGACAGGTGGACACACAGACAAAGATCAAAGAGGGGGGGGGGGGATCATATAGCCAGATCCAAATTTGGATGTGAGTGTGTGTCTGCAATTCTATCAGAATGCTCTTCAAAACTGACTTTTCATGCTTCTATGGGAAGTTGCTGTATTCTTGTATCATCTCATATTTACCCTTTGCTGCTTTCCTGTTCCATTATATGCTCTGTGTACATTTGTACATATATATCCTCACATCCTGTCCTGCTTGTTGTCATGCACAACACTGCATACGCACTTTTGCTATCTGGAATACCTGAAAAGATGCCAACTCAGTGCGATCCCTTGATGTGTGGAAGTGCAAAAAACCACTTTGCAGATGGACAGAATGATTTAGATGGTGAGTGTAACTAAAACCCCGATGCTGACATGGCTTCGCATTATGTCATAATGCTGAAAGTACATGATACAAGATTTTCATGCGTGGCACGCAAAGAGCAGGGGAGTAGCAGATAAGAGACTGGAGGGCTGCAGTGTTGTTTTTCGGTAACCAAATACAATAGATTGCAGAACGAGCTTCTGCTCCACTGAAAAGTTAACATGTAAACCTCGAAAGCCCCAGGAGGGAATTTCTGTAACTGATTCCCTGTATCTGATCAGGCTGACAGTGATTACAAATGTCAGAGGAATTTCTGACTCTCTAATAAAATCGGCCTATTAAAAGCGCTGTTTATTTAATTGCAGTAAGTCTTCCGAAGATGAACCTTGATAGGCTCGTGCAGTTTGTTTTGGGGAACATAAAGTGTCCAATGGGCCAATGACCTTATGGCTGGGGGCTTTAATTTTAGTGTCAAAGACAAGAAAATCTAATAATGCATGTGTCTGATTTCTGCGCTTGTTTGTGCTATAGTTCATGGACAGGTAAGGGGAGTGTATGAGAAACATTTTTGGAACATTTTAACAGTTTTTCATCAGGCAGTATGGAAATGGAAACAATAGGAAGAATAGTTCCTGTGTGTGTGTGTGTGTGTGTGTGACTTTATTTAGTCCCTGTCAGGTCAGATGTTGGTGGGCTTTACTGATCCTTACGTAACCCAGTAATAGATCTCTGGGTCAGGGGGATGTTTTTACCACCTCCAGGTGGATTAAAGAGTTTCAGTGTGAGTGCGTTTTTTTTTTGTTTTTTTTTTATTGTGTGCGAATGCATTCGCTAATACAAAGAGAAAAAGACACCAGATAGTTAAAACAGGCCAGATTGAAATCTGATCTTTTCCTGTGTTGTGTACCTGTGCTCATACAGAGAGGTCGAGCCTGATACATATCTGCTGTTGCCGTCATGTCTTTTGCTTATGCTTGAGGTCAGTCAGTGTAGAGACGCAGCGCAGCTGATAGATATCCGATCTCATTCTTTTTTATGTGTGTGCATGTGTGGAGAGGTGTCGGGGTGAAAGTGTGAGGCTAGCTGGTGCAGTCCTGTGCATACATTGCCACATTAGGCACAAGTTTCCAGAGCAGAATTCATGAGCGCAGACATGACCGTACACTTTCAAGAATTTTAGGTGCCTTTGGATGTCGTCCCATGTCCCCCATGTTTTATCATACCTAATACCAGCCTTGTAACAGCACACCAGCACACTTAAAAAGTTATCCAGGGATTTAGTATGATGTCACCTGTTATGTGGATATTCCACTAAGAAATTGTCAGAGAAATGTGCAGCATATTGCGCTAGTACAGTAACAGCATTTCTAATATATACTTCCGGCCGCTCCCCTGCTACAAGGGGTCGCCAAAACAGGTCATTTAATATATTTGAATTGGCAGAGTTTTATGCCACATGCCCTCCTTTACCCAATGCCAGTGGGAATATGTGTCTCCAGCTGTAATCACACCAACTATGGAGGCATTACAAGCCTTTCCAATAATAATTCCAAAACATTAGGGGCGTATAAGTTACAGACAAATTGTATAGAGTTTTGAGTGCTCAATAGAGTAGAAAATAACCTGTTTATTTTCCACTTCCTATGAGGTTTATACATATTTTTAAAAATGCAAATGTTTCAAACTCTTTCTGCTTGTAATGCATTCAAAAGGCAATAAAGTGCAAGTTATACCAATAAAAATAATTTAAAAAAAACAGCCCCATATTGGGTATTTTCAATGTTGGAACTTAATGTTTTTTTAAAGGCAAAATGTTATTCACTCCAAGGGAAAAGGTGATGAATAACCAGACAAAGATGGTGCTGTGAGTTACTAGGGAGGTTTTCTGCAGTTTGTGTGTCAGCTTACTTTATAAGTAAGATAAGAGCGCAATAAAGTGCAGCTGTTGTTGGTGCTTGATTACGATTGTAACAGTTGGCAATACTGAAATGCGAAATTCTGAACACGCAGGTGAGTTCGTGGGTGACGTGGCTGGTCCTGACTGCAGGGTCCATGGAGGAGAAAAGAGAAGTTTTCTCATATCTGGTCCATGTCGCTAAATGCTGTTGGAACATGGGAAACTACAATGGTGTCATGGAGTTCCTGGCTGGACTCAGGTTTTAAGAAACACAATGACGCAACTCAAATACACCCACCTACTGAATATACAGGCAATTTATTATCTGCACTGTTCTCACACAAAAATATCAATGTGTTCTGTTTTGTTTCATTTTTTTCGCCCTTCAGATCTCGTAAGGTGCTGAAGATGTGGCAGTTTATGGACCAG
This sequence comes from Haplochromis burtoni, assembly GCF_018398535.1. Classification (NCBI taxonomy): domain Eukaryota; kingdom Metazoa; phylum Chordata; class Actinopteri; order Cichliformes; family Cichlidae; genus Haplochromis; species Haplochromis burtoni. Next base: position 1,228,423 of record NW_024582469.1, read on the forward strand.
TCAGACATCGAGACCATGAGAGGTTTAAAGGATGCCATGGCTCAGCATGAGTCCTCCTCTGAGTACAAGAAGGTTGTGACCAGAGCTCTTAATATCCCAGGATGCAAGGTGGGCCTATGTTTACCCCAATGACATTTGATCCTCTAACTCACTGACCTTGGCTGCACTGTAATTTTTATTTTTGGGGTTTTTTTTCTCTTACACATATACACTGTAGGTTGTGCCATTCTGTGGGGTTTTTCTGAAGGAGCTAAGTGAAGCGTTGGATGGCACAGCAAGCATCATCAGCCTCAAACAGTCTCCTGATAACACAGAATACTCGATAGAGGTGCAGAAAACACCCGCAGTCATTCGTAAAAATACACAGATCTGATAAAACTGTCACTACATTACATATTTGATATCCTGTTAGTATAATCCATCTTGCACTGCTGTTTCTGCCTCCAGTTTGTGTCCGATTACAGCGGCCAGCGCAATTACTTGTCTCGATCTGGCCCAGATGGGCTCCATGTGCCAGAGAAGGAAGCTACTGTGAGCAACATCCTTCAGATTATCAGGTATGTGCATGCTTAATGACTAAAGCGATGGTGTTTGACACAGTCGTCTCTCCTGTTCTTTACTTTATCCGTCTGTTTGACTCGACTGTTCCTGCTCCTTAGATCTTGCAACCGGAGTTTAGAGGCAGAAGATCCTGATGACGCGTCCACCAGTCCGTCTTCTACTGGCCCGTCCCCTGCATCCAGAAACAACTCCTTCAAAGACCGCAGCCACAATCAGTTAGTTCAGTTTCTCCCCCCCCCCCCTTTTTTTTTTTTTAGTGTGCCATTCAAGCTTTTGTTGTGAGATATTTCAGCGTGCAGTGTCAGGTATGAGACCCTAGAAAAATGAGGTGTCTTGTTAAAGAATATCCCAGAATAGCATCTGTTTACCGTGACCGGGTCTTGATTCTTTCCAGTTGAAGGATAGTGTGTATTTTAACGCAGTGTAAGGGATGTTCGTGTAAGTAGTTTAAGGCATACAGGAGAAAGTATTAAATGGTACATAGCATGCAACCAAATTCACCAAGACCCAAGGACGTCATGAATCACTTGACTGGCTTTTATTTTTACTATTTGTCAACTGCCGATGAACTCTGCTTCATCATGCTGATGTGTTGATTTAATACAAAAAAAGCAACATTTTGCGGTTCTTTCTTTTTCTTTTTGACTTTTATTTTGACTTCCTGCTCTCACGTTGCACAAAAGTTAGTAATACTCATGCTCTCACTTTACCATTGTGTTATTTTACATTTTTGGTTACGTTTTTGGCCCTCTATTATGGCAGCCTGAAGATTGTATTGTTTAGCACTGTGACCCTTTCTATCAAAGGTCTGTTTCCAAAATTGGATTCTTTATTTTGCTGGTCATTCACAGACAATGACTCATGGACACAGCAGAAGAATGTTATATACAGATTTATATCAGAACTGCGAATACTGCCATGCTGTGAGGGCTTGGCTTTGCTGGTAGCGCAGTTCTGAGCAAAATCACAATAGATGCAGTGCATTCATTAGCTTGCTTACAAATGTGCAGCTACAACAGCCTCTGTTGAAGCAAACAAGGCACTGCAAAGTTTAACATTTAACAAAGCCACTAAGCTTTAATGATTAATGCACAGCTATTTTAAATGTAGGGGATATCCTCAAGTGCCAAGTAGGCTGGATGTTCACCAAAGTCTTATTTTGGATTAGTGCGAGATAACGGGTTTGTGAAGGAACACATTTGCAGATTGTTACTGAGATGAAGTGATGTTGACATGAAATCTGTGTGGGGCAGAGTTAAAAAAAAATAGATAACAGGTTAGTTTCCTGTCAGGACAGGAAGGAACAGAGTTCTGGTTGTTGTCAGCATTCTGGTGGCAGGTAGCTAATAACAAAGGCTGGAATTTGGAGGACGTAGAAAGTCATTTAATTCCAGCTGTGATCTGTTATGTTTGCAGTCAGGAAACCTGGACCATTTTATGTGTTTGTAAACTGTTTTCTCAGATTCAGACAAATTATTCGATGTTAGCACAGAATTTGGAGTTCATAGCTTCATAGTGTGTATCTTTCTTAAACATAGACTACAGTTTCAAAAAAATCACCTTTCTTCTGTGTTCTGGATCTTTTTCCCACCAGCACCCACTTAAAAAAAAAAGACCTCAAAAAACTATTGAAAACTCTTTATGCGTTCTTTTTTTCGTCTCACATCCTCTCTTCGTTCTTTGTTTCCTGCTCCCCTTCTAGTTCCCTTTCATTTAAGACGACTCCAGAAAAAAAACATGTTTTGTAAGTTGTTTCACAGTATAAGTTACTGGAATTTGAACAATGCTTGCTATCATCAGTATGTTTCAGATTACGGTTTAATTAGAAGCATGAGCAGTGACTAATGCATGGTACTTTTTTCTTCTTTTTGTTTTGCTTGATCAAGCCAATGCTTGCAGGATAGGTTCAGTTTCTGTTTGGTTCTTCTTAGTTGAGATGCAGGTCATTTCTTATGTCTGATTGAATTGCTTTTTAAAAATAAAATGAGTCCTATGAATACAGAGATGTGCATTTGGAAAATCGCCTCGGAAATCCGCATGCAAAAACTTTAAAAGACGCAAAAATCTTTGGCTCTTAAACTTTCTTTCCAAACCCATCTAACCCCCGTCCGTCTTCAGATTCTCGGTCGGAGACTTGTCGGATTCAGATGGTGACTTGTCTACCGAGCCGGTGGTGAAAGAAGTGGAGTTTCAGGGGACCGAGGAGACGCACAGAGCTTTTAGCCATGGCACGGAGCTCATTCCCTGGTAAGAGGCTCAAGCACACATGCAAACACATCCAGCTGTTGGTGCCTCAGCAGACGTGCGACAAACTCTTGTTTTTTTTCCAGGTATGTGCTGTCACTACAACCAGACATTTACCAGTTTCTGCTGCAGGGCGCTACGGTCATTCATTACGACCAGGACGGCCATGGCAGTGCTCGCTGTCTGCTACGTCTACAGCCTGATAATACAACACTCACTTGGGGTAAATTGCAAGAGTTTAGTATTAAGAAATTTGACCTTATCTTCTACTGAGTTATTCAGCAACCTCGTTCTTCATGAGTCATATTCATATAGGATTCCAGTTTACCAGTGTAAGGGGGTGTGGGAGGCTTGATACGCTGAAATCACTGCATCAAACCTTCCTTTTCTCAGAACTTTTTTAGCATGTTTATACCTCAAACAGACGAGACCAATTTCCTCTCTCGTTGTTTCTCTTTAAATAGATTTAAAGGGCATTATATAAAAAGTATATTTTTTATTTTAAATGTGCTTTACGTGTTTATCTACAGAATAAAAGCCTCAGTTTAAACTGCTTGTAAATTTGTGCATTCATGCAAGGGCTCTTCAATTTCCGTTTGCCGTTACAGCAGCTCAAACAGTCATAAATATGTTGATTTACGGCAGGTAAACCTCAAAGCGGAGGCCCTTCCCCTGCAGAGCAACCACTGGGATTGGGGCAGCCTGTAGTGGCTGGGCTAGCAGAAGGCCTGCTGGACCTGGGAATAGTGAAGGTTTGTCATAAAAAGAAATCTTTTTTTGGTTTTGTAGATTTTAAAAACCCAGATTAGCTTTCAAGTTCATAACTTTGTGTTTATTTGAATGTGCAGGCAGTGTTTCTGGGCCATCAGGGTGTCGATGTTCATGCTGTATGTTTGCAAAACAAGCTGAGTCAGATGACAGTGGAGGAGAATGGCCTCAGCCTTCTGTATGGTCTGAGTACCACAGACAATAGGTTGGTGCCTTTTTATAATCTATTAGGATTCAAATGCACTTTTATATAGAGTTACTGTTACACTGCTAAAACATTTTCATTTTACTTAAAACTAACTAATCTCCTGACTGATGCCATTAGACTTCTGCACTTTGTGGCCCCCAATCACACGGCACAAATGCTCTACAAGGGCCTGTCGGAGTTGGTGAATGCAACCAGGAAATTAAAGAAGTTTCCTGACCAAAGGTTGCAGTGGCTGAGGAAGCAGTATGTCAGTTTGTATCAGGTAAAACTCTAAAAGTACATGTCTCTCTCCCATCAATTTTTTAATGACTATTATTGACACTGACTGTATTTTATAAGCCTGTAAAAATGTTCTGCACACAAAGAAGGATGGAGGAGTTGGATGGATGAAAAGAAGTGGTGTGTGTTTAATTAACAGTAACATTTGTATTCATCTATTCTAGGAGGACGGCAGGTATGAAGGCCCTACACTAGCCCACGCCATTGAGCTTTTTGGGGGTCGGAGGTGGAATGTGGGTACGGGTGGTGGAGACAAGGTTGGAGCCCAGAAGAACAACCCCCTGTCGAATGAGAAAGCCAAGAAGAAGAAGAAGGTTCTTGTCAGGGTCAGTAATTTGACCTTTTGCTGTAGTCATGGATGCTAATTTTAGGTTTTAGGTTTTTCACAGACTCATTTTTGACATCTGTCTTTTTTTCCTCACACCTTTAACAGGGAGACAGTGGGGATGCAACCGATGACGAGATGGTTTCCAGGAAAACACGGAGCTGTAAAGAAGGACTGTATCGAAACGGTCCAGAGTCTGACAGCATCGACCAAGAAGATCCAGGTGATGTTACCTCACTCATGGTAACATGTAGAAGTTACAAGGCCAGATCAGTTTAATTGGTGTTTTCTAGAAACCCGACCAAATGCTTCAGATCTTATAATTTTCTGTCTGTGTGACCGATCTTTATTCACACTCAACACTCTTTGCCTCCACAGAAGACAGCATCCCCGGATCACTCTCCCTCACATCCAGTAAAAGCCCCGGATTGCTATCCTCTTCCTCTTCCTCCTCCTCTTCCTCCAGCATGGCAGGGTCCAACCAGACCCGTCCGCAGTCTTCTCCAATCCTTTCGGGAAATGCTAAATCCCAGCCGGGGTATGTGAAAAATGACTGTAGCGGGGCACGTTTGACCCCACTGACGTCTAACACTTTATTTTTTCCATCCCAGCGAATATATGTTTCCTTTTCTTTGGGGCCTGCAGGGCATGGAGCAGCAGATCGTGGCACGGCCGGGGTAAAGGCTGTTTCAAAGGCTTTCAGAATCTCATGATTTCTGACAGCACAATGAGCTTCATCGAGTTTGTCGAGCTTTTCAAATCATTCAGGTAAATGATCTGATCTTGTGTTTCTTACATTTCTTACATGTTTCCAAAGCAGAGGAAGAGATGTCGGCCGTGCTGGCTTCATTCAGTTCAAGTTCTGACTATTTAAATATAACTTCTGTTTTATCTAAAAATGCATTTTTCCAGCTAAGTGTAATGACTCAATGTTCACATATGCTGTATGTCATATCACATACTGCACATGCCCTGTGCAGTGCTTTTGGAGCTCAGGCCCTCTTGTTATATAACTACTGTTCTTATCAATAGTAGCTAAAGACAGTGATAAAACATATGCAATAAAAAATACCTCTCAAGGTTATCGTGCCAAGGGCATTTTCCAAGCATTCTTCATAATATTTAGCTTGCATGAATTCTTCCCCAGTCAAATGGATGGACATACATCTTTCGCCCAGACAAGCAAAGGATTGTTTTAATTTTAGCCCCTCTGCATTTCTTAGATTGCAGAGTGTCCTCTCATCTGCTGCCCAGCAGATTTCTTTTAATTTCTTATAAAGACAAAAGCTCTTGGGCAACTCTTCAAACTCTCTCTTGTAAAAGAAATTTAGAGGCAAATAAATGTATTTCTGATTGGGTGGCCGCCTCCTCCCCAGTTAAAGTGGCATGGCTGCAAAGCTGAAAATTAAAGAAGAGCTATTGTTCTGATTTACATATTTTTTCCCCTAGACTCTAGAGTAGCTTTGCATGATTCACAATTTGAATTAATCCTTATATCTTACTCTTGGAGCAACTCCCAAGTTCATCTTCTGTCTGACACAAGCTTCTCTCCCCTGACCATATTAGGGATATCCACACTTATTGACATTATACAGATAAGCCAGAGCTTTTGGCTCACAGGGATTGCTTGCGTCTACACTTACTATTTGAAACTCATGATTTGAGAATCTTCCATTGTGACGGTATATGTATAAAAAACCCTTTATATAATAATTTAATTTAATATACTAGGGGCATGGGGACATGATGTGCTGCTAAAACTGGACTCCACTCTGTAATTTGTTTTTCAACAGTATCCGAAGCAGGAAGGACCTGAAGGAGCTGTTTGACACCTTTGCTGTCCCCTGCAGTCGCTCAAGCCCAGAATCATGTCCTGTTTACACCAACCTCAGGATAGATGACAAAGACACAGGACTGCAGCCAGACCTTGGTAAAAGATCAAAGAGAAGTTACAGAAGTCAAAAACATACACACCTCTTTCTCTTTTACTCTAAATCTCTCCCTCTCCTCTGTAGATTTGCTAACTCGTAACGGGTCGGATCTCGGCCTGTTTATCCGGACCAGGCAGCAGATGTCCGACAACCAGAAGCAGATTTCAGATGCCATCGCAGCAGCCAGCATTGTGACCAACGGGACGGGGGTGGAGAACGCGTCATTAGGCGTCTTGGGACTGGCTATCCCTCAGCTCAATGACTTTTTAGTCAACTGTCAGAGAGAGAACCTGAGCTACGATGAGATTCTCAGTATTATACAGGTAAAGTCTGGATTCTTAAATTCACATTCTCAAATCATCTTCATGGTTAGGGGGAAAGATGAAGGAAGAAAAAGAAGGGAAAAGGAACTCACCAATTTTTTCTCTTGCAGAAATTTGAGCCTTCATCAAGCATGAGACAAATGGGGTGGATGTCATTTGAAGGTTTTGCAAGGTATAGAAAAATAGGAGTTATCATAGATCATTATACTTCAAAGTGCATGAAAATGTAAATGTATAGAGCACAACATAAAAGTTGTCACTGTTGTAGGAAGCCTAAGGGGGTAGCTCTTGATAAGTGCTAAACTTCTACCGACTCCCTTTTGGACTTTAAACATTTATTTACACCATAATGAGTTTGTTTATCGCTGATACAGCCTCAGTGATGCATTTTGCTTTTATATTTTCTTTTTATTTTCTTTCTTTAACATGCTTCATTGCATGTTGTTGGCATCTTTCTCTTTATATCAGGTTCCTGATGGACAAGGACAACTTTGCTTCACGTAATGAGGAATCTCAGATGAATCCAGAGGAGCTGCAATACCCTCTGTCTTACTACTACATCGAGTCTTCTCATAACACCTATCTGACTGGGCACCAGCTCAAAGGAGAGTCCTCTGTTGAGCTCTACAGCCACGTAAGCCGGACCGTTTTTTAACCAAGCCCGCTGAGATTGTGCGGTTTGTTGAAAACTGCCGCTTACTTGTGAACGTCTCGTTTGCTTAGGTGCTCCTGCAAGGCTGTAGGAGCGTCGAGTTGGACTGCTGGGACGGAGACGATGGCATGCCTGTTATTTACCACGGCCACACACTCACCACTAAGATACCCTTTAAGGTTTGAAATGCACATGAATAATTTAATTCATAAAGGGGAAATAGATTGTTGGGGCATCAGTCGCTGGCTCTCTGCTCCCATACCTCATCCCATTGACTCGGTGGAAGCCTCTAGAACAAAATCTGTATCTTTAAACACAAGTGCTCTCTTATGATAGACTCAGGGGTGACGGATCCAGAGAGGAATCCCAGAAAGTCAAACGAATTGTGTCAGCGTTATTTATTTTATGTAATCTGATTTGGGGCCTACAGCTGCATCTAATTTGAAGCTGTTACCCAAAGCTGTTTGAGTTTTATTGTTACATATTTGACTTGCAGTGCTTTTATCGACAATTTCTTCCTTTTCATCTTCTCTCCCGTGGTCCTTCAGGATGTGGTGGAAGCAATTAACCGGTCTGCGTTTGTCAATTCTGATATGCCCGTCATCCTGTCCATAGAGAACCACTGCTCCCTTCCTCAGCAACGAAAGATGGCTGAAATCTTCAAGGTATGAAGGCAGCCTAGTCCTGTCTCTGTCCTTAGAGTTACTGTGTTTCTTGTGTGTCTTTAATTTAATTTTGCAGTTACTGATTAGTAAGCGAGACAGATGAGAATGCCACTGAGCAGTAAAAAACAAAAACTTCTTTTCAATTGGATTGGACATCTCATAGCGTGACTGTGAGGTAACTTATAAATTCACCCAATTAGAAGCTTCGTCTGTCTTTGTTTAAATCTCAGAGCGACACTAATTTGTGGCAGAGGGAAAAATAAACAATAATAAAATAAAAGGAACTAAAATCCTTAGTTTGGCAGCCATGCTCCTTGTTCAGCTATTCTATCCTTTATATTTAGGGAATAATGTTCCCTTTCAAGTAGGCTTGTTTGTTGTGCGACTCCACTCATTTGATTTCCTTGACCCTTGTTTTTTTTTCCAGCTGTTCTGGGCATTCAAACTGGCCAACGTCCAGACGCTTGCTTTTATGAACTTCAGGGCGCAAATGACCCTTTCATCTTCTTCTTCTTCGTCTTTTTTTTTCTAAATTATGAAGCCCACAGATATCTTGGCACGACAGCTATATCATGGAATATCATTGTGCTTTCATCTCGCAAAACTTCCGAGCGTTTCATCCTCCTTGGAGACTGACTTCTGAGTAGCTTGATAAAGGAAATTCTTTTATCTGCAGACAGCTCTGTGCCTCAGGCCAGCTAACATCACCATGGTTTTGTTTATTTGTAATGTTGTTTTGCATGGATAAAATTACTTTATTTGTATTTGGAAGATTCTTCCGCAGCCTCTGAATTTCATCCTTTCACTTGATACTTTTCTTAGCACTCGACTTGACTTTCCTGATGGTGTGGTTTTTGTTAATTTTTTCTGTTTTTAAACTAGACTGTGTTCGGCGAACGCCTTGTGACGCGCTTCCTTTTCGAAAGCGACTTCAACGATGACCCTCATTTACCATCGCCGCTGCAGCTTCGAGGGAGGATACTGCTCAAGAACAAGAAACTCAAAGCCCATCAGGCACCGGTGGACATACTCAAGCAGAAGGTGAAGAAGAAACGCATCTTCCTCACACATTTGTGTCAGCAAAACTTGTTCAAATTTCATAAATAATATAAGAACCTTCCAGGTAGCTCCAGAGCCTTAAACATCTATCATTGTTTGTCATTAGAGTGCAGTCAAACATCAATAATGGATGGAGCTGTGCTAAAAGGTTCACCCCATCATAACTTTCAAGCAAGAAAAATGCTTATATCTACAGTATAGATGCTGTGTGCATAGGCACTTATATATATGCTTTCAAAGTAGAATTTTCTATTTTTTTTATTAGTATTTTTATTTTAACCCCTTTCCCAGGCTCACCAGCTCGCCCACATGCAAGCCCAAGCAAGCAACGGGTCTCCAGGAGTGACTTCACCCAACAATCATGCCAATGAGGAAGAGGAAGAAGAAGAAGACGACTATGATTATGATTATGAGTCTCTATCAGATGGTAATGAAACCCGCATTGTGGTGTGTGATCGGAAACGTCTAGAATTCAACTGAAGTGTGCGACTTATCAGATTTCTACATCCTTTCAGACTTAACTAGTGCACGACTTACTCATAGATTCTTGTGTTGTAAGCTTTAAATCGGTTTCTGTTCACTAGGTTTTTCTGTTTCTCTTCTTTTTAACACTTAATTCTCGTTTTATTTTGACACCCTGTTCTTACTCCCTCACCCTTCCTATTTTATCTTGCTTGTTTTCCACTTAGCTGATGGCCTCGCTGCCTCTACTGCCTCGTATGGTCTTGAAGGTAAATGCGCACCTATGATGTGCCTTTCTAAGTATTTCCTTCTGCTTTTTTTCTTTTCTTTTACAGATTCATGCTGTTCTTCAAAAATTAACCACTGAAATTTCCCTTATTACTGTTTACCAATTGCTACATAACATACTATATTCAGTTGGGTTTTAAGACAATGTTATGATTGTTGGTGCAAATTTACAGCACTGTGCAAAAGTCTTCAGCGACCCCTCTTTTTAAAAAATATTTTGCTTCTTTTAATTTGTTAAAGTAATCTTGAGCAATAGTTCTCAGGATCTTCCAGAACTGGATGAAATTATGAACACAGAAAAATATTGTCAGATTCTGATCCACCATGTAATTTCATCTTGAGTGTCTGATCGGCAGCGACTTCATTTTTCAGCATGATAATGATCCCAAACACACTGCCTGTGCAGTAAAAGCAGGCCTAGATAGAAAAACACACCGTGGAACACCAACAGTCATGGATTGGTCTCCCCAGAGTTTACACCTCAACATGTGTGGGAGCAGTGTGGGATTGTTTTGACAGAGAACATAACAAAAGGCAGAAACACCAAAGAAAAGCTTTGAATGTCCTTCAAGAAGCCTGGAGAACTATTCCTGAAAAGTACTTAGTGTTTGTTATGCCCAGTTCTAACTTTCAAGTTTATTAGAACTGTACAAACTACATTTGTGTCTTATATAAATGGTAAATGGCCTGTATTTGTATAGCGCTTTACTAGTCCCTAAGGACCCCAAAGCGCTTTACACATCCAGTCATCCACCCATTCACACACACATTCACACACTGGTGATGGCAAGCTACATTGTAGCCACAGCCACCCTGGGGCGCACTGACAGAGGCGAGGCTGCAGGACACTGGCGCCACCGGGCCCTCCGACCAATATAGCGTATTTCTATTTCTATTTGCATGTTTAAAAAATCACCCTTTTTCCCCCTGGCAAAATATAAAGAAATGATGGGTGGCTCGACACTTTTGCACTGCACTTTAGCTGCTGATCTCGTCTATTGCGGCCGAATAACTAGACACAAGGGTTGGAAAGCATTGGTATGAAACATGCGCTGCTGTGCTGCATCGCTGCTTTGGACGTACTCCTATATTTTCCTGCATTCCTGTTGTAGCTCCTAGCTTTCTTCAGATAGTGCTGTAGTGTAACCATCTTCCATGGTAACAAGCATTTCAAAATTTCACTGTTACATAATATCTGGAACCCAGGAAAAGAAATACTCCATCCAGTCCATTTGATATCAAAGAGTTGTTTGACAGAAACGAGGAAGAATAATGTGGTAGTAGTGTCAGCCTGAGCGATCGGGCAAAACATTCTGCCTCAGGCACCACTGACAAATAAGGGCAGCCATCTGTAGCGCAGATATTCACTGTTCACTCGGGTACTATTCAGGTCCTGCTTTATAGTTATTTTAATTCATAGTGTTGTGAGGGATTACCTGATTATTTGAATCGGTTGTAGATTGCTAACGAAGGATGATTAGTGAGTGATCAGGAGTGTTTGTTATGATGTAGACTTGTTTTTATTGCTCTTATGTAATTTCGGTAGCATCCCAACCTCCCAGCTTGCCTCCATACTTACGCCATGTTTCCCTGGAAGCAATATCAATATGTAGCCTGTGACTAGATACTGTTTACTGCAGTACACAGAATTTTTTTCCTCAGTTGTATAGATACAGTGCTTGGACGGGACAGCATGTTAAAAAGAGAAAAACATATTTTTTATATGTGATCAAACAATATACGGTCAGCATTATGTCTCTTTCTCCCACAAACGCATCACCTCCCTTCCTCCATCCCTCCGTACTGTATTTGTCCATGACCTCGCCAGTGGCTGGGCAGGCTCATCAGGGAAACAAAACAAAGCCATCTGGTTTCTCAGGCCCTGCGCTGCCCCTGCGCTAAACAACAGACCAGGGGAAACTACCCTGTCCCAGTCCCAACACTGCTCGCTCCTAATTCCTCCACTATGCTCGTCTCAGTCACAGGAACTTACTGGTCATGGACCAATTTAAAAAACAAAAACAAACCCATCTCTCTCATCTGAACTCTTTAGATTGATTAAACCTTGCTTCTTAATACCTAGTGCCGCTGTTATGTAATTTCAGACGCTGGATGTTAAAATTGGCAAGCGAACAATTCCCGCCCCAGCCTGACGTCTTCATTTCACCATACACGTTTGGCACATGCACAGGCCCCGCTAACACAAACACTTTTGAACTAAGCTGCCAACTTGCCACCCTCTCCCGATAAGTAGTGGCTCCCCTCCAGTCACCATCTGGTCCAGCTCACTTCTCTGGCTGCTGTCTATAGCTTAAATATTCAGTGTCAGCTCCTTCTGATAAACAGTTGTTTCTTTTTGTTCTTTTTCTAAAGAAGAAGATGTCAAGAATTGAACACGTTGTCTGTGATAAAAAGCGTCTGCATTTTCAAGTTTGTTGTGGTTTTGGCTGCGATTAATGAGTAGGAGGAATGGGAAGAACTCCCCTGCTGTTGCTCCTGTTTACAGTTGAGAGACATCGCTTTAAATATTAGTAGGAAGGGGCCTTTGTGCGCTTTAGCTTCGGTGCTCCTGAACCGTGCGAGTAGTCAGCAGAGATTTACGAGGTGACGAGTTTCAGCTAAAACTAAAAATTCTTCTTTTAATTGTTCCCAGCTGTGAAGCGGGTCAGCGTGGACAGTCAGTCGTCAGTATGATATAAATGCTTTTATTAAGTTTTTAATGAGTGGCCAGAATGACTTGAAACAGGTAAATCTAGCGGCCACTCTGTTCTCTGAGAAAACAAGAAAAATCCTCATTTAAGTTGCTTTTGTTTTTACAAGCAGTAGATTCCCAGATGATAAATATTCTTCTTCCCTTCTTCCCTTGCATGCTATGTCTTATTGGTGATTTAATGTACACTATATCAGGAGCAGCTCCAGTGCACAAATGTTATTTATGGATCTTTGACAGGCCAGTTTCTGCCTTAAATATACTTGCCTGCTTTGACCGATGAAAAATACGAATCTGGGATGGTGCATTTAGTATACTTTCATTATCAGAGTCCATATTGCAAGCATTAGCACAGATTTTTCTTTCTTGATTGACAGGCATAAGGCTCGCTAATTTTGGTGGCTGCTTGTTGCCGTACAGTCAGCTCGGTGTAAAGCTCAGGTATCACTAAAACCCGTTTTTTTTGCCTGTCCTCTTCTGTATAGATAATATACTTGATGACAAGCCAGAAGGCAAGAGTTCGGCCGAGAAAGAAGAGCAACCTGCTGATGAAATACCCAAAAGGATGAAGAAAGCTGATAGCACTACACAGAGCAAAGGAAAGGTAGAGATATAAATGTACCTAATCTCAAGGAAAGTTGCCCTTCGTGCTGCTTCCTTTAAAAGAAATTCTTATAAGATTGATTATGTCAGATTACTGAAAAAGAAAGACGTGTTAGGTTCAGAGTGTGGTTCAGCCTCTGATTCAGCACTACATTTACACTTATATAGTGAAATGTTAGCAGTGCTCTCCATGTCCCGTGTGTGTCTGCACCTGTAGGTGTTCGACATGGAGCTCGGCGAGGAGTTCTACCTTCCCCAGAATAAGAAGGAGAGTCGACAGATCGCCCAGGAGCTGTCCGACCTCGTCATCTACTGCCAGGCTGTGAAATTCCCTGGTAGGGATCGCTCCGTCTCTTTGCCAAACAGATCTCCCTGTTCCCTTGAATTTCATTAGAACAGACTTTTCTTTATCTTTACTATATATGCCGTCTCCTTTTATCCACCGATATTCTGCTTTCACCTCTCTCCTTTTAATTTCTAAATGCTGTGTATTTCATTTCTCTTTTTTTTTGGATCTTGTCCCACCCTAATCCACTCCCATGTTATATTTAAGAGGTCAAACCTTTCCCCGTGTTTTCAGACATCCAATATCCCTGTGTTACACTCCATTCCTATCCCACACAGGACACCCACTAAGATGATGAATCATCTTCCTCCCATGGAAAAGATACAGTTACTTAGTTTTGCTGTTATTCCCCGGACGGCACAACAACACAAGTTATTTTACGCCGGACAGTAAGAAATTGTTTTGCGGATGTCCTGATGGATGAGTACAGTTCAAATTCGAACCCAGGGTCTTCGTCGTGTCATGTCATGTCGCCCTTGTAGCTCTCATGCACTTTCATTGCCTTGCAATAAGTAGAAAGTGAGAAATGCTTGAGTTGGCTTCAAATTTCTTTTTCTTTCCTTTTTAAAAAAAATGTGCTTATAAAACATCTTATCTCGCCCGTTTACGGGAATCTGCCCTGATTGCATGCTTGCATTTATCTCGAAAAGATTTCTCTTTGTCCCTTAAACATCAACCTCTTATCGCCTCTTCCCTTGAGCGTCCTCTTCTGTTTGTCTCCTCTTTTCTTTAACCGACATCTGCCCTTATAAACTTGCCTGTGTTTCCACTGGTATTCTGTTTGTTTACCGTTTCCAGGGACCCGAGATATGAGAAAGAGGAAGTAGGGCAAGTGGTCCAATTCGGACAGGCAGCAGACTGGTTGCAGCTTTGTGTAGTTGGGAGTGATTTTTAGATGAACGGGCCACTTATGTACAAGTGTCTGAATCAATTTAAAAACACTCACCATTCATAAAATGAAAAGGGCATTTCTCATCTGAAGTATTTTCAGAAGGGAGACTAGAGTACTGTTGCTAAATAAGAAGTAGGACAACATCATTTGCATGCTATTCCTCTCCACTGATAGATAATTAATTTCATGGCCTTAATGGCAAACAACTTTTGAGTTGCTTTACAGAACATGAAGCCCAAAATATAGATTATAAAACACCTTTTTATGGCAGATGTAAGTTTTCAAATTAAATTCCCTTCAAGTGAATACTGAAAGAAAATGGCTCTGATATGTTTTGGTTTTTTCAAGCAAATTACGATTAAGAAGAGACTCTTGGGATACTTGTGGTGTCTCTAGTCTGTCTGCCTTTCATTAATGACTCGTCTCTTCTGTCTGCTTCCTCTGTGTGGGAACCCAGGCCTTTCTACTTTGTCTCCGGCTGGCTCTAGCAGGGGGAAGGACCGAGGAAAGAGCAGGAAGTCCATATTTGGCACGGCTCCTTCTCGCAGCAGTGCAACAGGGGAGGTCACGACCCAGAGCCGCACCCCTGGGAAAGGTGAGCCTGGCCCGAGGAACTCGGCGTTAGCAGAGGTTTATGTGTGCGGGTGCATATGGGAAACATGAAACACGATGTAAAACTGCCAAACCAAGTTTTTAGTTAATGCTGTTTTATCCTAACTTAAATCATGTAGGACCCACATCACTTAATGGAGAAGTTTTCTTGGCCTTTAAAAGTGTCTCTGTCCCTCAGGTGGTTCGGAGCGACTCAGCTGGGAGGAGCAGCAAACGTCTCCTGTCCTCAACCCCTCCACCTCACTCAGCGCCATCATCCGCACACCAAAGTGTTACCACATCTCCTCCGTCAACGAGAACGCCGCCAAGCGCCTGTGCCGCCGTTACTCTCAAAAGCTCATCCAGCACACGGAGTGCCAGCTGCTCAGAACCTACCCGGCGGCCACCAGGATCGACTCAACCAACCCCAACCCTCTGCTTTTCTGGCAGCATGGCATCCAGCTGGTGGCACTCAATTATCAGACTGATGGTGAGCGTATGTCTGTATGAAGGGCCGTTCACTTCTGACAAACAGCACTTCAGAATTTAATATAACACTGTAATAGCCAGAGGATGATAAAGAAGAAATGACAGTTTTATCATTTTATTGCAGCCCTTTTCTTTTCTTTTTTTTTTTTTACAGCGGTGAAAAGAAAAATTTCATATTAGGTTTGGTGAGACTTTTTGTGCATGCACTCACTTCAGCGTGGACGCTTTGTTTAAAGGAAAATCTCTTGTCTTCTACAACAGCAAATAGACAAGAACGATTTCAAATTGTCAAACAACTGACAGTATCCAAACGACGTAGCGCTCTTTATGACCTGTTTTAGAAAAACTTGCTCTGTATCCTCCCCAGACCTGCCCATGCAGTTGAACACTGCGCTATTTGAGGCCAACGGTGGATGTGGCTACGTACTGAAGCCGGCAGTGTTATGGGACCGTAGCTGTCCACTTTATCAGCAGTTCTGTCCGATGGAGCGGGATGTGGAGAAAATGAGCCCCGCTGTCTACTCCCTCACAGTGAGTTAGGAAGAATGTCCTCTTCACCCTTCAGCCCTGAACTTTGCTCGACATTACATGCCACAGCTACGTGTTAGAGCTCAAACACCTGACATAGTCATATCCAACATTAAACAGTCTTGTCAGCTGCCTAGTACAAATGCAGACAGGTCTCGGTAGCAGGTAGTCGTCAGGTGAGCACACAGCAAGCGAGTGAGTGTCATGCCCACTCAGGTGGACCCACATCTGAAGCTACTGAAGCCTAAAGCCTACATGTGAGTTCAACTGAGGACCTGATAATGGCTGAATTTCCAGTTTGCATTTTAAGTATTCATAAATATCCCATAAATAAATCCATATGAATTTGTTACATCCTTTTCAATCTTCATCTACTGTATATGGTGCAGTTTTTGAACTCTCTAGGCCTTTAAAACTTAAAACTCACCGACATACCTGCATCTTTGCAGTGCATTAAGGTGCTCAATATATTAATAATATAATGAGTATAAATATGCTAAGATGCTTAAGGGTTTGCCACTGAAGTTACATTTTTACAAAACTGTTAAATGAAGTAAAATTAATATCAGTGCACATTTTGATGGTATATCTTTACATACTGTTTGTGGGTCTCATACAGGTTTGTTATAACTCAAAAAAGGCTTAATCTTAATAATTGGTAGATTTTTATTTTACTGCTTTTAATTACAATAAAGTCAAAGTAATTTGTGTATATATTTGTTATCTTAAATCATATCATACACATTGAAATGTTTAGTTTGTGTGTGTGTATATTGGAGAATTAGGTAACTTTAAGAAATGGTAAAAGAACGTTAAATAAATTTTTATATTCTTGGGTCGTCTAATAGTCTTTAACGATATGACACCTCCGCTGCTCTTTTCTGCTCAGATTGTGTCCGGGCAGAACGTTTGTCCCAGTAACAGTGCCGGCAGCCCCTGCATCGAGCTGGATGTTCTGGGCATGCCCATCGACAGCTGCCACTTCCGTACCAAACCGATCCACCGCAACACCCTCAACCCCATGTGGAACGAACACTTTCAGTTCACTGTGCATTTTGAAGAGATGTGTTTCCTGCGATTTGCTGTGGTGGAGAACAACAGTTCCCAGACCACAGCTCAGAGGACTCTCCCACTTAAAGCCCTCAAACCAGGTACAAATACCAGATAATGTACATCTGATAAAACTTTGTCTCCAGGCTGTAGATGGGACTTTTATACACCAATAAAAATATGATGTAATCAGTCTATTTCAAACCACTAAAAGGTTTTCAAGACCGTTTAATTTTTTGTTTTTATGTGTTTGTGTTGTAGGTTACAGACATGTACAGTTGAGAACACAGCACAACGAGTCTCTTGAAGTCTCCAGCTTATTTATCTACAGCCACAGAACAGAGGAAGGTCCAGCAGGGGGCGCTACTGCCTCATCTTTGGTAAGATTTATTCAGGTTTGCTGCTTTTAAGAAAAACTGTAGATCAGATTCGACTTCTTCGTGTTACTGTAATTTTAAGAAACTTCTTTAAGGCGCACTAAATAATGCTTTGCAATCCAAATAAATTCAGAGAAAGTGGAGAAAGTAAGAGGGAGCATCTGGCATTCAGTGTGTTTTTATAATGACCTGCTGCCTTACATCTCTCTGACTCCCGAAACAGCTGTTCAGTTCTGAGGAGAAGCATGCGTCCCAGCAGCACAGGGTGACGGTGCACTGCGCTCCCGGTCCTGAACCCTTCACTGTTTTCTGTGTTACCGAGCAGACCACCGCCAAACAGCTGCTGGACGTGGTCAGTGCTGTAGAATCTGTAGAGCAATTATAAAGGCGGCAGTCACGGGAGTCACACACTTTTAAGCTTTATCTCTCTTCTCTACAGGTTGTGGGGTCAGCGGGAAACCCATCCGAATACTTTTTGTGTGAGGAGAAGGTTCCCCTGTTGAAGGAACGCAGCGAGGTGAAGCGCTGCCCGCAGCACCGAGCTCTAGCACCTGAGGAGGAGGTGGTCAGGGTGGTGTCCAGCTGGAACACTGAGGAGGGATATGTGAGGAGACTGTGCCTCAAAACTAGAGAGGAGGTACACATGTTTAGTAGATGCAGTTAGAGTAATAAGCAGTTTCTCAAAAGCTTTTGTGAAGGCTATTTTGCAGACTCTGGCTCCCCCTTGTGGTTGTGTCATGCACTGTTTGACTGTCACTGTTGCTTTTAATTGCTGCAGAACTTGAATGAGAAGAACACGGTGGTGGAGGGAGAGGAGGAGGTGACTGTGGCAGGCAGAGAAGGAGGTGGAGGAGGAGGAGGGGAGGATGATATGTTCTTTGTCCAGGTCCATGAAGTTTCACCCGAACAGCCTCACACTGTCATCAAAGCTCCACGCTACAGCACGGCTCAGGATATCATACAGCAGGTGAGTCCAGGAAAAACAAACACATTATATAAACAAGCATGAGTCACAGCAGAAAGCACATCCTAATATTTTCAATTTTCTTTGTTTTTTGGCCAGACTCTGTCAAAGGCTAAGTATTCCTACAGTATCCTCGCTAACCCCAATCCATGCGACTACGTGTTGATGGAGGAAGTGACCAAGGACGTCGGCTCTAAGAAGTCCTCGTCCACCAAGCCTCTTCAGCGAGTGCTGCTGGATCACGAGTGTGTCTACCAAGCTCAGAGCCGGTGGCGGGGCGCGGGAAAGTTTATTCTTAAACTCAAAGAGCAGGTAGCTCTGAGCACGATGACCAATTCCTAGTCCTAGAGACTCTTTAGGTTTTTTTCTTAGTTTTATTTAATATTTATGTTTATTGTAGCAATACTTTTAAAGAACATTTTTGTTTTTTTGCTTTCCTTGTGCACGTCCACAAAGGAGACCGTTTTATATGTGCAACTTTGCTCTCAGCCACCATCTTTCTAACATGCTGTTCTTTCTGGGGATGCAGCGATACATCGGGCGAACATCTATATTGGTGATAACAGCCTTGTTGTATCAGCCAATAGGATGACCAATATAACTCAACTGATATTTATCTGCTGAGTTGCATCCTTTTTAATAGTGATGAAGAGCCAGAAGGCCAAATGGGTGTTAAAAACATCAGTATGAGTGTTGGCCCAGAGTTTGATAATCGCTGCATGCCTAGTTCCTGCTCAGTACGCTGTTGCTTGCTCACCAACGTGTTTTAGCATGCTTAATTGCCTACATGAAATAACCCGTTCCTGTGACCTTTATTTCCCAAATCTTTCATCTGTTTTGTGCTTTTGTGATTTCCTTTGTAGTGTTTTCCATCTGCTTTGTTACTAATATGCTTATGTAACTCTATGCTCTGTACATTTTAATGCTTTTAGCGTTTTATCTATTTGTCATCGTTTTGCGCTCGATTTTTTTTGTTTTGTTTTTTTCTCGCTCTGACAGCCTGGAAATAATGTGTTTAAATGTCCTGCCTTGCTAAATAAAGGTCTAATGCCTCTGTAAGCTCTATTTGTTTAAGTTTTTTTTGTCTGTCTTGAGACAAAATGTGATCTGAAGAAATAGAAAAAAGTAAAGGGGATCATGTACATTGGTGTTTTCTCAGCTCTTATGAGTCTGCTCAGGCTCTATTGGCACATTTCTTATGCTGTAAATGCATCTCTTTTACACGGATTCACTTCTGTTTCCAGGTGGTGAGGGAGGACAAAAAGAAAGTCATTTCCTTTGCCAGTGAGCTCAAGAAGCTGACTAGTCGCAGCCGCAGCATGACAACTGGCAGCGGAGTGGATGGCCCTGCCCAGAGTAAGGATGATAGAGCTGCATGCTGTGTGGCTCTGACAGAGCTCCAGGAGTGAGGCTCACACTCTGCCTGCCGTGTTTGCATGGAAAAGCAACAGAGGTACCGTATGTCATCTCTAACCTCTAACATTCGAGAAGTAGAATTCGGTGTGAGTGGGAAAAATTGCCACTATTTTTGAAAAGTACAAGCAGAGTTTGGATGGGATAGATTTAAAATTGTTGATGGATTATAGGTGTCATGTAAGTACAATGCAAAAACCAAACAAAAATATGGTAGCTCTCAGGGTGATCGACCTTTCTTTTAAAGTGCCTTACACTCTTCTTATTATTATAGTTTTTTTAAAGTCTCCCAATTGAGATTTTGGATGATACTTATTTTTTTTAATGTTTTAATCTTTCAAAAGTTTTATGGAAAATTAAAGTCATGATAATAATAATGATAATGATAATAATAAAAAAAAAACAGGCTATTTATTAACTCCAAATCTGCTCCAGGCTGCAGGATCTTCTGACTCATGTCTCCAAAGTGATCTGCAGAGTTTTTGTTCAAAAAAAAGAAATAAAGTGAAAATGAATGGAAGCATATTCATTTTTAATCTAACTCCACCATTAAAGCTCTAAGTGTAAGTGGTGTTTTTATCCTGTGTCGAGCTTCTTCTTGTACCTGAACCTGAACAAATTTAACGTGAAGTTGAAGCTAATAAATGAATAAAAAATAAATAAAATCCCTGCAATAAATAGAAACATTACAGTGTATACACTCACTGGATGTACTTCGTCTGCTGCACCAGACACTAGACTGGCTATTGTGTTATCATTATGAGGAAGATGAATGCTGTGGTAGCCTGTACCTGTCAGGTTTAGTCTCACAGAGGCATCATCAAAATGCAAACGCCGCTCATAACTGTGGCAGTCTGCATTGTAGTGATAGGTAATTACATTTCTGATAGGTTGATCACCTGTCATCGTGTGATGACGTCACTGTTTCTGACAATGACGCCCAGTGTGTATTCTTGACATTTAACAAATGTCTGGAACTTTTTTTCCCCCCTTCATAAAACAATTGCAGTGCCCTTTTGAAATCTTTTGTCATTCAGATCCTGTCTTCTTCTTCTTCTTCTTCTTCTTACCTACTTTTGCAGGCTTATTGCTGGATTCATTAGCAGTTTATCATCACAGCTAGGTTAGCAGATGTGTGTTAAAATAGCAGAAATGTGTATTTCATGACCCAAATGAGAGGCTATGCATGAGAGAACTACAGAAACGTGATCAAATATTGCTCAACAGGGCAACACAGTCATTCTCCTTCATTTAGGATTGCGTTTTTAACGTCATTGCTGTTTTCTCATTGGGACTGAACCCTCTCATACTTCATTCTAAAAGTAGTAACAATACTCCCCTTGTAAGGACTTTGAAGTAAATTAATCCTAATTACAGACTATGCTAAAAAGAAGGGTCATACAGTACAAGGCTAAGTGGCAATTGTCACCATCGGTCAGCTGTAGAAGACGTGTTTAATCAGCACCCTCAATTGCGACTTTCAATTTAAAACAGATTAAAAAAAGGAGCCCTGAAGAAGCAAAACCATGTGACAAATGTGCAGGTGATGCACAATAATATGCTAACTGGAACGCAGAAAAAGATTTGTATTTGTGCTTGTGGTCATTTTTGCAGTTTACTTCAAAGTCTGTTGTTTTAAATCCCCTTATAGTCTAATATTGAATTGGCAGCCATTTTTCACATTTTTAACAGAAGATCACTTTGCGGTGTAGCAACAATTCATCATGGTTGTGTTATTAACAAGTGTTGTGTTGTGTCTTTCTTTAAACTCTTTTTTTTTTTTTTTTAACTAAATATTGAAAAACAGAAACATGAAAATAGATCCTATTTCCTCTTCAGGGTACCTGTCTGCAGCTGCAGGTCTGAGGGCATGGGTGACAGAGGGCAGGGTGGGGGCTGGAAGGTTCCTACAGGCCTCCTCCAACTCTTTCAGAGAGGAGCTCCTATCTGTCCACCTTCCCACCTCTTCTCTGACCCCTTCAGCCTGGAAGCTTTACCTCCTCAGGAACTGGAAGACCCACAA
The DNA here is from genome assembly GCF_018398535.1 of Haplochromis burtoni. Taxonomy (NCBI): domain Eukaryota; kingdom Metazoa; phylum Chordata; class Actinopteri; order Cichliformes; family Cichlidae; genus Haplochromis; species Haplochromis burtoni. The sequence goes on from NW_024582469.1 coordinate 1,250,174, forward strand.
ATGAGTTCTAGACACAGAGAGACTTGCATTGACTACTTCTTAACTTGGAGAATTTCTCTTTTCACAAGGTGTTTTCAGTGATGGTCTCGTGCATTGTCGGGTTCTGAGATTCCCTCCTGTCAAAGTCTTGAAGGAATCCAATCCTACCCTGTGTTAAATGAGCAAGTGAAGGACAGGATTCAGTCCAGGCTCTGTTACTGGGTTAGGTGACAGGTAATGAGCCCCTTTTGCTTGGGAGGAGATTGGCGAGCCCACCCGCTGTCATCCAAGAGCTGTGATGGTCGTGGGCTGGTAGCTCAGCTCCTCTTGGGGCAGCTGTTTTTATTGAAGTCCGCTGGGACATGAAATGGCAAACTGTCCCTCATATTTCAAATAAATAAGAGAGGATAAAAAAGATTCCTGTGTCACATACAGAGAATAATTCTGGCTTTGATGGTTGCTAAATTGCCATTGGATTTATTGAAATAGTAAAACACAAACTATTTGGAGTATTTATTTTCCCTTTTCAAGGACTATTAAATCTCCACAAGTGACTACACGCCTTGTGCACTAGCATAATTGTTTGAATAAATCTTTTGTACAGTATGTTTAAAACAAAGAAGTAAAATCCACACTTGCTAGTAAATGTTAAAATGGACGAAGAGATGTAGGAGATTGTTGCTTCCTCAGGTATGGGCTCATTTGGTTGAGGGCATTGTGAAGGAGGCTGACAAGCTGGCTTGTTTGGTTCTTTCCCTACTGTTCCAGTTTCACAGTACTGTAAGAGCACATTTTGGGGCAGTGCAGATGAGCAAAGCTCACAGAAAGACGCAGCAAATGTGAGGATAAAGAATCGGAGGCTTCTATTCTATTTAAATGTCGTAAAAATGGAAGCAGTTTATCGGACACTACCGTATTTGCCCTAAATAGTCCATATATGAGGAGCGTTTTAAGGCAGTGTAGGCACACACTATTATATTCTGCAAATGCAAATGTGGAGCAACTTCTCACTGTTTTGGTAAAGTTGTCTTGTGTCCGTTTAAAATGTTGCAACACTGCCTCCAACATTTGATGATTTTGTGGCTGTATCTCTGAGGATGATCTGCTTTGTTTTACAGAGTATCTTATTGCTCACATCATTGTGCACAAATATCAACCATATCTCACCTTGTCAGCCAAACTGAGCAGCTTAAAAAGTTAAAAATGTTTATATATGAATATATATACATTACTATATATATATTTAAAATGTAATTTAAACATGGGGTATTGCTTTTTAATAGTGTGAATACAATGCGATCACCAGAACTGTTTGTTAACCTTTTTTGTGCAACAGTAAGCTTTCTGAATATTTCCATTGTTAAATGCAAAACTGGTGGAGCCCAAAACATAGTTACAAATTTAGTCAGACATTCATTACTTCAGAGATTGTTCAAATATGGACATTTCCTCTGTTGGACCTGATTATAATTGAGTATTTCCTGCAAATTTCTACATTATTTTATTGGTGCAATGATGGTTGTAGTGCTACGATCCTTTGGAGAGCATCCCGGTCTTCTTCAAACAATGTTTTGCACTTTTCATTTTCCTTTTGGTGTCGTCAATGTTTTTGTGTTACTGTCTAATTAGTGACAGCGACTTGATTGTTATGGTTAGAACTGCTTCTGTCTTGTTATGTCGTTGTATTTATTACTTTCAATTTTAGCCCAGTCACAAATTTAGTTTTAAAGAAAGCACAAGTACATTTTGGGGGAGTTTTTTGTCAGACTTATAGGTATGTATTCCGTGTTCCCCACACAGAATTGAATGTTTGTAATGCAATTGATTGGTTTTTCTTTATTTATTGGTCTGGACTTACTGTCCTTGATTTTAAGAGCAGCATCTTTATAGATATTTAATGTAAGTAATGACTAGATTTTTTTTTCTTTCTTCTGCACATCTAAATCTACATTCAAAATTCATTTGGTGCCACTTTTCTCTCTTTTAATTAGCGACATTTCAATATTTTAGGACTAATAGTAACTTTTTATTTTACTTCCTCCCATTTGGTTAATGACGTTACCAAATATACATTAAAAAATAATAACATTAAGATGTAAAACGACATGATACATCTTGATTATTACCCAAAAAGGAGCCGTGACACAAAATCAAGTCCATCATCAAGACTCAAGAACACAGACCTGCTGTATTAGGGTTATTTTATTTCTCCATTTAAAATTTTCACTCAGAAAAATCACTTTTGAGTCTCTTTATTGAAAGCTGCTTCAATTCATTCCTGCTTACTCAGCTTTAGGCTTATTATAAATCCTACTTTTATAAAAATGGAATCATTTTTTTTTACCAATATTCCAGAATACTAAAAATTTAACAAACTAGAATTATTTGTTTAAAGAAGCTTAAAAACCTTTCAAAAAAGGCTTAATGCCAAGTAATGAGTTATAGTTTTAGTGCAATAGTGAAGATCTGTTATTCTTCATCTTTTTAATACCTACAAACGACTGACATGTTTCACTTTAACTCATACTTTCAACTTGTGACCATCAATTAATGGGTTAAATTTGACCTGATTAATATTAATCACATGCATGGATTATGTTTTGTTGGGAGTAAGGGAGTATGGTGGGACCTAAGGCTTATGATATTTAAGGTAGATGAGACTGTGATCCCAGAAACCACAACTCTATATCGGTGATAATTAAGCTGCAATCCTTTAATCCAGTCAGGCTTTTGTTACTCTAACTGTTTCTAATTTAAACTTTGGATAAAAAAAAAAAGCCATTACGCGAAGCAAAACCTAATCTTTCACGAAATGGTCATTACAACTACATGCCTGGATGAAAGCGATATCAGCTCTAATAAGCGTGTGAAATCCACAGTGATTCCACACAGGAAGGGACATTTTCAGTTTTAAATCTGACTTATAACACCACCACATCTTGTTTCCTTTTTTTCTCTAACCTCTAGACCTCGTTTCTGAATGTAACTGTTCTTAACCTGAGACAAATGTGTTTGAAGTTATTTATTTGAATGTGAAGCCCTGGTTGGCATTTGTGTTGTTTATGCGTAAGTTCCTGTAAGTAGTTATTAGTGTTTGTTTATTTATTTCAGTATGTGAGAGGGTGAACTCTACTGCCCTGACTTTACTCAAACGTATTTAGATATGTAAAAAAATATTTTACTGTAAAATATTTAGTGTATTATTCATACTTATGGCATGTTATTCAGCAGTATGCAGCAGCATTTTATTTTCCATAACTGTGGACTAAATCTGACAATTTGAGACTTTATTTTACATTTTGGTGTATTCATTATATCCACGTGTATGCTGTCAAGCTATGTTTTGATTGTTAGCACTTTCCATAAGTGGTCCACTATACACTTTAACATCTGCTCTCTGTGTTATGCCATGACTGTCAAGTGAACATTTGTCTATTTACTTGAATTTACTTTAAATGGATGGTAATCGGTGGATTTTATTTTTTGTCATATGAATCACAATAAAAATGGGAAATACTTTGATCTCTTTCTTATGTCCAGAGGAGGGTGTATCCAGGATTTCTAGAAACTGTTATGCATTTTGAGATTGATAAGACCACGTGGCAATTTTCCACTCGATTGTAGTCCATCTTCAATGATCATGGATGGACACATGTCCGGATCTTATTTATTTTCTAATTTTCTCGTTGAATGGTAGAGATTTAGAGTTTCTAATCTGAGTTTGCAGAGGATGGTCCAAAAAACTGAAAATATCCAATGAGCAGCAGTTCTTTGAGCAGAAATGTGTTTTTGATGCCAAAGGTTAGAAAAAACGTGGCCGGACTGCTTGGAGTACCACTTATTGTAACTCTATGCAGAAGAGCATCTCTGAATGTTAGGGCAGCAGAAGACCACACTGGGTACTAGCTAACAACAGGAAACAGAGTACAGTTCACATAGGCTCAGTGAAAGTGAACAATAGAAGATTGAGAAAATGTTACCTGATGTACTAAGTCTTAATTTCTGCTGTGACATTCAGTTTAGAATTTGGAATAAACAACATGAAAGCATGGATCCATCCAATCTTATATCAGTGCTTCAGCCTGCTGGTGGTGATGTAATGATGTGAGTGATATTTCCTAATATTCCCTTAGTAGGAATAACCTACCTGAGCATTGTTGCTGACCACATCCATCTTTTTATGACCCCAGTGTGCCCATCTGTCCGCCTGTGTGATGCTATCGTGTCAATATGGACTAAGGTTTCCAGCACCTTGTTTAATCCATACCATGAAGAATTAAAGCAGATTTGATAGAAAACAGGGTCCAACCCAATAATGGCAAAGTGTACAAAATAAAATGGCCTGTGAGAGTTTAAAGCCAGCTTCTTTGTAACCTGTCAGAGATGTTTTGAGCATTTTATAATTAAGCAAACATGATGACTCACTTTGTTTTGGGGATGAAATGTTCTGTCTCACAATGTTCCAGCTACTAATCAAATCTCTGGTTGCTCTGTCAGAGCTTAATAAGCCACGTTCAGCCTGTCTTCTCCAGTAAAACAGTGGCCTCCGGAATCGGTGAAAATTTTAACAATCAATTTTGTTGAATCAGTGTTAGCTGCTCAGATGTGCCCTTCCTTCCAGAAACTGTTTAAAATATGACTCTGGTACACTCCACTAATTCCAGGTAATAAGGAGCACACAGTTTCAAATATCACCACCCGTACTGCACCCTCTGTTGATTTCCTTAATGCAAAATTATGTGGTCATCCAATTAAAGGTGAAAGTTTTAAACCCCGGTAATTCTGGAGCTTAATGATCCCAGTCTTTCAAGACTTCAAATAAAACTGTATGCAGTTCACAATTAAAAAGTTTCCTCCAGCCTTATTGTGAGCAACTTTGATAAAGGAGAGGGCTTCATGTGCAAAGTTAAGCAGATTTCCTATGGTAGTGTGGAATTATAATTAAAAGGAATCTCTTCTTTCAGTATCTTCTGATCAATATCGGTTTAAATGAAATTTAATTAACTATTAATGGCGCAGAAGAAGTTTTTTTTGTTCATGAAATTAAAGCTTTGGTTTTACACTTTTGGCAATATATGCCTTCTTGCAAGAGAAGATCAATAAGAGAAAGGCATGAAGACTGGAAACTGCATCCATGAACTTTAGTAATTAGCATTTTTCTTTTAATTAATTTATAAAATATGTAAAATTGAGAAGTTTGGGATAAAGCTGTAACCTTTTTTTTTTACTGCTACTAAGCAGGAAGGAGGCATATCGGTCTTTTTTCATATTTATTAGACAGGTGTTTAAGTGATATTGATCTTGTTTAAGCAAGAATAAAATTAACTCTTATTTTAAGTCCTTTTTTCAAGGGGTCATTTTAAATAAAATCATTAAAAACTCTTTAAAGTATGTTAAAGTTGCCGTATAATCATCTTTCCTCACTATAACGTTGCTGTGAGTTTGCATCTACCCCTGAACCCCAAATCTCCACCACCACCTCGTTAACTGTCCCTCGGTGTGACAGCTTTAGCCAAGCTTAAAATTAACTCTAGCAGTTTCATTTGGCTTGATTCTTCTGCTTTCTTTATGTTGTGGAGATGCTGTGCTTAGCTTGTAGGTGCATCTTCAAATGGGAACTGCTGCTCTTAAGACCTAACCAACGGTTACTAATCACCACAATGTCTTTTTCACTTGCTTTCAAGTCAAAAATTAAAACAACTGCAGCAACAACTGCACTTCTTTGAAATATTTGAGTCTGGTTTCCAAATCCAAATGCTCATAGTCTGTATACAGACCCAATGCTGCCAACCAAAGCATTAGCTCTTCGGCTAATAAAATGCTAGAACGTATCGAATAAGCTGTACCACACAGTGGGATGTATTGTTTTTTAGAAGTTCCAATAAAAACATTCCAAAAAGCACCAACCCCATAACATCAGGTAACAGGTATTCACTACAAGACAAGGCGGTAATTTTCATATCTCAAATTGGGAATTTAACATATCACTCTACAGGGGGTGAAGCTAGGCTGAAGTGCCTGTTGGCAAAAAGCAGAGGTTTTGACTTTACATGCACAGCTTCTACCTAATTTATTGAAAGATGCTGTTTTAGTGACTGTTCCGAATTTCGGTTATCCAAAAACCCTAAATGCTTCCAGGCCGGTTGCCCGTACAACAGCGGTGATGAAAATCCTTGTAAAATTAGTTAAGACAGAGCTTTTAAGGAAAACAGAGTATGTGCTTTAATCCCTATGCAGTTTTCTTAGAGACCAAAGAGAAGAGTAGACAACGCCACTGTGAGCTTATTGAACCTAATTCTCAAAAGTATTGTTGATTTTTATTTGGCCTTCAATACAATTAAATTCCATATTTTAATATGAAAATCTTGAGGATCTGAAACCTGTTTCATCAAGTCTGCTCCTTGAATGGCTCCAAGGAAACAAATATATGTCAAAGGTTTTCAAACCTGAGCACACTGGACCAACGGTGTGTTGCTGCCCGTCCTACTGGTACACTGCAGAAGGTGTATGGAACAATGAAGGAGGTGTAGTCCCTCCAAAGTCTTCACTTCACCAAAAATCAGCAGCTAGATAGTTAAATCTTGTTCACACTTAACTAATTTTGGAATGGAAAAAGCAGGCTAACATTAATCTGCTGAAATAGCCTTCCCAAAAACTCAACTCTATTGAAAATTTGCGGACTACGCTAAAAAGCCGTGTCCGTGACAGGAAACCAACCAATTTAAAAAGGAGGGTGTTGAAGTTGAACCTTGGCTCCTGTTTTTCCAGCCTTCAAGGTTACAGCTTGGGGTTTAGCAGCATATCATCAAGTTAGCGAAACCACATTTCAATGGCTGGAATTTTATTTGGATAAAGTCTGCTAAGCAACTTTACAAGGATAAAAAGGCAAGTGTGAACAATACACGACTTCATGTGTTAATGAAACATGTCAGGCAAATTCAAGATGAGTTGCGTCAGTAGTCGTAATACTGAATGAGTCACTCAGTTCCATACAGACACCAGTCGCTTAAAGGGCCATTAAAAAGTTCACGCACCTTTGCCTCTGCTATCAAAGTAGAAATATAAGTCCTCTCAGTTTAGGTCCAGTTTTCTAAAGGTGTTGCAGCTCTGAAATCAGGTGGAGAAGGTACAAAAAAGTGACATTTAATAAGTAATCCAAATAACCAATTAAACGCCAATGAATTTGTTCTGTTTTTGCTTCAAATATAGTTCCATCACTTCTCTGAATGTAAATAAAATAAAGTTCTACTGGCTGATATGTGAGGAATCTTCCATCACAGACAAGAGAGTAGCAAATCATGTAATTAGATTTCTTCCAATTGACCTGGAGCATCCCTGTTAGTTCCACAACTAATGAACAGAAATCATGTCTCAATGTTTCAGTGATCTTGGCAATATGGGACGAGCACAGTAGCGTAGCGTTCAGTCAGAGTTTGGTCATGGGTATGTGAAGGCTGTTCCACGGCCCCATCCATAACTCCTCCTCGTCCGACTGCGTTCTGTCACTCGGGCACTCCAGCGGCTCTCTGATGACGAGTCCGTCCGTGTCGTCGTTACTGCCGTCTACCTTGGACTCTCTCTCGCCTTCTTCCGACTCGTTTCTCTCCGCTGTGCTCTGGGACTGCTCCGTGCCTTCCTGTGCTGCTTTGAGCAGGTTCGATTTCGACGCCACGCTTTCAGGGCCTGCGTTGCTGGTGCTGGTTGACCCTGAAGAAACGCTGGATTGTCGCGTGTTGAACACATTCAGCGTTTTGCTGTCAGGATTGGAGAAAGAGGACGTGGTTGTCGTGGTGGCAACCGTTCCCGAGCTCTGGAAAGTGCGGAGTGTGTTGCACCCGCTGTCCAGCGTCGTTCTGAAGCTGTTCAGGGGAACTCTTTCTTCCAGTGTGGCAGCCATTTTGTCTAGTTTTTTAAAGTGCTTTGCCAGCCTTGAGCTGAAGATAGGAGAGGGGAGTTTGAGGTTGTTGTTCGTAGTAGTGGTTTGCGTGGGCCCTGTGGTGTTTACTGAGCGTCGGGTGCGGATGATGGAGCCATTCTGGGCCACGTAGATGCTCCCGTTAACGTTGACTTGGCTGTTGTGGGTGGAGGACAAGCGCCCACGTTGGGTTTCTGGCGCGCTTTCCTCACCCGTGGAGCTGGTCTCGTACTCTCGGTCAAACACCAACTTGACCCGACGTTTTCTGCTGCCCTGCTGAGAGAAACACATCAATAATGTGACTTTAAACTGCTGACCTTGGGAGTTTCATTGAGGCAAGAGAAATGAATCGTAAAAGTGATGATACAAAGCACAAAAAGTGAACATCTGCTGTCTGCCTCAAAGTGCTTTTTCGATAATGCCTCAAAACTCCTTCGGTGAACTGTACTGAGTAGTTACCCTGATGATGTATTGTGGTGTGCACTGGGGAACTTCACACAGTTCACACATCTACTCACAAAAGGCCATCGAAAGTTTAAAACTGAAATTAAAGGCATTTTGGAGAATAATGCACTCCTTCTTCCTTCTCTCACTAGCAGCGAGTGCCTCTGTGGTGTCGACATTGAACACATTTGCCTTACATGCAAAAAGTCTCTGGTTTGAGATCAGGAGGAGATACGAACCGAGCCTCAGGGGGTGTCAAAAGCTAGTGTACTTCCTCTGCCAGTCCCCAAGCCTGGATAAATAGGAAGGCTTTCTCAGGAAGAACTGTACCAAATCAAGTCTGTTTACCCATCTGCTGTAGCAAACCCTTGGGAAATAAGTACTTTTAGTTGCACCAGCAGCTTTGCAAGGATGTGTAAAAAGTTGACAGGGTGATGGCGTATCTCCATGATCTAATCTTTTTCAAAAATAAAGACTGACTATGTTTGACCCACATAAGTATTCTTGATTTATGATTTTAAGCTTCATTTCCAAGGTTTGGTTTGATTTAGGCGTACAAACTAGGATTAAAGCCTTTCACGACATTAAACAGCTCCCTTTGCTAGCATCAGAGACTTACCGGTGATGATATTAGCATCCATTTAACAAACAGTTATTCCCACAACTAACAGAGGTGTTACTACAAGTTGTAACAACCACTTGGGTCTCATTCCCAAGGTGTCAAAGCTGCTGGTGTCTTGTAGAGAAGCACAAGGTATCCAATGGCATCCCTGCTGTGATGCATTCGGTGGCAATACTGGGGCAAAACCGAGAGAGGTCCCACACCCAACTCATTATGTACAGTATGGGCTCTTGTAAAGGACGGCCTTGTTTTAACTTGAATAGTTTACGATGTCTGAAAATAAGCAGGAGGTAAAAGCAACAGCAAGAACTATTCGGCGAGTGAAAATCAAGCAAAACAAAAAGTGCAAAGTACAAAGCTTCCAAACAGGACATGGCCCGCTGGCTGACAGAGACACTGTGATTTATTTATGTGTTGCTTTTTAAAAGAGGACAGTTATCTCTCAGCATCCAGTGCTACCGCTGCCAGTGCATCAAGGCAGCTACACCAAAGGACACCTTGTGTGTTTCTCTGTGACAGAAGCGGTATCTGACAGAACAGCATTGTGTGATGGGCTAGGAAGACGATGTGTTACAATATCAGCACAGTGGCTTTCTGGGTTAATACAGTCTTTTAGGAAGACATCCTAAAAAATGCTGGGTAAAATCTATAACTAATAATAAATGATTTGACTAACTGTGAACATTGATAGTATTTATGTTTAGGTTACATTGCATTCAGAGTTCTCTCATAGTCGGAAATGGCCAAAGGACGAATTTCACAACCCTGATTCCAAAAAAGTTGTTACACTGTATAAAATGTAAATCAAAACAGAATGCAGTGATATCCAAATCTCATAAACCCATGTTTTATTCATAATAGAACACAGAAAATAAATGGGATTTAAAAACAACAACAACTGTTTAAACTGAGACATAAATTAGCTCGCTTTGAATTTGATGGGAGCAACTCAAAAAAGTTGGAACGACAGCAACAAAAGCCTGGAAATGTAAGTGATTCAAAAAAGGAACAGCTAGATGAAAAGCTTGTAACTGATTAGATTAAGTGGGACTGGATGGCCACATCATTGGGACTAAAGAGGACTATCACCATCTGGTTTGATATCAGTGCTCAGTTCAAAAACCTGCATCCTTGCGTCAATGCGTTAGCGTGGTTAGCTTGTTATCGCATTAGCGCCGAGCAGCCCCATGCACGGGGCGATCTGCGTTAACTCGCCAACGGAGATTTGCCACGTTAATGCGGTTATGGCGTTAACGTGGTTTTAACGAGATTAACGCTGACAGCACTAGTAAAGACTCAAAATATCAGAAATAAACAATCACAATAACCCATGAACACACACTAGGTGACAATAGGAAGGAAAATCTGAGATGGTGTTGTTTTTTAAGGGAAGGCCTTACATATTTCAGCAAGACAATGCTAAACCACATAGTGCATCTATTACAAGAATATGGGTTTGTAAGAGTTGAGGTGCTGAACTTGCCTCCCTGCAATCCAGAGTTTTCCCCAACCGGGAAACATTTGGCACATAAAGGAAAACTATGACAAATAAGACCCTGGACTGTTGGGGAGCTAGCTTCACTTACCAGACAAGAAATGTCCAGAAACTGCTCTCCTCTGACTAAAAAAAGGGGTTAAAGTTGGGACTGTTGCTGCCATCAACTTTAAATTCTTCACACAACAGCCCAACATTTATGGAACTGGGGTTGTATTTCAGTTGATATATGTATTTATATGGAAATAAGGCTATCTACACACCAGACTGAAGACATGCCAAACCTTCTCTGGTCAGAAGACCCAACATTTCCATGTCATTTGTAAAGATTTTGATTTAATTGCTGTTAAAATAAACGTTTTTTCATTTTAAAGTGAGAAAATGAGCAACAATGAAAAAAACACTTTGACTCACTGCAAATACAAAGACATGTCAGCAGTGTGACTCAACAAACCGGCCTTTGGATCATCTAATGATGAGGTTTTTTGTGCTTTTTTAAATGAAAAAAACTGAAATGGGGAAATGATTTTGGAAATATAGCACATGTTGGTCTTGGATGTAATCTTTTAGAACACAAACTAAATTATTTAAGTATAATATAGTAGGTCAGGGTCACCACTGCTACATGTTCACACACACATACACACCATGTAACCCTTAAAGATTTAAAGAACCTTCATTGTATAGAAGAAAGTACATGTTCTCCATAACAAAGAAAGCATCTTTTCTTCCTGCTGGTAAACGCTGCTGGAAGAGCTGACTGCTAGCAGAAGAATGAGCAAAGAAAGAGAAATGACTAATGAAAAAAAGCTTGAGTAAACCTTAAGTGCAACAAAGAGAGGTCAGTAAATAATCTCTGAGCCGTAGCAGCATAAGAGAAACAATCAGCTGGAAGTGGGAGCTTTCACAATCGGAAAACGAGACAAGTCGGCTCAGGGGGGAAAAAAACTGTAGATGTAAAGCAGAAAAGCACTTCACGAAGACGAGAGAAAGGCTGACTGGGGAAAAAAGGGGGATTAAAGTTACAAGCCAAAGAAAGAAAGAAGAAGAGAGACAGTCAGAGAGGGCAGCAGAGGACACGCCGACACTTTAAATTACAGTGGATGTAAATCATGCCAAACAAGAAAACACAAAAAAGAGAGAGATTAAAGTTATAAATTCCACTCAGGTAATGACTTCACTCTCAATCCAAGCATTTTCACCCCAGACCTTACTGAGTGGCAAAGAATTTAATCTCGGCTCAGCTGACTCCCAAATCCCCCTCTTCTTCATCTTTGGGATCTTCGCCTTCTTCCCCATCGTGGTCGCTGCTTTTCTCCTCCTCCTCGTCCTCTTCGCTGTCCTCCATGATTGGTGACAAGTCGTCCGAGCTGTCCGTCGGGCCTGAGCTGATGTCCGACTGGGTGTGACTGGAAGCTTGCCTGCTCGTTGACGGCTTTCCCAATCCAGCACTTTTTACCTCTTCTTCTTCAGATTCCTCGCTCTCTTCTTCACTCTCTGGCTCTTTTGCTTCACGTGAAGGCCGTCTGGAAGTTTTGGGCCTGGAACTAGAAACGGTTGAACGCGAATGTCTAGAACTTTCCGAGTCCCTGCTGCTCTTTCTAGCAGTCTCTTTGCCGCTCCTGTCTCGCCGTCTGCTGCTGCGTTCCCTTCTAAAGCTCCCTCTACTGCTTCTGCTTTTATGACTCCTGCTGTTGCTGCTCACAGAACTATCACTAACGTGTCTTTTTGCCGGTTTTCTGCTCATTTTTTTCCTCTCATCTTCCGTCTCAGACTCAGACCACTCTCCCAGCTCATCTTGGCATTCCTCTTCCTTTGCGTTTCCTGAGTCGGACTCAGTTTTTTCTGTTTCTGTGTCATACTCGGCCTCGTCTGTTTCTGCCGGGACATGTAACATGTGGCTGCTTGCGTCTGAGAAACTGAATTCCGACAGAGACTCTTTGCTGCCACTTCCTGTTTCCGAATCACTTTGAACACCGCCGCGAAATCTTTGTTCTTTTCTCCACCATCCCTCAATGGAGCTGTTCGGCTCTCCGAACTCCCACCTCCTCCCCTCCTCTCCTGTGGCTCCCTTAGACACTAAAGCAGAAACGCTCATATCTCCCATGGAGCCATACATCTTCTCTGTGTCCCAGCTTTCGCCATTGCTCCACTGTCCACCTCCCACCCTGGCTGGTCCCTGGAGCCTTCTGGCTAGGGAGATAAGACTGAGGGCCCCGCTCAGCTTTTGTTCCATTGCTGGGGGTTTGCTTGCTTCAGTGGACATCTGGAAATAACTCCCATCTATGACCATGCTGCCATCCCGGCTGAAAGACTGGCCAGAGGACAACAGTCCAGGGAGCCGTCCCCTGTGCTCTGGCCTGATGCCTCCTCCTCCTCCAACTGCATTGTTTGAGCCGCCACCTCTGTTGTTTCTCCCCCATGTTTCTACTTCTTCTCTTCCTCCCCTCTCCCTCCTTATTTCTACTGCTTCATCTCTGCCTACCCTTTTATTTTCCCTCTTCCCTGCTCCCCCATTCTCAAACCCAATTCTCACTCCTCCCACTTTTCCCTCCACTTTTTCTCTTCCTCGGCCTCCCTCCTCTATCGGTCCAATTCTGGCTTTGTTCCACGGAGGGTGAATGGCAGGAGGCTGTCCAGACTTTTTCCCCGCAGAGGACAGCGTCGTACTCACTCGCATCAAAGCCTGCAACCTGGTAGCCACGCTCGAGCTCTTAGGTTTAGTGTTAGCAGTTGTACTGCCTTCTTGTTTTTTGTCATCCTCAGTTCTCACGTGTCCGTGGGTCTTTCTCAGGGCTGGAATAGTTTGAGCCTGAAGGTGGGAAGGGTGCGGAGCTAATTTGTCTCCTTGAACTTTTCTCCTCACCTGGTGCAATGATGACATTAGTCCAAAAACAAGTTAGATAACACTAACATTTGACCATAAAGAGCAACCACTACATATTAACTTTACAGCATGCTTTCAATATGAATAGTCACATTCCATTATGTAGTACATTGTAACAAAAATAAAAAAGGATGTACTGCAACCTTAAAAGGATAGCTGAACATTTAGGATTAACAGACAGATCCCAAATAGCATCCACATACAGGCCTAATCTGCGTTACTTTTAGCGCTCGCAAATATGGGCCAAACACACATTGCCATCTGAGATGAGAAGAGCCTGATTTAGGGTTTCTTTTTAGGATAATGCTGTACAGTGTTTGTCTTTCTAGCTAATTCCTCCCGTTTCAATCTTTCTGCTTTCAGTCACTGTAAATCTTGAGCCACCCTTCATTTCTGATGCGCTGATTTATTGCATGTGCAAACATATGCAGGAATACTAATGATCTTAAGAGTCATTATGTGGTATGAACACCTTTATTCTTCAGCCTGAACTTTCTTAGGCAAGCTTTATTATAACTTATTTCTTCAGGAATAGTTCTCCAGGCTGTGTTGGGGATATTTCAAAGCTCTTCTTTGGATGTTGGCTGCCCTTTGTTCTGTTCTCTGTCACGATGATCCCACACAGATTCTGTAATGTTAGGGTCCAGGCTCTAGGGAGGCCAGTCCATGACTTTTATTGCACTGTCTGCACTACAGAAAATTGAAGTTACTGCCAATCAGAAATCCTTCCAAATGGTATTTCAATAGTGGATCTAAATCTGACTTTTCTGACTTTCTGTTTTGACAAGATCTCCAACACCAGCGGTCCCCAGCCTTTTTTTGTGCCACGGACCGGTTTAATGTCAGACAATATTTTCACGGACCGGCTTTTAAGGTGTGGCGGATAAATACACCCAAATAAAAAATATAACCAAGAGAAAAACTGTGGTATATTGTAAATATAATACTAAACGCAAATTCACCGTGTAATTGTGTAACTTTATTAGCAGTGTCCTCCTGAAATGCGCCACATCTCCCCCTTAATGCTCTCTGGTTGCTATGGTAACACAAATATTTCTTTCAAAATAAGACACACAACTACAACGCGGGAAAAGACCCAGGGAAACCGAGTTAACAATAAAACCCCTGAAAACCATAAATTTCACACCCGAGCTTCGACTCTCATGGCCTGGTACCAAACGACTCACGGACCCGTAACGGTCCCCGGCCCGGGGGTTGGGGACCACTGCCCAACAACACTAGCTGAAATGCACCCACAAACCATGACAGAGCCTCCACGGTGTTTTACAGATGACTGTAGATGCTCGCTGTTGTAGCTTTCTCCTCTCCTCCCTGGCTCCCTCTTCTATCATCTAATTTTATCTATTCTATTCAATCTAGTTCTTGGAAAATTTACTTCAAGCTTTTCTCCGAATTTTCTTACATAATAATGGCTTCTTGACAGGCACTGTTCCCTTGAGACATTTTAGCTCTTTGGGAATCACACTGTTGGTGCAAAATGACTAGTTTATGCCTACAAAACTGGGTAATTTGGGCATTTTTGGCAGAGGAAACCAAAGAAAAGGGAATAAATTATGTGATTGTGCAACAGACTGATAGTAACAAAGAAGCGAAATATGCTATTTAAAACGAGCTTGTTGCTAAGTTCTGTGTGGACACTACACCAGTTCATCCCTTGAGTTAGGTGTATTATTTATGCTCGAATGATTTATAGGTCGGTGTTAACAAACTCTTACTCTGAAAATCATCAGATACAAACACTGGAATGAACATGAGTAAAAAAGCAGCCAATGTCCAAAAAAGATCTAAGTATTGCAGTACTGCACTTTAGCACACCTAGTGCATAGCATTTCTCAAAGTGTTGAACTATTCCTTTAACCAATTCTCTACAGTTACACCAACTAACTGTGTAACTGTAGGTTCATTATTCTTTGAGAATATCATGAAAATATTACGGACTCTGTTACCAGCCTGTATAATCTGCTCTCCAGCGTTTCCCTTTGTATTCTGTTTTCCTGCATTTACCTCTCCATCAGACTCCTGTGGGCTGTAGTAGTAGCTGCCGTCATCGTCAACAACGACTTCTCCATATTCATCATAGAGGCCAGAGGGCGAGATCAGCTTCCTGCGGCTGCCGTACTGAGGAAGGTCGTACCTGGATAAAAAAATCATAGGGGGGGGGGGGAAATACCAGGATGTTACACGTAAGCTACAATCAATAAGCACATATGCAGAGTAAATTGAGCCTATACTGAGTTTTAAGTTATTATTTGGAGGCTTCTTTTTTATTGTTGGCTATATTAATAAGCAAACAGAATCCACTGTGCAGTTTCAGCCAATCAGAAGTAAAGATAGGAGAGAAAGCTGCTTACAGACAAAACTGATGAACTTGGCTAGTGCTTATTCGCAGACACTTATAGCGATAACACATAGGGCCACACTGTGGTTCATACCAATGATAAGCGGCGTCTAATGACTTTCCTAGGCAAAGCTGCCTTAATCACAAAAGGAGCATTTTGTTGCCAGGAGACATTTTGTTAGCAGAAAACACTGCAATCGATTTTCCCCCTTTTGTCTCTCTTTGTTGCCTGTTGCCGGGAGCGCTGCCTGACTCCATCGACCGAAAAAAACGTGTTGTGTATCACTACTTAGGCTCCGTGCCCTGCAGCAAGCAACTCAGGGAGCCAGTGGGTCAAAAAGCACATCTTTTCAAATGCCATTCTGAAACCAATATGTCCCAGTGTGATTAAAGTAACAAATGTGCTCCAAGTCCTTTGGCTTCATTTAGAGAGCTGTGCAGAAATGTTGCCCTGTGTAATCATTCTGCTTACAGTCAACCGGTGAGAAGTCGCCCTCCCATTACATTAAGTAGCAAAGTAATAAACAAATGGAAAAGGCACGTGGATGACAGATGGGTGAGGGGGAGAGAAGAAGGAGGTAGAGGTGTTTTAAGAGATAAAAGGGAAAGAAGAAAGAATGAGTGAAAAATGGAGGGGGACAGAGGAGAAAGGTTGGGTAATACATAGACTAACAGTATGGCCCCTGAACGCTAAGGTAGTGTATCTTAACTGTTCTCTTTCTCTCAATGATAGGATTTTAATTATTAAACTGCAGACTCAAACAGAAGTGTTCACACAAACATATTACTCAAAGGTAAGTCTCCTTCTTTCATCTGAGGAGTCTTTCCCCCTACTTTCCCCTCTGTCTTTAACTCTTGTCTTCCCTTCAATCGTTTCACCCTTTATCACTCATCCCCCTGCCTCCTGTGGCCACTAGGGGGCAGTAGTCACATGAGTCAGAGAAATGTCTTCTGCAGCATCAAGATACCAACATCAGTCACTGCCAGCGCTTCATAGTATTTTTGTAGCTATGTGTCAGAACCTAAATGAACCAAACTGGGTCACTGGTGGATCTCCAAATGGTAAATGATGAGTCAGTGTGTGATCTCATTTGTACACAGGTAGTACTGCAGGCTGTACGTGTTCACTAACTGAAAAAAAAATGATAGTTGTCATCATATTTTGGACATGTTTGTTGAAATTTGTTGAGATCGATATTGATATGGAGGACTCAGTTTCTTAATAGGCAGTTAAAATGTATTTGGAACTGGGCTCTCCCTTACTAAAGGATTATGAAATCAATTTTTAATGCACAGAAGTGTTGGTTCTTCACTTAGTCCACACATCCATGTAGTTGTAAGATGCTCCCGACCTTCTTACAACCACATGAACCTAAAGCCTGCCAGACAATAGCAAGACATGGCGTAGCCAATCACCACCTTTACAATGTGAAAAAGAATGATGTTAAAGGTTTGGTCTGAGTGGTAGTTGCAGAGATGTCCGTGGATTCTCGACCTTGGGTAGTCATTGACTGCAAAGAATTTTTAAATTAATAAAAAAAAAATCCTTCATTTAAAACGATGTAATTTCAACCCAGAACTTACAAAAATGGCTTTAATTCTTAAGCAGTTAATTAAATACTTTCGATAGACCCGTTGAATTAAAGCTGAAAGTCTGCACTTTAATCACAACCTGATTACTTGATTTAACTTTAACCGATTGCCTGTATAGTATGGAGACTTAAACCTGTTCATGTAACTGTCAGTGGGACTCTAAATGCTATAGTGTTAGAACGTAGGATGCTATAAACAAGTGTATAAAAGCTTTCCATGTACTTTACACTTGTGTTATGTTGCATATTTGATTTTTTCCAGGCTTGGTTCAAACTTGAAGGTATGTCAGAACTCTGCGAAGAGCATTAAAGAATTTAAAGGGTGATTTTTCTGCCATTGTATCTTCCCCTGACGAGGTCCATTTACTCTGACAGCATGGAAACATTATTGGGCTTGCTGCTTCTTTAGATTGGATGTAGAGATGGAAAGAAAACAGTTCCTACAATAAAGTAAATGGATCATGATTTAAAAATACAGAACGTTTCCACCGGGTAATTCACACCTCAACCACTCTAGGTGGACAGACTAGATCACAATGTGAATATGATTTTAGGGTTGAGCTGTCACTTTGATACAACGTGCATCTAAAATAAGCTGGACATGACTTCAGCTAATCCATTTGTATTTTCTGCTCTCATTCAGCTAATCTTTCCACATTTTCTATTGTCCTCACATTTCTTTTTATGTGGGTGCCCTAACCGAGCTCCTATCAGCTCCACGGCAGTCACACTGCTCAACACCCACACCAATAACAGTTTTGGAAAAGCGAGATTTAATCCCTTATTGCTCTGTAGCATTTATGGATTGAGTATTTCACTCTTGACTAGAGGGCAACATGAATTTGGCTCAGTTTGTTGTTTTTGTTGTTTTCCTTTTTTTTTTTTTTTTTTTAAAACAGCATCAAAACATTAGACCTGTGCAACAAATGGTTCCAGTTTATATTCTGCATCTGTGTAAATCCAATCAGAATCATGCCAGCAGCAGATGGCTACATTCCCACATGCAGAGAAAATCCCATTTTGGCCTGATATTTTCAAGAAAGTTCAAAGCAAAGGTCAAAAGGTTGCCAACCATGCTTTTGGAAGTGTATATTGTAAAAAATTAAAATAAAAAAGGATTTTGTGGAAAAACAAAAATCAGGAATGAGAAATGTTATCCAAAGCCTGAGAACTGGTTCGGTATTTGCTGGCGCGGACTGTTTACGCCTGTTTTTTGCAAGTGAATGAAACAAAGTGATTAGATCTCAGTCCCACAGGGTCACAAAGTCTGATTTTCTGATCCAGTGTGCGTACAGAGTCAGACACGAGTTTGTGGATGTTGCTCTAAGCCACCAGCATCTGGCCTATTGTCTGCTTCCACGGCTGGCTGCCTGATTAGCTGCTACAGTATTGCAAAGCTAGGCAGAGAGAATTAGCTGTATGTGTGTACGCGTATGCTATGCACGTGTGTGCAAGAACGAGCAAGAGAGCATCTGAGTGATTGTAAGTGCGAGTGAATGAAGATGCTTGCCGTAAGAGAATTTGTGTGTGTGTGTTCTTCCACTGTGCGTTTATGAGTGTGCGTAGGTGGGTGTAGAAAATCAAGTTCTCTGGAGTCTGCAGCTAAAATTATAAAAATTACACAATGCATCACAGATGGCAAGCTCTGTGTGTGAATAACACACACACACACACACACACACACACACACACACACACACACACACACACACACACACACACACACACACTAAAGTGTGCGTTTTTTATATACTGTGTTCTTTTTACCTTCAAGGAACCCAAAACACACACTGAACAAAATCACTTTTCTGAAATCTCCTGGCTTCCTGTAGTTTGAAGAATACAGGAGCGGCGTAGTATGAGGCAGGTCGCCGGTGTCAACATTTCACAGTAGCCAACACACTGTGTGACTGATGCAATCAGCTTGATGTCAAAGCCGCTGCCACGTGGCTGACATGACACTCAGCTGGATAAAGCGAACACAGTGAGGTCCAGACTCACGCAGGAGGAAATATGTTGTAAGGGACCCTTCCTATCAGTGCTAGCGGTCAAAGGTTGGAGATGGAACATAGCAGAGTTGCCCGCATTCATTTCCTGGAGACTTTTTTTTCTCCGCTGTGTATCACTGTTGGTAAATGCTGCATTGCTCTGTAACACCACAAACAGTAAAGTGCCAGGTAAAGATAAGAGCTGAAAGAAATCCGCTGCTACAGTTCTGTTCACGCTGCTATGAATGACTGCTGTTAAAACATGAGACCTACTGAATGTTTCTTTAATGAATTAAATGATGTATTTGCAAGTTCAACATTGAAACTGGCCACGTGGTTACAATCATGATCATGGAAATAACACCGAGAATTTTATCTGTATAAGCTCATTTTAAAGGTCGTTGCATTATGTTCGATTATTTCTGATTATATATCAACACAAACCTTTTGTGAGAAACGTGAACTCTTCAATAACTCCTTTTTGTTCGTTATTACGCCGTGCTACTTTGTGGGTCTTGTTACCGTTAATTTTTAGAGCACCAATTTGTGTTAATTCTGCAGTTAGTGAATTAACCTAGATATGCAGCTTTTAGAGGGTTTGTGGCAATTGCTGTTTGTAACCATGTAAAATACATCTAAGCAGTTATGTAACATTAAAAAAAGAAGAAGGTTAGACCAATATACAGTACTTAAAAAATGTATTACACCTGTCATAAAAACAAAAAAAAGAAAGCATTTCATATCTTTCAAAAAACATATTTAAATCAAAAAATTATTGAATTCATGGAACTAAAATGTTTTTTACGCCCCAATTTGAACCGACACACGGGACTTTCAAGCATTAAAACTAATTTTAATTAAACAACTGTAATTTAAAAAAAATAGTGCTTAACTATTATTTTTGCTTTTTTTGTAAAAGAGCAACTTTGAATATTCATGTATAAAAACAATACTTAATTTTGCATTAAAAATATGTTAATTAAAAAGCTTGAGGATTCTCTTGAATTCATCATTACAGACACATAAAATGTATTTAATCAATGCTTAGGAAGATGTGGCATAAACCTTATGTTGGATGATGGTCTAAAAGATTTGCACTCTACAGCATAGATAGCCACTATTAATTCATAAGATTGTGCCAGTAGAGTGCGAACTGGGTTGTTCGTTCCAGAGACAATAAACCACTGCTGCAAACACATTGAAAGCAAAATACATTCTTTTTTTGTAATATAATCTGTGACGCTAACACAAAGCTAGCAGCCAGACACCCCCAGACTCACAATGATGCATAAGCTGATTTTAACCCAAGCCCAACCAAAGAGCCAAAGCTTGATTTTCAACGGGTGAGAGAGGCAGAGATGAACATGACTGTAATGTCTCGTCACACTCCACACAGCAGAATCAGAGTAAGCACAATATTTTTCTGCGACGTTATCTGAAGGCTGTTTTTCATCACCTCTGATATCAGATTTGTGGTAAAATTTAAATGGACTACTACTAAAAAAGATCTTCCATGTGTCTAATTAGATACAGAAATTATATAAGAAAATATATAAGATTAAAAACTAACTTCCTATAGTAAATACGTAAAATAAGTAATTTCTTTAAAACAAGTAAAAAGTAATGTGTAATAGATTCCTTTTATGAGTAACAACACTGCTTGATGACTGGTTGAGACATTTTGACACAACTGTCCAAAAATTCTAGGAATTAGTTTTTTTTTTTTAATTAATTTAAATTAATTTTGAGTAAGGTCAAGTTAATAATTTAAAATTTATTAAAAAACTGGCTTATATCCACCAAGATCTTCAAGGTCAACTTAATCAGTTAGTCTAAAACTGAAAAGTTAGAAATTTAAAACTTAGAAATTGTCATTCTTACAAGTGTGGCGTGTTAACACATAGAAAGTACTGTATAAAGATTTAAAACATCATGTAACATCTGACCTCTGACCTCTCCTTCTAGGTCAAAACATTGATCTGAAGGTCAGTTATAATAATGCTATTTAGAGCTATTTAAAACTATGTTTCTTACTGTCATTGTTTGTATTGACCATACATATGAGTTATAAGGATTCTTAACAACACATTACTTTGGACGCGCACTCTTCTTCATTTAAATATTGTTAAGAGTAAGAGAACGAGCTGCCTAGGATATACTTAAGTATAATATTATAAGTTATTCACGTCCAGTTATTTGCAAATCAATACCTATTATCAATTACCCACTGCTACATAATGTTTGTGTAATCAAAGTAACGATCTGCCATGCTACTCTCATCTGATTTTTGTGCGTAAAGACACGTAACCTTGATCATTAAAGCATAAAAAAGCACTGACCCAAAGGGATGAGCCAGTGTTATGTTTTATACATAACAGACAACTTACCAAAGAACTGATTTTAAATCTTTAGGTTTGTAATTAGTAACAAAAACACACCGTTTGTTCAAATTTTTGCACCGACAATGTGTTTCCCGAAGAGCTATTATTTGAAAACGTGGCATATTTTGGCAGTGTGCAGTGAATCCTTAAAAATTTTATGAAGTTCTGTCCTTAAAATGAAAAAACTAGCACAGGACCTAAAAAATGCAACTGGCCCTTCAGTGAATCCGTCTACTATTCACTGAAGCCTCATCAGAAATGGTCTCAGTGGAAGGTTGGCAGTCAAGAAGCCATTCTTAAGGAAGGGAAAGAACCAAATTACACAACAACTGGACTCAAAATCAGTGGCAACAGGTCTGATAAAGAGATGAATCCAAATTTCTGGTTCAGTTCATCATCAACATGGAGACTCTGTTATAGTATAGAGCTGCATTTTGGCTGGTGGTGGGGATGTTTTCAAAACTGATAGAATTATAAATGCAGAAAATATCGTCAGATTTGGAGCCACCATCTGGAAAGCACTTGATTTTCCCAGCAAAATATAAAAATAAGAGATAGTTTAAGTCTTTCACACACAAACCTTTACTGTGTAACTAACTTGATTGATTTGTTTTTTGTTGCTCTTTCCTCTTATCTTGTTCTGCATTTGTTTACTTGTGATTCCATTTATTTTACCCTCATTCACTAATATCAGCTATTGAAAGCGAAGTCGTACAGCACCACCCTAAAACATGCAACATGCACACACATATTTGAATATTTATGTATTTTTTCCCCCTGTTATTGTTCAATGTCTTTTGTACGTCCTGTCTATTGTTGAAAAATAAAGTATGGAAAAGAAAGATTAGCTCTAAATAGCTTTTCTTTTGCTAACTGCATTATTTTAAATTTGATATTCTCAGGTTCATTGTTCCTGAATTTAGAGCTAATATGAACGTTTTCAAAGCCTGACAAAATTTACATGTAAAGAAAACACCAAAACGATAAAGGACGCGTGCAAAAACAAGCTGGGTATAACAAAGAAGTACAATTTGATGTGCGGCGACGTACTAACCCGTGGTCATAGTTGTAATAATCCTGTGTGTAGTAGTCATGGCCAGGATCGATGCCAGATTCCATTGATAGTTCCTGTTAGATTGACAGATCTTTGTTAGAAGCTTCACACACACACACACACACACACACACGCAAACAGATAATTTGATAGGACATGACTACACATACATACACACTCATAGTGATGACTTTGACTGCATTAAAACTTCCACAAAACCATACTCCAACAGACAGACGCCCATAGGGATTAAATAAGTACTGAAACAAGAGAGAGACTGAGTACCTCAGGTCGGAGCAGAGAAGGTCGGAGAAGTTGTTGCGTCTACCAGAGGGACAGAAAAGTGGTGAATGGAAATAAAAAACAAGCAAAATGGAAGTATTTCAGCGCTGTCCCTCAGAAATGTGTACATCTATATTAGAAACATAAAATTGATAGCTGATGCCCTGCCATTCAGCTTCTCTAGAAAGCTCAGGATCCAATGTATGTATATGCTTTCATTTGATGTTATCTGTCAGATTGTAGGAACATGGGGATGAGGTTTTATCAAGCAGCGGATATAACTTCTGAACTCAATTTAAGCTGAAATTGAGTTTGAAAATGCATGCACTGCACAAGTGACTGGATGACTCTTTATAGGAAGGCTAGACCGATGACATGTATTTAACAATGGGGACGTGGCAGAAATGTCCAGGATGTCTAAAGAGCCAACTTTTTGGAATCTTAAAAGAGTGGGTAAAGTTTTTAAACATATGTTTAACTTCAAGATTTCCATGTACTGTAGTGGCCTTTTTAAATTATATTTTATAAAGCCAGTTACATGCACTGTGTACTGTAAATGCTCTTTCTTCTTGATAGCATCAAACAGAAAAAAAGATGGAAAGCAAACCAGGGCATAAATGTAAGTGAAAGCGTGCAGACATGCAACGACAGCATGCACACCCAAGACACCTACCTCATGTTGTCCATATCCACGCCTACAAGATCAAAGAGAGCAAAAGTGAGCCTAATATTGCCAAGAAAACACACTGCCTGGGCTATAGCTCTGTCTTAATTAACATACATGTCAGTGCTTTGATGAGAATCTTTTCTTCCTGTAAAGGAAATTTTTAAATAATAAAAAAAAAAAAAAAATAGATGAGGCTTACTGGAAATATTTCGCAGTGAGTGTAAATTAACCCAGTTTCCAGGAAGGAAGCAAGAAGATGAGATGCGTCTAAGTGATTGTATGAGATTTTGTGTACGTTGAGAATAATGGATAATGGACGACGACTTTGTAAGAAACACAGCCAAATGAAATAGAAGCCATTGTGTCATCCACGTCTATTGTTGTTGTATCTTTGCAAATATTGTGATTAGAGATTTACGAATGCAATTTCACATCTCATTTGCAACTCATATGAAATCATTCTGCTGTTGAGAATACTGTTAATGGTGTATGTCAATATTAACCAAAGAAGTAATAATCATATTTCAGTAAATGTGTAAATTTCAACTAGTTTAGCAATTGAGTACATGGGTACTTATTCTCAAGATCAGCAAAGACTTGTGCATGGAAACACACAGGGAAGCATATACTGCAGGTGATACTGTGGTGGCCCATGCAGTGCTGTGAAAAAATATCTGCACCCTATTTGATTTCTTAGTTTTTTGTGTGTCACAAAGATAACCTGAGTGAATACAAAATGCTGTTTTTAAATAGTGATTTCATTCACAATGGAAAATGCATGATTCTAATGATTCAATTGCAGCAAGTCTCCCAGGTCTTGAAGCAGCTAAGCAGCTCCAAACATGACACTACCACCACCA
The DNA here is from genome assembly GCF_018398535.1 of Haplochromis burtoni. Classification (NCBI taxonomy): domain Eukaryota; kingdom Metazoa; phylum Chordata; class Actinopteri; order Cichliformes; family Cichlidae; genus Haplochromis; species Haplochromis burtoni. The sequence continues at coordinate 1,274,699 of NW_024582469.1, forward strand.
TGTTTGACTGTTGGTGTGATGTTCTTTTTATGAAACGCTGTGTTCGCTTTGTGCCAGATGTAACAGGACCCAAACCTTCCAAAAAGCTCAGGTTTTGTCTCGCAAGTCCACAAAATATCACCTTAAAAGTCTTGGGCAGTGTTGGGGAGTGACGGAATACATGTACCGACATTACGTATTTAAAATACAAAATATGATACAGTTACCATTTTAAAAGGGGATACTTAGAATACAGTTACTTTGTTGAAATAAATGGATTACACAGCTGTCTTTTCCTGTTTCATAAGTTAGGATATCCCTTCTCTAATTCTGGTAAATCCACACATTGCTGGAAACCCAAACAAAACACAAAATAAGAGGCTCTAATGTAAGCGTCCTGTTAATGTTGGTGCTGTCAGCTACAAAATGGACCTGAAGCCAACACAACAGAGCCGGGGCAGGAATGCATATGTTACTTGGAAATTCTTACACCACTTCTTATTTAAATAAGAAAGGAATGGGAGAAGTCTGAGAAGTCTTCAATGCAAAATCTGTTTGCCAGCAAACAAGCTGCTCTCAGAGTCAAAAGACTCCACCTCCAACCAAAAGAAACATCTGGAAGTAAGTTCTAACTAACGTTAGCCTACTGTAACTACCGGTACCTTGTTTTAGTTGTGGGAGCTACCTGAGTTTTTTGACGCTTCAGTAACTTTGATGTACTATTGCTGTTTGATTTATTACTATTACTGAAGGCTGCTACACTGAGCTATCATAGACTGCAGACTGTTAGACTTGATGGATAGCATTAACAACCTGCTAGCTGCAAATAATCGTGTGCAGTTCTGAAAGCAGTCGATGAACTAACCTCAGCCAACGCCAGCTAACAATGTTAGCTCAGTGTCGAGTAGCCTTCAGTAAAAGTAATAAATCACACAGCAATAGTACATTTGTGTAGTTGTAAAAAGCATGACAATATATCCAAGTAAAAGTATTCAGATTACGTTACTCACACTGAGTAATTTAACGGAATACATTAAAAACTACATTTTGGGGCAAGTATTCTGTAATCTGTAGTGGAATACATTTTAAAAGTAACCTTCCCAACACTGGTCTTGTCAATCATCCAGATGTGGGGAGGAGGTGAGCAACTAAAGAGGTAGATTAGCGTTCACTCTGGGGTGCTGCACCACATGTGTTTGCTAGCTGTTTGCCTGTGCTAAGTTAAGCTAATCATCGACTAGCTCAACCATAGTGATATCCTTTTTTATGTAACTTTTCATACTTCTTTTTTTGTATCCCTACAATAACAAGTTCATATGATTTGACAGAAAAAAAATAAGCACTCAGAATGTCAACAAACATGCAATTAATTTTACTGTATATCTGACTGAATCCATCCAGCAGCTAAGTTGATTATGTATGCACAACAGCTTAATGATGTTTACAGTACTGTGAAATTAATACTTGTTGCTATGAGAAAAATAAAATTAAAGACAGTATGACAAAGAGAGAGCAAGAAACACCAACTAAGAGAGAAGTAGATACATTGAAGGTAGCAGACACTTTAATAAGGGGAGGCAGGAAATGTGATTAAAAAGAAGGAGGGTGAAAAGCAAAAAAAGAACAAATACAAAGAGAGAAATAAAGAAAAACAGTCAATAACCTGTCTGGTCTGTCTTAACTATGCTGCACAGACTGTACAGTCATGTGAAACAAAGGTAATGAGCTGGCAAAATGAAGACGTATCACACATCAACAAGCAGACTTTTGGAGGACACATCACATTCTCCTGTCTGCTCTTCAAGTGCAAACACATGCAGGCATCCACACAAATTGGTAAATCACTCGAGCATCTCATTAATTCATTTTAGAATTTCAGATGTGCCTCTTAAACACACACAGGCGCACGCCTTCCAGTGGGTATCAAAATGCGGCTAAAATACGAAGCTGAGGATGTCGGATGGGGCGGATTACCGCTGATGGGCGTATGAGCAGACAGGGTAAATGGGTGAGTGAATGGAAGGAGAGATGAAACGGATGGTTTGGGGTGAGCTACAGGTTCAAAATGTAATGACCCTTTTCACAGTCACTGTATCTTAAAGTGTGTGTTTACTGTCTACGTTTGAGCTGGAATCAGAATATGCCTCCCACCATGTGTAGCATAATCTGTGTATGTCTGCGCATATTTCTGTGGAAGGATAAGTCTATTTTTCTTGCCCTTGTTGCTCTGACAGACACATTATTAGGTCCTCTCGAGACAAAAAGGCACAAACGGCTATCTGATCTCCACCGTGCACACAAACATACACACATTTGACATGATTGACTCTCGCTCTCCATGTCCTCTCCACCTTGTCTCATAGCGTGTATGAGAAACAGGAGGGTGAGAAATATTAGCTCTTAAAGAACAGACTCAGACTATGACACCCAATAACAGCCTCTTTTCTCTTTCTTCTTAGGGCTTTATACTCAATGTTTCTGTTTCACCCTCTATTTCTGCCTTCTGCACCTCTTCCTTCCTCACCTATTTGTCCTTTCATTACAGTCACATGTTATGTAGAAAATACCAGGTGTGGATGAGAAAGCAGGAAAGTGCCCCGGTGAGTTGCAAATATGGTTGCGAGTTCAGGGCCATTACAACTATTGTCTTAAACAATTTTCCTATTTGCATTACTTATTCAGCACTTTAACAAAAGCTCCGAGCTGCAGTGCCAAAGTTGTTACATAGGTTTGATTTTATTATTTTGAGCCACAGCATCTTGTAAGGCCAACGTTTTTAAAAAAAATTAAAGCTGGTCAGGTAGTCGAAAATCTAAAAATGTAATGCCACTGGCTCAATTCCTCTGTAATTCCACAGAGCAAAACATCAAAACTACTTGAATTGCTAATCAGTGTTGAATATGTGAGCAGTGTTTTAGATGTCTGGAGTCGTGCTCAGTCGAGTTATTTTTATAATCAGAACAAAAACATTTTAGGCGATGCGATAATTCTTTATCAGGATCAGGAACGTGTGACATCATCATGATGGTGAAATTTGAATGTAGTGGTTAACACATTTGCCTTACAGCTGGGAGAGCTCTGCTTCAAAATCCGATGGTGACAGAAATGAAATGTGCTTCTAGTGGTCTCAGGACCAGATAAATGGGATGGCATAAAGCTTCTTTTAGCTTCTCCGTTATTCACAAGAGGTGGATGGATCTGCATATTTGATTTGGTAGATTTTTACACCAGGCACAACCCTCCTAGGAATTTGTGTCTGCTCCTAGTCTTAAATTGGGATCATTCATATGTTAGACGAACATGTTAACCATCATATTATTGAGCCACTGCTTCAGGAAGCACATTCAGTGTACAGTCTGAGACAAATCAACACGCATATCCTTTGGAGGTCATCGTGATTACTTCTTGAGAAATAAAGGAGCAGCTGAAAACACCTGACAACACTTTAGGTTTTTTTCTAGACGTATAGTCATGGATGAAAAATTGTTCCAAAATGAAAGTAGACCTGGAAGTCGTGTTTATTACTACAACATCATTTAGAGTTACTTCTTAAATGTCACCTGGTCATGCTGTTAAAAAACAACAACTTTCTTTTAGTACAGCAAAAGAAAGTTTCTGTTTCAGAACTGGTTTCGAATATCTATTAGAGTATGATTTTTAAAATAATATATAAAAAAAAAATCTTCAGTGGTGAGTCATACTTTTGGATCTGCCATTATCCTACTGAGCTAACAGAGTCCTAAGTCTGTGACACTAATATTGCGGGAAAAGATGGAATAATTGTAAGAGTCTGGAGTGTTAAATTCACCCTGTGACAAATGAAACAGACTTTAAATGCACAAAACTCTAAATAATACTAGTAATACTAGTTTGAGTTTGTGAAAAAGGTGTCGTGTACACATCACAACATTACATATTTAAGTTTGTTCTTTGCAATATTCTGGTCTAATTCTCACTCATCACTCTGAGCCAACCTCATATCTACATAGAATTAAAGTCAACACCTTGTTTTTTGGGATTCACTTAAAAAAAGTGATGTAAGGTGGTTTCTCATGACTATGTTAAATAATTTCTAAGAAATTAACTGTTTTATTTTAAAATGTTAATCATAATGAAAAGCTAAAGATAACTAGCCAAAACTCACGCAAAAAACGAGACTATTGTTGATTTAAAGAATTATCTTTGGGTGGATTAGTACATATTAGTCTTTTTTTTTTAAGTTGCTTGACTCATTACCCGAACATTGCTTGAAATACCTGTAAAACTGATTTATTTATTTATTTTTGACTAATATCTGTTGCTGCTTCAATATTTGCCACATTGACAGTGCTCAGTTTTGACCACGGAGATGACTTTTTGGTTTCAACTCGGTACCTACATTCTCAAATCAAATTTTTAAATTGGTAAAAGAAAACAATAATGGTAAACAAACTGAAATGAACATAATACACATCATATTTCTTTCTTTATTTTTAATGTGGCACTGCTATTTTGCAGTGACAACACAGCTGTGTGGCAGCTTAAGTTTGGCAAAGTGCAAAACGAGGGATCACTTCAATGTAGCCCAACACACATTGTGTTAAAAATAATGAAGGTTTACACCGAAGCATTACTATTTCCTTTGTCGTTTTCATTGGCTATTTGCTGCTTCAGTGACACGGACACAGACCTGCGACTTTAAAATTACACCAGACTCTCAGTGGCTGTGTCTCACACCTGAGTTTTCAGGTAAATTATACATAATTGCCGAAAACAATACACTTTCTTAAAGGTGTTTGTTCTCCGGCAAAAGCGCACAATACGAACTGAAAGGCTGCAAACAAAATGTGTCTGTGAGACAATGAAGATATGCTGTGTGTGTGTATGTGTAAAGACACGCAGCAGACTGAGGGTGAGAGCTAATCTTGACATAAAACATTTCCAGCCCAGTCAGCTGAAACAGTAGCTCCTGCAACCCGTTTAATGCTGCTGTGTAGATGTGTGTGCGTGTGTGTGTGTACATATTCACACTCCTGATTATGCAAAGGCTCTTGTGTGAATGTGTGATTGGGCCTTTGTTTTGGATGCACACAGCCTTTTATTAAATCAAATCTTGACAGTACAACACTTATAGCAGAATTATGTGCTGTGTGCTGGGAAGAAAAACGCACTGCTTAGAAACAAAAATGATGACAAAAAACCCAAACAAAAACAACCAAATTTGCAAACTCTGTTGTGACAGTACAGCACGAATCCACAGGAGGAAAGAGTTTGACATCTCACATCGTAAATCCTCTCATTGTGCAGAAATACGAGCATCAGGGTTTGTGATTCCCTTAGACTTGTTGAAACTGTCAGTGACTTGTGAAATCTGCAGCTGACAAAGCCAAAAAAAACCCGACAAAATTTGGTGTCACATCATAAGAGTCGTGGACAGTCAGCACTTTGAGTTGCGTCCATGTCTTTCAATCACTTGTGTTAATTGCACAAAAGTGCATCCCTTGTGAACGGAAGGGAATGACCAAGTATTTACAACACACACTACTACACAGTTTTCAAACAATGCCACACAGCAGCATTTGGCATAAATTATTCAATTGATCTGTTTTTCTTGGCAACTTCTTCATGTGAGACTGCCCAGTTAGGTTTCACGATTCATTCTCCAAGAATGACTCACTCTTTCTTGCTTTAAAAAAAGTCATACTTGATTTAAGTTTGGCTAATTTCCCTTTCAAGATTATTTTCTTGGGCGGCGTTGCAATCGTATCACCATAGTCACGTCTAACCACATGCATTTGTCCTCCTGTATAACACATGGGAGCTCCTCCAATGTGTATTAACAGCCACTTTTGGACTTGAGTTTCTTTTTAGGGTAGGAGGACAAAGAGGGAAAGACATCTGTCAGTGGGGCTACTGATGAGCTTCGATTTTATTGATGTAACTAAAAAGATAAAAACCTCCTAGAGTTTTAGTTAAAAGCAGACATTGGTATCATGGCAACCCATGGTCATGAGCTGAAGCCATATCTTTGAGTTTGGAGAACACAAACTTGAACTGAAAATGGCTTTTTTTTTCTCCGCATGGTGAAATGGTAGATGTGCAAGTGTCAAAGTCAAAGTGAGATTTGTAAGAACTGTACTGGAAACAGTCAGGAGGTGCACAGGGATGCACATTTGTACAGCTTTATGATTACACCTCATCAGAATAAAAGAAAGTTGTACCCACTGAACTGGAGAATGAATACAATGACACATTGTGACACGTGCTATATGCTACTATGGTGATGTCGCTGGCTCTACCTGCTCCTTCCTTTCTTTCAGGCATAATTTTAACCTCAATTTTATTTGGGACTTTTGGCTGCTCACTTATTTCCCAGAGGGTCATCACAGTGGATGGGTTCACACGTTTGATTTGGCACAGATTTTGTGCTGGGTGCTCTCCCTGACACATTTATACAGCGCCAATTCACAACAACAATCACCTCAAGACGCTTCATACTGCTATGTAAAGACTCTACAGTATTCAAGCCAATGGATCCCAGGATGCAACGCACCTGGTAGCACTTTGATCATTGTTGTTCAAAAAGACTTGGAGCTAAACTCCTCTTGCTTGTCTTCCTAGGAAGCAGTTTTTTCTTTTTTACCTACCTCCACCACCTCCATTTCTTTTTTCTAAGTTTAATCTTATTCAATTTGTTTTTTGCTTTTTAACCCCACTATTACGTGTATGTTTCCTTTAATTTTTCAGCTGTGGAGTAAATTACAGGCCAATAAATGCCAGTATGCAAGCTTCTTAAAGCATAGCATTCCTCATATAAAGCGAGTGAATTATTGTGGTTTCTTTTTAATATGCTTTAAGACTTCAAGCACTGCACATGTGAATACTTCGACATAGTTTTCTGGCACATTTCCACCAAGACGAAGACAACTTGCAACTATGCTTTCATTGTCAGTCAGTATATATTCCATTTTGCACATGCCCATGGCACTTCTCGCTCCTCCCAGAGGCATTTTTTAAGGGAAATCATGCAGGAAACACATACACATGTGGGGTTTCTAACTTTGTTTCTGTTCCAGTAAAACTAATGTAAAGCGGTAGAGTGAAAACTATCTAGAACAAGTTCATCTGAGGACAGTTTTTAAGAGATTGCTGTTCAAGTATTAATGCGCTGAATAGCTTTATTTATGCCTGCCATTGAATATATCCTGTGTTCTCAAGTCATGTAAAAGTAATTTCAGATTTTCATAAAACAAAAATGTCTGGGAGCCTTTGGTAGCACCACATATTTTATTGAAAAAAGAAATCTAATTTTCTCGGCCTTTTTTGTATTTTTCAATTTATTCACACATTAAGTACCCAGAGAAATCCGCCCTCGAGAAACCCTCTAGAAAATCTTTGTGAAAAATGTAGCAGATATTGTTAACAAAAACATCAAACCGCATGTTTTAGATTTATTTTTAGTTTGGCTATTCACCCATCTGCATAAATCACAACTGTGTCCTTGAAAAAGAAAACAAGGCTCATGACCTTATAGGACATTAAAAGAGGCTGGGGCCACTATGGATGAGCAGACAACATGGGTCCAGAGGTAACAGAAAAGATGCAATTACCTAATGACATGAGACAAGAAACACACAAAAGAGACAAGAATGTGGCCACGATTTGAATTCCTTAAGTTGAAACAGTGTAAAAAGACCAACCCTGTCTCCTAAAAACCACGATCAAGAACAGGTAATTTGCAACAGCAAGTATAATAGTATTTTTAGGAACTTACTATTGCCATTGAGGTTTTTTAACAGCTGTTTTGGCTCTGGCAGTAATTTGTTAGGTTAGGGAACGTTACCACAGTAGGCAGCTCCACATGTCTGATTTGGCAGATTTCTGTAACACCAGATGCCCTACCTGATCAACCAGGGATTTTTGCAAAAACCACTACATCAGTGGGGTCAAAATCATTTCAGATCATGGACCATATAACGCCTACTTTACCACACCAGAAACCTGCCCTTCTGTCTGTTTTAATGTAAGAAAAATATGTATCATGTCAACGGTAAATCTCAATTTTTGGAGAAATGTTGCAGTAGTAAAAATGAAAAAAATCTGTCAGCAGACTAATCAGGTTGAAATTGTAGGAAAATGTGTAAAATCACAGAAAAAGTTCTTTTAGATCACTGACTGGCCTGTAATTATAAAACAGACATTTTTTATTATTTTTTGTCAAAATCTCCTATTTTATTTTACTTTATTTACTGTGAAAATTTCTTCATAGTACATAACTGTATTTTAATTGTTTAGCGATTAGTTGATTACTTTGGTGTTGCATGAATGACCATTATCGTTAGAAAAAGTTGTAAAACATATGAAAATCCTATTTAAAATCCAAAATGTGGGCCCTCAGTCACATCCTCTAAAGCTGTCCAGTTGGCTGGATTAGAGTCTTTGCCGGGCCAATTCTGGCCCCCTGGGCTTAATGTTTGACACCCCTGCACTACACTGTGGAGCCAACTTGACACACAACATGACAATACAGACAGTCTCCTTACATTATAGGAGCAGATGATACAGGAAGTTTATTCACAGAATTACCAGAGTCGACATCGCTGTCAATTTACTTGAAGCAAACAAGATAATTGCAAACACAGTCCAAACCCTCGAAACCACTGCCCCTTAGCAAGCCGGCAGCCTATTTTACATCCCGTCCTGTTTTGCAAGAACAGCTTGAATTTACATCGCCTTACCATCAAAAACAGACCCATTAGGCCGCCTACGTTAAAACCATGAACAGGTAAAATATAAAGTATACAGTCTCATTATAATAAAACGTCCGTCAGTGAAACTTTGGGTCGTGGCACAGATGCTACTTTGACACATACCACCCAGGTAAACATTGTTAGAGACAAACAGCATCTCCCCACCCCCATGCACCCTGATGGTAGCCGCCTCTCTCAGCAGGAGAATGAGCTCTCCTGCACTGAAAAAAATGCTCGGGGACAGTCTAAGGAAACAAGAGATAGATCTGGGTATTTATTTTAGTCTAACAATACCTCTGTAGCTACCTATGGGGCGGCAGATCATTAGAGGTTAGTGAAGCTAACTTCACTCATCCCCCAAAACCTTTCGTTTTTGCAGCTTTTTTTTTTTTACTTTTTGTGAAAAGTTATAGTAGTGTTTTTTTTATTTATTTGCACTTTTTTTTAAAGAAACATTTCTCTCCTGACATGGTGTCTCTTCTTTATATGTCATCTTAGTAGCTGGTGTAATATCATCTTCTAATCCTGCTGTAAATCCTCTTTTTAATGGATGGCTGGACGCTACACTTCATTAAGGACATTTTTCTGATCACCTTATTAGAGCTGGAAGACTTTGGACTATTTTAAATCCTAAATAGTCCCTGTTTGTTTGCTTTAGGGATTTTCTTTTGATGGAGCCTAGAACTGGGACGGTACTTCAGACTTAACAAGGAGACAGGAAGATGGTTTTAATATTGTGGCTGGGCTGTGCATATGAAACAACATTTTTAGGAGACTTGACAGAAAAGGATAAACAGTGCACCGCTCGAATTAATAGAAAAGATGGAAATATGGTTGCAGACAGCAGCCTACTGATAGGGCAAGACAGAAAATGTAATTGTACAGGGGAACAAAAAAGACTCTGCGATGTCACAGTAAAGATGACAGCACTTTGTAACTGTGTAACAAAGAATAAATCAAATAGAAAAACTCAATGTGGCAGTAATTGCATCAATCAATAAGCATCACTGCTTGTTGCTCTGTAAGAGCATAAATACTGCAACAAAATTACCCATTTGAAGACAAAGAATCCCCGTCCGGCAAATATCAATCAAGGTTGTCGGAGTTAACAATGTTCTTCCTTGTCTGATTTTCTTTTTCACATCTGATACGTCTGTAATCAACTTGTTTCAAAGTTCAGAGGGAGCGTTGAAGCCGAGTCCAGCTTGTAATCAGTTTCTCATTACAGCAAGTGTCTGTCAACAACTATGTATCTCGTTAAATATCAGTGTGTGAAAAACACAGACTCCTGCTGACCGAGCATAACTTTTGTTGACATTTATGTAATTGGCTTTACCTGAAAAATATACTTCACAAGTTTTGTTTCAATAACGCCCATCAGCGAGAATTTTAACCTTCTTTTTTGTTCATAGCAAGAACTTTCAGCTGAGAGAAAAAGGATTTTTCTTTTGCCTGTAGAGTTTACAGTATATGCGGCAAAGTTCTTTTTCTGATGGTGTTGAAGTTTAACATCCGTTCCCTGGCAGCTTTATGGTCGACTCTGCAGCAGTGTGAAGAAATTCCAGAAAAGGAAAGGCTAGAGCATTGTTGACTGAGAGGGGAATCGCTTCTCAAGCTCTTCAACGATGGAGTTCATGTTAGGGTTGGGCTGAATCTGTGGAGGTGGAGGATCTTCTCCTCCTCCTCCTTCTTTACCACTGTCTCCCCCTTCTCCCCCTCCAGCTGGTAGCACATCCAAGGAATCGAGAGAATCCAGGGAATCCATGGAGGCCCGGCTCTTCCTTACCTTTTTTAGCGGAATCTGCTTCTGATCTATCTGGCTAAACATGTTGGCCACAGACTTCTCAATGTCTGCTATGTTTTGGATGTTCTTTAAGATTCCCTTCAGCTCTTTTCGGGGAGGTTCGGGTTCCACCGGTAGGGGCGGCGGTGGTGGTCGGAGGGATACAGGCCGCAGAGCAGGCACCTCTGAGAGTGACGGGAGGACAAACATGGATGGATGGTGGACTGAGGGTGACACTGGGGGAGGGAGAGGCGGAGGCGGTGGCGGTGTAGGGGGTGGAGGAGCCTGTTTTTCTATATGGTTACACTTTATGGATGAAGCTGGAGAGCCAGGAGGTTGGGAAGGAGGATGACATGGAGGAGGAGATGAGGGGGGAGGAGGAGGTGGAGGAGGAGGAGCAGAGGTTTGAGGGTGTGGTGGTGGCGGTGGAGGTGTTGAAGGAGGATCGGGAATAAACTCTAAGTGGACCTGAAGTCTGTCTTCTGAACCCTGATTTCCTGTTAAATTTGCCCCAAAGCGCCGCAGCACTGGAGGAGTTGGCTTATGACTTGGCGGAGGGGTCCCTCCGTCACTCTGAGTGACGATGATACTTGGGGGTCCCTCTGTATTCTGAGGATTCTGGACACTCTGGGTGGGGGCATGCTTGTAATGCTGAGGAGTTTCTGGCAAAACAGAAAGTAAAATATCAGGTGACAGAGATCCTCGGGAGTCTCTATTTTGCCTTTGTCTCATTTCCTGAAGTGCCTGTTGCTCAAACTGTCTGGCTTGTTCTTTCACTGTCAGTTTGGGTTCCAGACTTGGACTTCCCATTACGTCTGAATCCAGCCCACGATCAAAGCCTGAATCCAGGCCAGCATCTTTACTTTCTTTGAATTTGGCCTTTAGGAGCTCTAGCTCCCATTGAACGGGATCCATAACTACTTGGCGCCTCAAAGCGTCATACATCTCTCTTCGATGCAGTCTTGATGGGAGGGTCCAGCTGTGTCCACCACCTGATCCCCATCCACTGTCACTGCCGCTGTAACCACCAAACCCCACATCACACACGGGAGAGCTGAGCCTCAGCCAGGCCTCTCGAAGGCCTTTCCTGGAAGGGGAGAAATTCCCAAGAAGATCCTTTCTTCTTTGGCTTCTTCCAAGAGTCTCTGGACTACTCAAAGTCCCATCCTCATGGTAGATGGGATTTTTAATAGTCAGGGGGTTTTCATCAGAAAGAAAGGTGATGTTGGATTCAGATTTGGGGAAATTGTGGAGCACTCCTCCATTAGCAACGCACTGGCGATGGACCGCAATCGCTCTAGTGGCAAAGTCTGAGATCAGACGTTGGCGGTCACTTTCATCCAAACTGCCACCACTCCCGCCAGCACCACTGTGGTTTGAACGGCTGGTACATGGATAGAGGGGGAAAAAATGAGACAGAAAATGGAATGAAAGAAGAAATAAAAGAATTACAGATAAAATATGAGGGACAAGGGTAATAATGAATAGGAAAAATGTAGCTATATAAATCAAAGCTAAATGAAATGGAAGAAGGATTGTAGCTGAATGAAATTTAAATGAAAGCACCAATAAAACAATTGCACTGATAAAAATAAAATGAAATGTTTTGCAATGAGAAGAGACAACAACAGAATCAAGAGGAAGGGTAGAAAGGCAGATAAAAGAGGACGGTCTGCTAGACCTGAGGTTGGACACGTGTAATGACAACACACCTCACAATAACAGATAAATGTAGAAAAGATCGGGAAGCAAAGGCGGAGGGATCTTAAGAGGTAAGATGTTTTTATTTCAGTGCTGGTTTTTTTTACCAGGGGGCCAAAAGATGGAGCACAAAAAATAGATTTGAATAACAAAGGAAACTAGATTTTAAGCACTCCACAAAGCACTGCTATGAATGATGCCACATCTGACGGGGGGATAGATTACTGTGTCATGAGGCGTTGAGAGTATGCAGATTTTCTTACAGCAAAGGACTGGTTACGTTCTCTTCTCTCTAACGAAAGTATATTAATCAGTGAATTCAGCGGTGTTAGTTTGTGACAGCGACGAAACTCTGCAGACTCTTGGTGTCCCATAACCATACAGCTTTAAAAGAAAATCTAACGGTTAACGCATTTGCTGTGAGATCTACCAACCTACCATGAATATAAAAAAAGAATAACTACTTACTATCCAGGACAAAATTAGAACAAAAATGTCACACATTCACAGAGTTACACTCCTCGTTACAGACACAGCTTTCAACATCCTACTCACTTTTGTCTGTCAGCGGTGGATGGGGTTGGGTGGAAGAGAGTAAATGAAGAAGATGATAAGATGTGAAGAAGATTAGATAATTAGATAAAATTAATAAAAAAAAAACATAAAATGGTCAGAGTTGTGAAAGATAAGAGCTCCAGGCAGTTTTAGTGAAACTTCATTTAGAATAATCTACAACAGAACTAAAAGACTGGATTATTAC
>NW_024582469.1:1287670-1336385 GCF_018398535.1 Haplochromis burtoni
AAGAAAACCGGGCAACACACACACACACACACACACCCACCTTTTTTTAAATAAATGAGACCAAGATCAAGATAAGAGATCTTCAGAACTTAATACATCATTGTTAATCAATCTTTGCCTAATTAATACCATTCTAAGTGCAAAAAAGAAAGCCTAACCATCCAATCTATCTAATGCTCACTGGCTACTGACTTGAGATTGACAAGGCAGCAGCCAATGATCATGCAGTTAACAGTCCTCTCATTATCACCAACATCATCATATCCAATTTCAGATTGTGACAGACAATTTGCTGATCTCGAAGCTTTACAGCTGGCCTTCAGAAACCAATGAGTGATGTCATTGTAGCGTAGTCTATCTTCTATACTTCCTATGGCTGGAACCAGCACGCTTTAAAAGGCGGAACATTTTCTTGGAAGGCTTGTTAGTTTCAGCAAACAGCGTGGCGTGCAACCACTCAGCTACTGGACAGGGAATACACTTTTTCCCCCGGTGCCTCGAGGTTTCCAGGTGGTCACTGGTTTATAGGCCTGTGTGACAGAGGCTTTATGAAGGAATAATTTGGTCAGTGTCTATAAAACATGGTAGCAGATCAGAGACAAGTAGGGGAACACTGGGATGCTGTTTTTTCTTTTTGTTTTTTTAATATATCCATTTATTATATAACTTTTCTGCCCTGGTTGTGCTGCTGTTGAGTGTTAATGCAGTCTTCCTTGTTTTTATGGCATTCATTTACCTTTAATAAATACATTACTATTATACATTAAGGTATTTACTATATACTAAGATTTGACAGCTGCTTCAGGAATGGGGGCTGCAAAAAAACACCTTAAACACATTTTAGTGCTCGTCTAAGATGTACTGAAGCATTTCATTTAAAACTTTTATTTTGATGTTTTGATTAAAAAAATGTAAATAATTTACTGCTAATTTCTTTAGTTATTGCTATGTACATAAAATCATAGGGTATTATTCTGTAATTTAATTTCTTGGCTGAAATTAAGCTCTTCTCTGCTACCTAATGGCCAAGCACCATTAAAGAAAAGAGAAAAAAAAGTCCTGTATCGCCATGAATACAAGCGGACATTATGCAAATATACATATTTGAACAAATCTGGACTTATTCTACAGATCTGGTTATGTAGCCAGCCCAAGAGATGAAATATGCTGTATCACTTAATAATGTGACTATTAATTTAACATTTAAAAAACATGCTTCATTTAATGTGCTGCTAATAATAAGTTAAGAACACCTCATTTTTCACAGGTAATTGAAAACAGACATTAAAAACTAAGTCTGTCAAGAGAACAGCCAAAGATAATTACATTTAAAAAAGCCTTGAAAATCAGTCTACTGAGCAGTTTGATAATGGGCTTTAATTATAAATGTGCAAACTTTTGCACTTTGCCGGGTTTTATGGTTTTTAGAGATTCAGTGCCTGCAAGAAGGCAGAGATGCAGATACAGTAGTATAGATGTGGAAGTATTAGAGAAGAAATCCTAGTAAACACACATACACGCACAAATACAGGAAGATACCACTTGAGTTAAACACGAGCTGCAGTTTATCAATAGAAATAATTATCGCCCGGGGCAGTCTTTATAAATTAAGGGACGCATTTATTTCAATTATCTCATATCCAAGTTCATTTCAGCACACGTTTTTCAGGGAATCGCTTGGGCTTTAATCATCTCACATCCACACACACACACATGCACACAATGACAAACACACATACAGTTGGAAATCCCTTGTTGTCATTAGCAGATAGTTTCTGCTATCTTGCATATGAATTGCTCTCATGTTAATGGGAGTGGGGAGGCATATCAAGGACAGGCAGGAAACCAGTGATGCATGTAATGCTGATAAGAATTCCTCTCAACTTCTCCTTAACGCTCCAGTAAGGAATTGTAAATGAACTATCTGTGTGCCTTCAGTGTATGTGTGCATGAGCAAGTCAGAAAACTTTTAGATAAAAGTTAATATGGTGTCTGTACGTACAGCTCTTATTAGAAACTTGTTTAACCAAGTCAAATGTATCAAACTAGTAACAACTGGGAATAAATTAAGCACAGTTTGGTATAAAACCGACAGAAACAAAGGACCTTTTAAGGCCACACGGAGTAAATGAGCAATAAAACCTTTTAGTTTTATTGCCCATCTAGTGAGTCGAGATAGAGGACAAAATTAATAA
The DNA here is from genome assembly GCF_018398535.1 of Haplochromis burtoni. NCBI lineage: Eukaryota > Metazoa > Chordata > Actinopteri > Cichliformes > Cichlidae > Haplochromis > Haplochromis burtoni. The sequence goes on from NW_024582469.1 coordinate 1,289,866, forward strand.
AAAGTTAAAGTAATTTCACAATAATTACCTAAAAGCCTATTTGTATTGCTTCAGTTTACTGTCAACGGTCCATGACCACATGATTAAACAAATAAATTGGTTGCAAAGCAAATGCAATCAAAAACAATCCGGCATGAAGGCGAGTGAGGAAAAAGATTGTTTTTAAATTTGACTGACCTAATATACACTACTTGCATTTAGCACTCAAAGCACTTTAGACCGCAAGACACATTTTTAATCAAACATTCACAAGGTGCTTTATCCCATATATTAAAAAAAAAAAATCAACTTCGCATTCATTAGCCATTTTGCTGCACCAATTAACCTAAAAATGCATGTCTTTGGACTGTGGGTGGAAAAGAGCACCCAGAGGAAGCCCACGCAGGCACGGGGACCATCCAAACTCCAAACACAAAGCCCCAGATGGAGTTTCAACCAGCAAAATTCTTGCTGTGAGGTGACGGTGTTACCAAATGGACCATCCAAAAAGTGTGGTTTGACATTTCTAAAAATGTGTCATTAACCGCTTCCCTCCTGTTCTGGGTCCGGAGTGGTGCCATTTTTCAAAGGTTACCCATCATGGGACATTCAGTGAGAAGGCCGCCTACGACCATCATGACTAAAACAGATGCGGGATCTGTTGGGCGTTATTTGTGTTGCATTAGATTTTAGAACAGGTTCAGTGTCACTGACTCATTATCTTATAGGTTTTTTTTAATGCTGATAATTTTGTGTTATGTGAAAGTAAAGTTGTCAACATCTGATGGAAGCACAAGGACACCTCAGCTTATTTCTTTAACATTTTTTACGTTGACCTTAATGTTTTGCAGTTGTTACTAAACCGAATTTGAAGTTTTAGGTTTGTATAGTTTTTCATGTGAATAGAATCAGTTGCCCCTGAAGTGACTGCTGCTGTAAGGCCAGATTGGCTGACATTCAGTTTTTTTTAAAGAGAGGACATTAGTATGCATTACAATATGTAAGAAAGAGCAGAGAGTGATTTTCAGAGTTTATCTCTGACTGTTAACACATTCAAAACTCAGACCTTTGTTTGGTGTTAGTTTGATGCGGGGTTGCAAGGTCTGCTTGATTAATCTAAGACTGTGTCATCTGCTTGGGTCAGTTTCTCTGGCCAGTGGAAAATGAGAAATAAAGCAAAGGCCATGTCCCCTGCCTCCCCGCCGATTAAAAAAAAGACTACTTTCACAAAAGCCCAAAGATATTTTAACTCGGCATATAAATCCTTGAAAAGTCTCTCGGCTTAGGAGTGATTTGGGAAAGTTCAACAAAGCAACTCAAGTGTGATGATAAATCAGTGAGTTTTATTCCAGTGAAAATGCTAAAAGAAATCTCACCATGCTTTATTCAAACTACAACATTTACTACATTTTTGTATGTTTTGCTTAGTACTAAAAAACACCCAGTAACCAGACTTGTAGTTAGAGCAGCAAGCTTCCCAACAATCTGATGCAGACTGCTTTTTGTGTCAGCACAGCCTTCTTAGCATTTATTAGCTGGACATAAGACTGGCTCAAGGCTTTCTCCAATTAGTCTGATTGCAAATCTTTGCTGCCAAGTTTTTAAATATGGTTGTTCAACAAGTCTGTCAGTCATGATGATATGTGCTGATTAAGGATCAAGAACCAACACAGTCAACTTTCCCAATAATGGGTGCAAGGTTCACTTATAAGAAGCACTCAGTAATAAAATATAGTGATGTTATAGTTTGTGTAACCACGCTCCGAGTTCTGCATTTTGATTTGTTATACAAGCATGTCCAGGTGGCGATCGCTTTCCTGTCAACACTGTTTGATATGTGGTATATTTATATAGAATGTGCAAGGTTTTGTGTATACTCTCCCACCATGAAGCCTTAGTAGTTTAACAGAACCAAACTGGGATAATATTTAAATTGCAACTTTTATTCTGTTGGGAATCAAGAGTGCATGTTGAACTGCAGGAGCATGGTTCACAGCAATATTGAAAATGTGTTAAAATGGTCTGACTGCACCACAAAGCTCCCAAAGCGCCCACACTGCCAAAGTCTGAAGTTTAACAGCCGTCAAAATGTGAGCTAACGACTGTGCTTTGGCTCATCGGTTTAAATGCCACTTTCACACATCACTTACATGGCGTTGTCACCCAGCTCTTCATACAGGTTGTTGGCAGTGCCTCCCCCAGGTTTGCCTGTTGGCAGTGCCATCTGGATGCGGGCTGTTTTGGCACACTCTGCTTGACGCCTGGACAGAGCAGAGAGGAAATGCAGAGTTAGTTATCTAAAGTCAGAGCAAAGCCATTTGAACCAACCTTTGAAAACAGTGATGTAGGCATAATCAAGCACGAAGGCTCTAACTTTCTACTTTCTCTAAAATGTCTCCTCTGTGTTCTATCAACACCTTGTTATTAACAAAAAATTAATTTCACTATCCAGTGTCCGCTGTAGAGTCTGTTCTGCACTTTAGTTCTGACTAAACAATCCCAACTGAGGAAATGATTTCTGTCACATTTTCCACAGAGATTCATTAGTCCATGGGGATTAAGATGTCTGAATGTGGTAACCTCTGACCTTTTCATTACTACCACAGTGAGACTGACATTTCTGGCCTCGTATTTACATTTTCCATGAGGATGCACTGTCATGACACTGGTGATCCCTTAAGATTTCCCTGCAGTGATCTGTCTAAGAATATATAAGCCTTGGCTGCAATTAGGAAATATCAGCATAACAAAATGCTAAAAAAAAACCCCCACAAATGCAAAAGACAGTTGTGTAACACTGTATCGGAGCATACTGCTATTGTAGTATTTTCAGATTCAGTCTTGCAGATACTGTAGCACTCTTATAATGCACTGCCAGGCTAAAAAACAATAAAAAATCACCACCTGGATAAATAAGCAAATAGGTAAGAGCCTTCTGTTGGATAATTACCACAGTGATTAATAAGTGTTGGCTTGCAATATAATATTTAATCCTAATTAATGCAGTAAATAGCTTCTTATTGCAAACTCTGGATGGAAATAAGGTTACTGCAACAATGCCACAGTGAAAATGTCCAAAGAAATAGGAGTCTGCAAGTGCTTTTTGTGGCAGGGTAGTTTAGTTTCTCCACCCAGTAACAACAAACCTCTATTTCTTGTTGAGGTGCAGCATGTTAAAGTCCCAAACTACTCAAGTTTTAATGCATGGCATCATAAAACACGGGGGAATGCAGACGCGAGTAGTGAGAACTCAAAGTAAGTACACTGACTGAGTAATACGAATCACACAGCATAATGCAGTAAATGTTTGCTAACATCAGACGCTGCAACAATATGCTGAAATGACTGCTTAAAGTTTTATATCATCACTTCAAATAAAAACGTAGGAGTGCTACTGTTATCCACTCTACATAATCCTGATATGCACTACTACTTGACGCACAAATGAAAACACACACACTCTAATAAAAGCATCTGCTCTGGACATTTATGCTCCATGTTCTTCAGGATTCATTTGTTTGATAGTCTGCTGTCCTCTCCGTTTCATAGCTCTTTCTGATCTCATCCATCTTATTGTACAATGAAAGTCAACAGATTAATCAAAGTGAAAGGTGTTTAAGACAGCCATGACATTAATATTTTATCTTGGGAAAATAAAAGCGGTACTCACTCTTTGAATCTGGTGGCGACAGATGCGGCAGATGAGAGAGAGAAAGATTAGTTATTATTTGAGCCATTAATCACAGTTCTTCTTGTTAGCCAAGTTTACTTACTGCAATTTACAAGCAAAGTTGGACAATTGGTCTTCATTAAAGTAATTTAGCAAAAGATACTAGTGATTATCATGCTGATGATTGCTTTTATGTTTTTTCTGTCTTCATATTCCCTCTTGTTGTCTGTTATTTGTCTCTGTTTCTCAGCAGGATAAAAGGCTCTTTCCAAAATGCACTGATTTAATTCAGATGTGTGTGTATGTGTGAAATGGTTCACGCGTGTTTGGGAGATGGATAAAATTAATAGCCTTTCACTGTGGTTAGCTAAACAAACTATTAGAATTGGCACTCTGGGGGCAGTCTGCCATGCTGAATAGTCTGGGGAACTGACTGGCCCAGGTGATGATAAACAGTGGAAAAAGAGCGACTGTCAGTTCTGCTTGACTGCCTACATGCTCTTGAAAGAAATTGATAAGTCTTCTATATGGCTTGTTATCTTTGCTACACTAGAAGTCAAATCCTCCGTTCATACTGATTAGTTTTGAGCACCTAAATGCATGCATTATAAATCTGTTGAGCCAAATTTATGCTGATGATTTAACTTCATGCACACGTTTTCCAGCCACTGACATAATTGTGCTTGAAGTGAAAATGTCAGCATCAGACATGCATTACAAAGAGCTTCAAAAGACTTTGAACCACTCCTCATTTGTTGATATTTTGCTAAAAAAAAAAAAGGGAAATCGATGCAGTAATTTATGTATTTTAACATGTGCCTATATATGAATATCTATATATACAGTATATAAGACAAAGGCAGGGTTTGTACAACTCTAACAAGCTTAAAAATCAATATCTGGTATTCTTCAACGCAGCTTGAATTCTCTTAAGTGTTTTTAATTGAGCCATTAGTTTAAATAGAGTTACCTCTCATTTCTTTACAATTCTAATAAGCTTGTTAGTGACTATTGGATAAGACCACTTTTATTCTTCAGCACAGTCTGAACTCTCTCATCCAGCTTTCTTGTCATTTCTTTAAGTAGTCTTCAGGAATATTTCTCCAGGCTTCTTGAAGCTGTTCTGTCAAGATGACCCCACACTGCTTCAGTAATGTTGAGATCTGGGCTCTGGTATGGTATCTTGTATGCTTTTACTGCACTAATAGTGGTTTTGAGATCATGGTCATCCAAAATACAGCTCATGCCAATCAGTTTTGACAAGCTCTTCAATACCACTGTGGCGTGGGTGTGGTTTCTGGCCGGCTGCAGCAGAGGGGTGACGCAGTGAGCTCCCGGGGCGGCGCAGGGGCGGGGTGAACAGGTGTGCTGGGATGTGAACGTGATTGTGACTCTTTATATGTTCACAGTGACAGTTGGAGAGAGAGGAGAGCGGACGTGACAGCGGAGCGGGAGTGTCTGTGTCCCAGTAAACAAAATCACAGCAAAACCAAACGAGTAAATAAAGAAGTGCTGTCATCACGTCCGTGTTCTGTACATGTGTAACGGGTCCAACGTCACAACCACTTACTGAAATACAGACCATGATAGAGCCTCAGCTGTGTTTTACAGTCCCTCTTTAGACTGTAGACACTGGTAACAAAAGAAATACTTCAAATTTGGATTTATCACTCTATAAGACCTGTTATTATTGAGTTTCAGTCCAGATCTTATGGATTTTTTCTCACTGTTTCCCTTCCTTGAGATAATTTCTGATGGATTTCGGGTGATGATGGACCAACTGATCGATCAGGTCCTGTGTCTGGACTTTTGGGGATTTTTATATTTTACAAAGACTTGGCTTTTTAGATATTGTTAATCTTCTTTAGGTCTTCTTTGTTCTATAATTAATTTTCTAAAAATGTACAGAAACTGAACTGCAAATGAGTTAAAAAGCCAAGGAAAAACTTCAGAAAGCCAAGAGAACTATTTCCCAAGACCACTTTAACAATAACTAGAAAGTCTGGCTGCTTGGAAGCAAAAAGTAAAGAAATGAGGGGTGGTTCAAGACTGTTGCACAACACTCTACAGCTGACTTAACAGATTCCTATTGTGTAAACATTTTAATCAAATGATTCATACTTGACTAATACACATTTTCACCAAGGAACTAAAACTGAATCCCAATCAAGTGAACCCCCCCCCAAAAAAACCCCCAAAACTAACAATAAAAACATGGATAAGGTGGTTCTTCATACGACCTTCCTGCCCAAACAGCTTTTTTAGCTGTAAAACAGTTTGTTCCTAATAAATAAAAAAAATACTCTGAATGTATTTAAAAAAAACCACTCAGTTATTTTCTAAAGTGGACGGATGTTTTTGTTTATATCAAATGTTATTCAAGCATTACATTAATGATGCATCTGGTTTGGAGCACTTTTAGCTGTGGCTCAATATGCCAGGGGCACATTGACTCAAAATGAACAACAGTGCTCAGGTTGATTATAATGAAGGAACACGGTCACTTAGTGCAGCATGCCCATATTACAGATTTTCAATGTTTTTTGAGCCACAAAGGGAAGTAATGAGCTCTATTTTAATAGCTTTGGCTACTTATTTAACTATTTGCGGGACTAGTTTGCTTTTGGTAAATTTTGGTCTGTCATTCATTTGTTGACAATAGGAAATATGCAGAGTATTATCAGCCTTATTCTTTAAACACAATCTCATCACATAAAGCATCTGTAGAATATATAAATCGTACTTACTGTTTGTAGGTGAATATGACAATCAGTATGGCGGGTACACAACAGATAATGATAATGACAGCCAGAGCCAACAGCGCCCCCTCTGTGTAGCCTACAGTCTGCACAGCTTTCTTTACACTGGTAACCACTTCAGGAGTTCGGATTTCCAAAATCCGGCCACCAGGAGGGAGAAAGGGCTGAAACTCTTTATTGATGTCCAAAAGTTTACCATCAAGAAACCTTGAATAAAAGACACACAGTGTAACTGAGAATACGCATATCTTTTGCATATCTCATGTAAAGGCTCAAAGTACGCAAAACAGAAATAGCATAAAAACAAGAAATTCAAAGTTAACAGTCTTTCTCTTGTTTTCACTTCTCTGTTCTCTGCAACTCCCATCACACACACATATAACCGGAAGCAAAACCCTTCCACACCTTTATATAAAAGACAGTTGTAGCCAATGGGACATCATCCACTGGTTTGTGAAACCTCTAGCTGAGCAATTTGGCCTTCCCAGTTATTTGAAACTACACATCATCTTTTTGATGCAGTCTACAGATTCAGACCTGGCACTCCTGGGTAAAAGGCCCTCTTCTCAACCCAACAGGCCACTGAGACCACTCTTACTTGCCCTTTAAGCTAGTCACCTGATCCTGTCTAAAAAGGCTTAAGACCCATGTCATGGGCTAGCTTATCTGAAGCCTAAAATAGAGCCAAGAAAAGGTGACAGACCTGAGTTCCCCCTCAGACTTGAATTACCATCAACTAAATGATCAGTCTATATTCTTTAAACATACAGTCACATAAAAGGAAACAATACCCTTTAAAACTCAAATATTTTATGAATTAGAATATAATAGAAATGTTTGGGTCCTTAACAGGTCTTAAAATCTGGTAAATAAAAACCCAGGAGAACAACAACACATGAAATATTACACAAATTCATTAATTATTTAACAAATACTAGGCCAAAACACACCCTTACTGCTTCCACAGGAATTAAAGGGCAGCAGCCAGCTGGTGTTAATAAAATGCAACTTGATTAACAGATCATCAGCCAGTGTGAGCACCTCTATAAAAGGAGAGGTTTTGGCAGTTTGCTGCTCTGAAGCATTCAGCTGAGTGTTATTGACATCAAAAAAGCAATTGTTGTTGCCCATCAATCTGAAAAAGGGTTATAAAGTGATTTCCAAACAATTTGAATGCCCATCAAATTGTCCATCATTCTACAGTAAGAAATGTTATTTATAAGTGAAAAACATTCAAGGCAGTTGCCAATCTTACCTGCAAATTCAACCCAAGGTCAGAAATTTTGAAAAACCCAAGAGCTACATCTCAGACTTTACAAGCCTCAGTTAGCAAGTTAAATGTTAAAATACAAGACAGTGCAATTAGAAAAAGACTAAAGGGATATGGCCTGTTTGTAAGGATTGTCAAAGAAAGCATCTTCTCTCTAAAACGGGATATAGTCGAACAGTTTAGGTTGAATCTGAGGAAACCACAAGACAACTGGAGGAATGGCTTTTGGACAAACAAGATCATAGTGCAGATATCTGGTCAAAATGCAGAGCGTCATATTGGGTAGAAACTGAAGCACATGCTGACTGTCAAGCACAGTGATGCAGGTATGATGATGTGGGCTTCTTTTTCAGCCACAGGATTTGGGCCTCTTGTAGTCACTGAGTCGACCATGAACTGCTCTGTATACTGTACATGCTTTTATAAGTATTGTACAGTCAAAAGTGAGGCCATCACTCTGACAGTTGAATCCCAAAAAGCTGATTCTGTTCATCTGGATGTAGCATTTTCAGTGGGAGAAATGTTTCATCATTCATCCAAGTGACAACTGCTGCCTAAGAAAAAACCCTTAGTGGTCCCAAATGTGTCAGGAGTATCAGAACCATTTAGATGCTTTTTCTCTCAACACTGCGTCTCTGTGGCTTTCAAACCCCAAATTAGGGGTTTTAGCGCCTAAGGGTACATCTGTCACCATCTTACAATGCTGTGATTGCAGCCATTCCCCAGCTCTCTGTGAATGGTACTCATGGCCATTGATTGATGGTCTTTGACCAGTGGTTGCTGATCAATGGTCATGACAATTTGCATATCAAGGAACTGACCTCACAGCACATTGTTCATCAGTTGTGTTAGGTTCAGTCATTGTGCAAATGTACTGCTTATAAGGTTGGGAAACCTGCAGTCAGCTGTGACTGAAGAAGTCACTTGGATGAGTGCTGAAACATTTCTCCCACTGAAAATGCTAAGTCCAGATGAACAGAATCAACTTTTTGGGGTTTAATTACCTGGATGATTGAGCATGCATCAAAACTGACAGCTAAAGTGGGTAAAGCAGACCAATGCCTGCAAAATCTCAATGAACTGAAGCATTTCTATAAAGAAAAACCCCTGCAACAATGTGAGAGACTGAGAAAAATCACACAGAAAACAATTACTTCAAGTTATTGCTGTTAAAGATGGTTCTAGCTACTCAACCATTGGGTTGTTCTTAGTTTTTCACACACTGTCTCTGGATGTTGGCTCAGTTTTTGTTCAATAAATGATAGCATGGTGTAATATGTCATGTGTTGTGGTTCACCTGTGAATTTTAAGAGCTGCTAAGGACAAGAAAATAAATTATTATGTCATGATATGTAAAAACTTACTTTTTACCATGACTGCATAGAATAGCCCTTTATTGTTATTGTACATGTACAACACAACTATAGGATGTAGCCTAACCCAGTTTTAATTGCAAAGCCACGTAGATTAGTTTCTGTTCTTTTCTACATATAAAGCTAGCTTGTTGGTAAAGTTCTTACTTGTAGAGCTCCTGCCTTGATACAGCTCTATTCGTCAGTGGGTCGATGGCATAAATCATAAGGTCTGACTTGGTGTAGTCTTCCTGCTCCATCCCATCCCCATGACGGTGAGGCCCGATGGTTTCCACGACAACCTTTGCTCCTGGTATCTGTTCCTGGACATAGCGTTCCAAAATGCTGAGGATTGAAAAGATTGGATTTTGATATACAGCATCAAAGCATTATAACCCCTTCAGTATTCCCAGCATGACATCCACATACACACATTAATGTAGAGAAAAATACTGTTTCTTAGATCCAAACAAGTTCTCATATATATGGACAGACAAAGCCGTCAGACTCCAAACACACCACATCACACATACATACACACACACCACCACATGCACATTTTTAAAAAATCCTGTCAGCCAGGCAGACTCCTGCTGAGCAGTATTGATTTCTGTCCCCCCAGAAACACCTGCTCACAGCAGGAACTCTAACTCATGTGTGTCTGCATGTGCATGTGCATGTGAATCAGACAGAAAAGATGACAAGTGCTTTAAAACATCATTAACAAATTATACTGTATTTGCGAGGCAAAACAAAGCATCAGTCCAGCACCAGCTGTGCAGAGTATTTGCTACGTGTCACAGAAAGGCCCACTGTTGACTGTGTATATAAAATATCATATCATGCAGTGATTTACGCATTTTGTGTTTTGCTTGACTGTCGTCACACAAAAGAAAATGCATTTAGTGTTTTACTTTCCAGCTGCCACTGATGTGGGGATAAGGTCAGGTACTTTGAATATAGCAAGTGATATTTTACAGAATGTAGAGAGAGTAGGAGGCAGAAAAAGGGGATGACTGATAGCATAGGTAACAAAATAGCTAATGTTAGCTAATGTTTGCTGTTAGAGGCTTTCAAATACCCTTTAAAATTGCTCTCAACAAAAGAGAAAACAATACAAAAGCTGTTCAGTACTGTGAAAAAGTTTTTAGTTACCGCTCATTTCTTTCTATTTTGCTTCCAAGTAACCAGATTTTCTTTCAAATTTTAAAATGGTCTTGAGCAATAGTTCTCCAGGCTTTCAGAGTTTTTCTTTGGATACTGGCTGTTGTTTTCATCCCACTTCTTCTGGCTGACCACTTTCAGAGAAATTGTTCTTTTACGTTTGTTTGTTTGTTAGGCAATAACTGACCTATGAATCATTCAAGGACAGAAAAAAAGGAAAGAAACCTGGACAAGTGGATGACAAAAGAAAAACTGGCATGCCTAAAAAATTATCTACAGCAGGTGAACTGTATGTGGCAGTCAATAAAACAGGAAAGACTCAGCAAACATGACACAGGACAGGTGTGCTGTCCTGTGTCAGCCTCATCAGAAATGGTTTCAGTGGAGAAATTACACAAATTACAAAAGAAGTGGAGTGAAAAGCAGTGGAAACAGGTCTGATGAACTTTTAACTGAAATTGCAATCAGTATTTATGGAGGTCAGGGGAGAGGTGAGTGTCTCAATTTGTCTACAGTTTGTAAAACGCGGTAGAACTGATGAGATTATGAATGTAGAAATGTACTGGGGATTATGATCCACCATGCAGTGCTGAAAAGTATCTGAGTGGGATTGGTTTTGTTTTTCAGTATGCCACTGATGCCAAGCAGACTGCCGGTGTAGCAAAAGCATACCTGGATAGAAAAACACACAGTGGAACATTATCAGTCATGGATCGGCCTCCCCGGAGCCTGAACCTCATGCAGTGTAGGATCATCTTGGCAGAGAACACAACAAAAACCAGCCAACATCCAAAGAAGAGCTCTGAATGTTGTTCAAGAAGCCTGGAGAACTATTCCTGAAGACTATGCAAAGATTTTACAAAAACTAGAAAAAAATTCAGGGAGAGTTGAGGCTGTTTTGAAGAATAAAAGTGGTAATATTCACTTTCGAGCTTGTTAGTATTGCAAAGAAATGAAAGGGAGCTCAAGACTTTTGCACAGCACTGTATTAAAACTAGTAGCTCTTAACGTCAATTAAAAACGAACAATTGCCATTGTGCACTCTGTAACTGTGGTGGTTTGCATGTGCCTGTTATAGAGATTGTGTTAGTTTAATGAAACACTTGAGATCTTATTCTTACAAGGACATTTTCGGAAATCATTATAAGAGCACGGCTAAATTTTAAAGACAAGAGTGTTTTTGCTCTTTAACTACTGTTGTTGAAAACCCCATGCGACAATTAGAGTTTAAGTCCCTCCTGTGGGGAGACACCATCGCTAAATCAATACAAGGACTTCAAACTGTGCAAACTCGAAATAAATCAATTTGTGACTAAAACTTAATTTCAATGCTGAAAAGTACACTTAGTCTGAAAACTTTTACAAGAGTTCTCTTCTTGTTGCTTGCACAGAGCTTGGTTTGCCTTTCACTTTTGTTACCTTGCTACTTGATGACACTGCAGGTAATTATTTTAAGGTAACCAGCAGTCTAGTTTTGATCTGTCTTATCAAGTCTAGTAAAACACATTATCCAAGCACCAAGTGAAAAAGGTGTCAAAAAGTATATCCCTTTTCTTTCCAAGCTCCTTTATTGTCTAAGGAGCTTGGAAAGAAAAGCATCTGGACTTCAGTTTCCTTGAAGACGCTTCACCTCTCATCCGAGAAGCTTCTTCAGTTCTACGAGCAACTGGTGGAGAGTCCCAGGTTTTAAGCCCTTTGGGAGTGTCCCCAAGAGAGACATGGAACCCCTATTGATCCTCTACCTAATTGCACGAGCCCAGATGCTTTCTCTTAGAACTGAAGAAGCTTCTCGATGAGAGGTGAAGCGTCTTCAAGGAAAGTCCAGATGCTTTTCTTTCCCAGGTCCTTAGACTACGATGACCTGGATGACCGAGAACCTTCAGAGAACTATTAGCCCTTACTGTTTTGACGCTCAAGATACCATTACCAAGCTATATTGCTAAAGGGCTAAAGGTATGTTAACATACCAAGCTAGTATTTCTCTCTTTAGCAAATAAAAAACAACCTTTTGCACACTTGATTTTCCTGTATATACTGCCTGTCTGAAGTCCATTCCCATCCCTCTCAATCCCTCTGGGATTCATACGTAGACTTTGATGAAGCCATCCTATTATTATACTTGGACACAAGCTATAAGGCTTCCACCACTACTACAGGGAGTGCAGAATTATTAGGCAAGTTGTATTTTTGAGGAATAATTTTATTATTGAACAACAACCATGTTCTCAATGAACCCAAAAAACTCATTAATATCAAAGCTGAATGTTTTTGGAAGTAGTTTTTAGTTTGTTTTTAGTTTTAGCTATTTTAGGGGGATATCTGTGTGTGCAGGTGACTATTACTGTGCATAATTATTAGGCAACTTAACAAAAAACAAATATATACCCATTTCAATTATTTATTTTTACCAGTGAAACCAATATAACATCTCCACATTCACAAATATACATTTCTGACATTCAAAAACAAAACAAAAACAAATCAGCGACCAATATAGCCACCTTTCTTTGCAAGGACACTCAAAAGCCTGCCATCCATGGATTCTGTCAGTGTTTTGATCTGTTCACCATCAACATTGCGTGCAGCAGCAACCACAGCCTCCCAGACACTGTTCAGAGAGGTGTACTGTTTTCCCTCCTTGTAAATCTCACATTTGATGATGGACCACAGGTTCTCAATGGGGTTCAGATCAGGTGAACAAGGAGGCCATGTCATTAGTTTTTCTTCTTTTATACCCTTTCTTGCCAGCCACGCTGTGGAGTACTTGGACGCGTGTGATGGAGCATTGTCCTGCATGAAAATCATGTTTTTCTTGAAGGATGCAGACTTCTTCCTGTACCACTGCTTGAAGAAGGTGTCTTCCAGAAACTGGCAGTAGGACTGGGAGTTGAGCTTGACTCCATCCTCAACCCGAAAAGGCCCCACAAGCTCATCTTTGATGATACCAGCCCAAACCAGTACTCCACCTCCACCTTGCTGGCGTCTGAGTCGGACTGGAGCTCTCTGCCCTTTACCAATCCAGCCACGGGCCCATCCATCTGGCCCATCAAGACTCACTCTCATTTCATCAGTCCATAAAACCTTAGAAAAACCAGTCTTGAGATATTTCTTGGCCCAGTCTTGACGTTTCAGCTTGTGTGTCTTGTTCAGTGGTGGTCGTCTTTCAGCCTTTCTTACCTTGGCCATGTCTCTGAGTATTGCACACCTTGTGCTTTTGGGCACTCCAGTGATGTTGCAGCTCTGAAATATGGCCAAACTGGTGGCAAGTGGCATCTTGGCAGCTGCACGCTTGACTTTTCTCAGTTCATGGGCAGTTATTTTGCGCCTTGGTTTTTCCACACGCTTCTTGCGACCCTGTTGACTATTTTGAATGAAACGCTTGATTGTTCGATGATCACGCTTCAGAAGCTTTGCAATTTTGAGACTGCTGCATCCCTCTGCAAGATATCTCACTATTTTTGACTTTTCTGAGCCTGTCAAGTCCTTCTTTTGACCCATTTTGCCAAAGGAAAGGACGTTGCCTAATAATTATGCACACCTGATATAGGGTGTTGATGTCATTAGACCACACCCCTTCTCATTACAGAGATGCACATCACCTAATATGCTTAATTGGTAGTAGGCTTTCGAGCCTATACAGCTTGGAGTAAGACAACATGCATGAAGAGGATGATGTGGACAAAATACTCATTTGCCCAATAATTCTGCACTCTCTGTATACTTTACATATGAAGTTCTTTTTGTAAAAAGCTTTCTTTGGTATGTACTAGAACAATTTACTGCTTCTTTGGCCAAACACTGCTATGTTTAATGTTTTTTTCGTCCAGAGAAGATTCTTCCAAAGGACTAAAAGTTCTTTGCAAAACTGTACTTTTGCTTTAATAAGGTTTTTGGACAGCAAAGACTTTTTCTGGCACACCTGACACACAGGTCAAATTGATCTCTTTCTGGTGTGCAGCCATGCCCTTTGACAGCTGGAATAGTTACCAGGAGGCTCCTGCTGGCAGTCTGTTAAAATAAGGGATGATTTCTCTTAGAGTGAAATTATTTATTTCAAATAGAGCTCTTTCAATCTTGGCGTGTTGATGCCACACATTTCAGCAGGAAAGAAAACACCTGACCTTCATATATTTAAGTGCAGGACCGTTTATTAAAATCCACTGCTTCAGAGAGGATTAGAAGTTTGCCTCTGCAAACACCAAAACTCTTCCTACAGATTTTTTTCTTTCTTAGATAAACTACATTCATCAAGTTGGATGTACAAATGGTTAAACCCAAGCTTTTTGCTCTATTGTCAAAAGCATCAAACGTTACCTCAGAAGCTTCTCTTTGTTTTTCTCCACGTACGTAGGAGGGACATTTGATACAACGACCTGCATGTCCAGCTGGTTCACGACTGACACCTACACAACAGGAGAGGAAAACTGAGATAAAAACCTGCTGAAGCACTTAAAATAAACCAAAAATAACATCCTGTGCTCTGATTTCGGTGCATCTTAACAGACAGAACTTCCACATGTTTGTAAATGCAGTCAAATGAATAACATTTCCCTTCTACAGCACACAAAATGTGCTTCAGGTTTGCCACAAATTGAATTTGTTTTTACACTTACCTGCTAAAGGATGTATGTGGCAGTGTAAGGGAGCAGTGGAACACATGTAATTTAGCAGTTTGATTACATATTTTTTTATAGCTTGTTGGTGGTTGGACTACGTTCATATTTGAATAGTGTACTTTGCCATTATTTTGTCTACGGTACTACAGAACCTGCAAGCAATTAACTTGACTATATTGGAAGTAAATTAGTCACATGTATTAATTATTCACAAATCAAGCCTTCTTTAGAGTGACGTGGTTAACTGAGCATCTTAGACTATAATTTTTTAGGTTAAAGGCAGGTGTCAGACTAGTAGACACAAGATGCAGAGATTAAAGTGGAATGTGTTATTTTTTTGCCTTATGTGGGACCTTTGTGCGAACAAGTAGGAACTCAGATGAGCAACATTTTTTACTAATATGTGATGTTTTTGTACTACATTTCATAAGGGTTTCTTATGAAATGGGCACTCTCACTCTTGTCATATTTTTTAGAAAATGAGTTCAAACTACTCTCTCTCATTAGCTTTAGTTAACCAAAGACGATTTCTCCCTGCAGGCATCGTTTTGCTGTGTTTACTTGTTCCAGTAAGAAGTCATTAGCAGCTTGCAAAACTATCCTTTCAGTGCAGCTTCCTTCACACTATCCTAAGAGCAATAAAAATCTCATTGCACTAATCATGTCACCCAGTTCATTTTAGGTTGGACGCCTTAAAAAAAAGTAATCGTAAACCTGCCATTAAAATGTAATCATTGTGAAAAAAACACAAATTATACATACCACTATGTCTGCTTTGCTGCTGTGTCCTTGACCATAGTTGTCTGTAGCAACCACCTCAAACTTAAAATACGACCTCCTCATATTGCGGTACATGATAGCAGTCTTCACAACGCCGCTGTACGGTTCAATGATAAAGCCATCTTTGGTGTCTTTAGTGTCTTTACTAGCTGGAGGGGGGGCGATCAGACGGTATATTATAGAACTGTAGTTACCAGTGTCTTTGTCCAGGGCCTGGAAAATAAGAAAAATAAGGACCATTAGATGGTATTACTGTGATCATAATTACACCGCCAAGCATTACCATAATCACTGTCATTATGAAATGTCATCATCATCATGCACACAAACACTATGATCAAGCCACTGTTGTCTTTTTGGGGTTTTTTGTAAAACAAATTCCATACGCTGTAATTATTATAATGCTGTTGGTCTGCTCTTTGCCTCCTTACCATCATCCTTTCAGTCCAGGAGTTTGACACTATACAAGACACTGTCATGTACACTGAGTAGCGCAGGACTGATAGTGTGTCTCAGCTTTTACTCATCATGAGGTCACATATTATTTTTGCTTTTCTGGATTTTAAAACCTGTTCAAAGGCTTTCAGTTCTTTCATTTTTTTAATGTGATATAATTCTGAATCAGAGGAAGGGTAAAAAGAATCCTTTGAAATCTGAGCAGATCATTTAATCTATGATTCTGGCTAACTATCATGTCTCTCCCTTGTTCAATATACATGCAAATCTCACATTAAAATCCAGACACACTCTCAGACAGACATTGATTTTATGCAGGGTTATTATAAGAAGGGCTAGAAATGTAGATATAGACACCCGTCACATCAAAGGTAAGATATGGTAGATAAAAACAAAGCAAAATGTTTTTTTTCATAGCTAGGGAATAAAGAAGCAACAAAAAAGAAACAAAGGTAATAAGGAGAAAGATGAGATCAGGAAGGGGGGCGTACTGAAGGAAGAACAAATGTATACATCTTTTTCATTTTCTGGGTTCTTCCTTGCAGAGATGAGGGTAACTTTTCAGCAATACATTAAAATGTGCACTAGTGATAAGAGCTGCTTTAAACTGTACAGGGTGCAGGTCTCTCTGCTGCACCTATGAAGAGATATGTCCAAATCCAAGCAGGCCTGTGTCGTTCTAAAGTCGCAGTTTATTTGCCTTTGCACCTGTACACTTACCCAACTTCCTGTAAACATGAAATATATGAAATATGTGGGCACAAATGAATAATTGAGCAATAGCTGCAAACATTTTAATATACTCATGCCCTGCACACCTAAGAATTATTCAGAAGCATTTTGCACAGATGACGCCAGCACTTGGTGAGCAAGGTAGTACTCAAACCAGAAGCAACGCTGCATCATCTAGCGAGGCATCCTGATCAAACAGATGCTGTTCCCATTAAAAAAAAAGAAAGAAAAAAAAAGATTGGATTGTAGCTCTGCTGTTTACCTTGTAATTGCCTTGATGGAGGAAAAAAAAGTCCCAGCACTGGAAACTCTGATGGATTATTAAAGCTGGACTTTCTGTCTAGTATATTTTCATTTTATCAGTACCCATAACAACACAACCTCACCAAGCAGGGCTTTGCTTTAAGGCAATTTCTGGTCAACACACTAGTTAAAAGAGAGAAAGAAGCTTAAATGTCAAAGATTTACACAGCTGGAAAAGTAGAAATAGCTACATTCAGCTGGGTTTACGACATCACATAGTTCTGCATGTATGATTTAGCAGTTTTACACAACCCCAAAGGGGATTTATGTCTCCAGCTGGAAGTGAACCAGTGATTTTATTTTGCCAAGCAAATATGTAAACCACCACACTACGGAGGCAGAAGTGCATCTGGAAAAACATTTTTAACGGGCAAAAAGTGAAATTAATGAATTTAGAAAAAAATAATGGAGATGACTGAGCTTGATTGTTGATGTAGTCTAATCAATATTTGAATTATGGCATCCTCTGAGGGACAAAATAACACATCAACTCCTCCATGTGCAAATTGTAAACCCTAAAGGCAGAAACGTCCTGCATGTAGCAACACACAGACAAAAAACCCCCATTTTGTCTGAAGAAGACGATTTGCATGCTTCAGACAGATGAGATAGGATTATTCATAATTAAGATTGGAAAAGCACATTTCTCAAAGTTACTCTGAAGCTTTTGTCTCACTCCCTTTTTCATTTTGATGCTACCATGTGTACAGCTAGCATCCCTGTCCATCTTTCTAGTCACTCCCTGCTGTTATCTATTCATCCATCATAGATCATGTATGTCTTCCCTGCTTTTTTCAGTCCAGTCAGTTTGTCTCTCAGCAGGGTGTCAGCTCTTCTTATCTAACCATCAATCCTTTCTCCTCCTTTAACCTTTAGATATATTGCCTCACTCTGTGGCAATTGAGCGTGCAACCAGTTTTTCTCTCTCAGTTTATTTAAATTGTTTAAAAAGCTGGTTCCTGTAATCCAGCTTCAACCAAACATAGTTCTAACCCATACAAAACCCATATGTAAGCCCCAAACCTCAGGTGTTTGAAGCAGAGGAATAGCAAATTGAGACACTCGGTTCATGAGTGAGAAAAGCACATCGTCTGAACTTGTGAAACATGCTCTCCTGATACTCTCATCGTTCCTGTCACTCTCGCTGGAATGATCTAATGAAGGAGGAATATCTAAGAATGATCTTAAAAACAGTAATGAAATATTAAAGCGCATACTTTTCTGCCAGGGACCCTGACTGGGTCTCTTGTGGCATCCAGGCTCATTAAAACATATTGCAATTTCTAAGATAGAGGCTGAAAGAGATAGGCTCCGTGACCCATTTAGGGTCCTGAAAGGCATTTTAATAATACGCTCAAGTTGTTTACAGTTACATGAATCTTTGTAGCAGTCAGGTATACCAAAGGGAAACAGAGAGATTTCTCAATCAACAGAGAAAGAAAAAACATACCTATCAATCATGATTTTTGTAATACTTGAATAATTTTAAAACAAGAAAAAAAATCTATTTCCAAACAAGCACTGTGTAAGCAGTACCTTACAATATAGTAAAATCCATACTACAAGCCTACAAAGTACATAAATCAGGGTCTTGTTTTAAGCCTCTACTGTAATTAGCAATTTGAACTGTGTGTTTTATGCTATTTGTGTTAATAGGCATATCTTTGTGTAGTTGTACCTGTACTTGCAAGACTGAGGTGAAGGTTTTGGAGTCTTCTGCAACTCCTCCAATGTAGAGAGGTCTAGTGAATTCTGGCGCATGGTCATTTTCATCCTGGACATCAATCACCACTTTAGCTGTGTTAGCTAGAAAACAGAAACACAAAATACACATTGTGATACACTTTTCCATAAAGGAGTGCTTTTGTGAAACACATACAAGGACAAGCACAAGCAGCATTGACTGGCTGCAGTGCTGTAGCACCAGTAATTTCATCCTTCAGGTTCACGTCAGCAGATTGTTAATCGAGCTAGCTAGAGTTAGCCGATAGCTAAAATAATAGCAATGGCCTAAAATACTATGGTCAAGGTTCAAAATGGAGCTTCACAAACCAAAAGGAGACGTCCCAGTGAGTACATCATATTTTATATAGAGTCTATGCCTGTGTCGCATAACAGATGTGTTTCAGGTTGTGGAACATTAATCAGATTTACTCTGATCCATGTTATGAGTTCAAGACATCCCTTTTAGATTTGATCACTTTCTTTTTGGCCCTGTAAAACTTGAATCATAAAATAACTGCCAGAAAATTGTAATTTTTTAAGTATTTATTGAAACTTCAGACTATTTCAATTTGCATATATCTGTTTTAATTTGTATCATTTTTGCTACATTTGGCATTTTTTGTCCAATTTATTGCTTACAAATGTATTGTTTCAGTGTTATTAGGTGTTTCAAATTGATTTGAAAGTTTGATTTTTGTGGTTTACATTCATATTGTGGAGGTAAGCATCAACGACACAGCTCTCAGTTCTCACTCCTTCTTTATTCGTCTCCAACATCAACTGCGCATATCGCGCCACAAAACACAGGAACACACTTCCTATACACTGGGTGTGAGTGGAGCCCTCTAGTGGTCCACCACACATGCCCCCCCCCGAACACCCAGCAGAACTAGTCCAGGACCCGGGGCTTAAGCAAACGGCCGGAGCGACTGAACTGGGGGGGTGGGGAACTGACAGAGGGCAACCCAGCCCGGGAGCGAGGCTGGCACTGGCGGTCAGAAAAAGCTGAAGACGACTCGGACTCCGTGGATTTCGGGTCGCTCCTGGGGGAAAAAACAGAATCCATCAGCCCGGTGGCAGGTGGGCGGCCGCGGCGAGGGGCCTGGGCCGGGACCACCTGATCCTCTTGCATAACATGTGCAGGCTTAAGTCTGTCAACAGAGACAACTTCCTGCCGACCGCCAAAGTCCAAAAGGAAATGTTTGTTGCCTGGTTTAAGAACCCTGTATGGCCCGTCATATGGTGGACGCAGCGGAGTCCTATGGGCATCGTGCCTGACGAAAACGAAACGAGCAGAGTCCAATGAACTCGGAACAAAGGTGTCAGGCAGGCAGTGGTGCACAGGACCAGGAACAGGAAATGAGTTTCTTGGGGGGCGAAAAGGCAACAAAGAGGTATCGAAACATGGGGGAGGGCTCTCAGGTAAGAATTCCCCGGGGACCCGGAGAGGCTGGCCGAGGACCAGTTCAGCCGGGGAAACCCCGAGGTCTTCTTTAACCGCGCTACGCAAACCCAGCAAAACCCACGGAAGACGTTCGACCCAGTCGCCACTTGTCAAGGAACGTCGGGGTCACCAATGTGGAGGTAAGCATCAACGACACAGCTCTCAGTTCTCACTCCTTCTTTATTCGTCTCCAACATCAACTGCGCATATCGCGCCACAAAACACAGGAACACACTTCCTCTACACTGGGTGTGAGTGGAGCCCTCTAGTGGTCCACCACAATATTATCATATCCGCTCATTGGCCATAGCTTCTAAAAGAATGCCACTTGATTTAGATTTATGTTAAAAGCACATTGCGCACTCCTAGGAAGTGCATATGTACAGTATAGGCAAGTTGGTGTATCCAAAACTTGTCTGACAATGAATAAGAGTTTAAAATTTACAGCTAGAGTTACAACTTATTGCCACCATTAGCAAAGGTGAAAAAAAACCTCTACCAACCAACCCCCCCAAAAAACACCAAAAACAAAAGAAAAGCTCCGAGTTAAAGTAACTAATCACAAGCATTTCCCTTCATCAACAGCTATGATTAATTCGGCTACAATTAGAAGCTTCGAATGAAAAATCTGATTAAAAGAATCTCCTCATCTCTTTCATCAGTACTCTGATGGTGGGCTCTCATCAGATTTCATTAAAAAACTTTGGTATTGCAAACCATCCCAAACATCTATGCTTCCATTTTGATTCAAATGTCCCTAAAAAGTCATTGGCGTGCTGTGGTATGTGCTGTGGTACCGAGACTGTTCAATGAATGTTCTATGTATTGCATTGAGAAGCTGGAAAACAAACTGCATTTTCAGGGCATTCAAAGGATTTCAAAACATGGGTTAGTTAAGTGAACAATGACTAAAGGACTTCAAGTTCATCATCTGAAAGTATGTAGTGAGATATTTAAGACACTTCTCAATGTGGAGTATGCAAGTAATGGAGCAATAACATTGACCTGAAGGATCTGATCTGATTTTTGAGACATGTGTCAAGAAATCTCAACCCTTAATGATAACTGACAGCATCAGAGACGTCTTGGCCTTTCCAAGGCAACTGTCTTCACAAGCAATGTCTTTGCCAAGATTACAAACCAGTTTTTGCATCAATAATTCATGTTTTAGTACTGAAAACACACACACAGAAAAAGCTGCTTTAAATGTCTTACATATCCTTTAAATATTCAGTATAAGCTACTGTGTTTTCTATTTGTTAATTGTACCTCAGAATGACTCACATTCAGTCTTTATCTGGCCATGAACAAGAAATTCAGAATCACACCCACGGAAAACTGTATCATAATAAATCAACCCGACGGTTAAAAGGTGAATCATGTCAGAAAGACAGCACAAACCCAGGATTGTGAACTTTTGTTTACTTCAATACAGACAAAAGAAGACAAAAAAATTCCCTTAATAAACTTGCACTGCTGACAGGATAAAGCAAACAATATTCAGCTTATCTTTAACAGGCATCCTTAAAACACAAGCGCAAAACATATAGTTTCAAGCCATATCTTCACTTGAATTAAGAAGCAGGATTAACATATTGTTGAAATCTCCTATTGATTTGTTTCCTGATTAAAATTCGCACCAAGAAGAACTGAAGGAGTTCTGCTAATGACTACAATGACTTGTAGCTTTAATCCCAGCAGAATTCTTCAATTCAAATCGTTTAAATGAAACAAGAACAGCATGTGGTAAACACTATAATTAAGGAAGAGAGACCTTGGTAGCTGAACATCAATTAAGAAGAATGCAGATATGTTTTCAAAGCAAAAACACCAGCAGGCAGATGGAAATTGCAGAAACAAGAGGCAGAAACAATTAAAGAGGGGAAGGAAAGCCACAATTTCAGTTTTAGTCAACACTTGATCTCACATGCAATTTTGGCAACAAAAAAAGTAAAAAGAAAGACTTGAAAACTTAGATTACAGCTGGTTTACCACTGAACTGACCTGCACAGATCACTGAGTACCAATGCTTGGGACAGACTGGAAAAAGTTACAGCTTTACAGATATGATCTTCAATCTTCCAACCCGCTTGCCAGCTTATTTTCCCACTTTGATCATAGCAAACACTCTTTGACATTTGAGAAATAAATTCTAGGCAGTTATATAATTGCACATGTGCCGAGACCTCGAGTGAGAGGCAATGAGACACACATCTAGCTTTTTAAAAAAAATCAACATCAACAGTGAGGGCAACAAACTGGCAAAACCTGCAGCTTTGATAGAAATCTAAGAAGAAAAAGTTGCTTTAAAGGCAACACTAACTGCCAAGGTAGAGTATAATAAAAAGTAGAGCTTTGTAGAGCG
Source organism: Haplochromis burtoni (assembly GCF_018398535.1). Lineage (NCBI taxonomy): Eukaryota > Metazoa > Chordata > Actinopteri > Cichliformes > Cichlidae > Haplochromis > Haplochromis burtoni. Next base: position 1,312,481 of record NW_024582469.1, read on the forward strand.
TGTGCAAGGTGAAAGTTTTAACACATGCACTGCAGCTCTGAACGTGTTGTGACATTTCCCTCATGAAGATGCATATGATAATGCAAATGTTGAACCGGTCAGAAAATAATGTTTAACCTGTCAGAGCTCAGGACAAAGTATGTGTGATGTCAGATGTCAGTTTGAGAATAATAAATCTTCCCTCCTAAACATTCCACGGTAATCTGTGAGTGATGTTATTGTAAGGTGGAAGCATTTAGGAACCACAACAACTCATTCATGACGTTTGCTGAGCTGTGCAGAAGTTACCAGTGCTCTGCTCACTGTGAACCAGCAGATGTCCAAAACTCCTCTAGCGTTAACATCAGCAGAAAACTGTGCACCAGGAGCTTCATTGGATGGCATTTCATAGCCGACCAGCTCATGTAGGTGGCCCGGTGCTTTTTTCCATATAGTGCACCAGTATATTAAAAAAGGTCATGAGGTGTCCTGTGATCAGGCACTTACTTTTTGAGGGAGCTCGCAGGTTTGAAGACACCACTCTCATGGAGTCCGCCTCTACCTTCAAAACATAGCTGGCATTGGTCTCATAGTCCAGGGGCTTGGCAGTGTAAATGACTCCTGTTGTTTCATTTAAAGCAAACACACCTGGGTAGAACAAGACAGAACAATTAAGAAAGATAGAAGGGTGGCATATAGTTCCATAATGTTCAGTTAGTGAGTGGGATGCCGACAGCTAGTGAGTAGCGTTTTATAGGATGAAGTGGAAGTCATATAATGTCTCCTGAGCATACAGTGATAGATTTTGAGCTCCACAACCGAACACAGGAAAACTCTGTATAACCAGCTCTAAGTTTACTCACCACCCTCGTTGCCTTCGATGATGGAGTACACGATAGTTTGATTGACAGCAGATGCTAAGATGACTCCCACTGGGGTTCCAACAGCAGCCTCCTCGCTGACTGGCAGAAACCTGGCAATGGATCAGTCAATCAATACAAACTGATGAGAAAATGAAATATGTATGTGTACACTGTGGGCCAACCTTTTCTCAAAGGGTAATCACATTTTGGCAAGTTCAGTAGACATGAGAGTTGAATCTGTAAACTTCCAAGATATTCTTTTTTTCCTTCCTTCATGCTTACAGTTATATGATCCTTCAAACCCCAGAGACAAAGTCTATAAGTAGTGTTTACATTTTTAAAAAACTGGATTGTATAACAAATGCGTAAGAAGTTGCTCTTCGAAACTGCACTTAGAGATAAAGCAAGACGTGGCTGCTGAACAACAGCTTTTTTTAAAAATGCATTTAATAAACAAATTCACTTAATCTTTGACAACACTCCTGTTTATATTCCTCAGTACAGTAATGTCAGACACCATAGATCAGTGCATTGCTGTTCTCCAGCCATATGTCAGTTATTGTTAGGATGCCTGGGTCGTTGACCCAGGGTTTTTGAGTTTATTATATTATTTATAATTTCTAGTCTTTGGGTTTTTGTTAGAGTCATGTGTTATGGTTTGTCTCTGTGTAATCCTTAGTTGCTGTCTTCCCTGTCCGCTATATCCCCGTGTCCAGTCAGTGTCTGTGTCTGCCCTGGTCCCACGTCTCTGTTCCCTCTGTTGTAGTGCCTGCATGTGAGTCTGTGTCTTTGTTCAGTCTGTGTTATGTGTTTCCTGTTTTACTTTGAAGGTCTCTGTCTTATCTCAGTGTGTTCAGTTTACGCTTTCTTGTCTCGTCAGTTCTGATTTGCCCAGCTGTGTTTCCCTCCTGTTGTCCATTCCCTGATTGCTCCCTCTATGTATTTGAGCCCTGTGTTTCAGTTTGTCATTGTTGCGATCTACCCTTATCTTGCTGTGTGTTCTGTGTAAGGTTATTTTGTAGTCTCAGTTTTGTTACCCTTTTTGAGTTCAGCATTAAAGCTGTTTTGAGTTCAAGTTTTGTCTCCGGAGTCTGCATTTTGGGTCCTTTTCCTGCCTGCACACAGCCGTCACATAACAGTTATAGGATGCCAATGACAGTGTGACAAAACACAGCAGTCAAAACAGCCTCTGCTCTCACTGATAACATGAGTTGCACACAAAGAATAAAGTCAGTAAGGACGTTCTTTAAGCATCTATGTGTTGTTTGTAAAGTCCGATGTTCAACTGAGAACAAATAATAAAATATGCAAACTAACTGAATGGCATTTGTTCAGGCATCCTACAAAATACAGCTGAATCAGCAACCAGCAGAACAGCTGATGGATCAGCTGTTACCCTTTTATAAATCCTAATAGCAAATCAACAGGCTGCTCCATGTAAGTCGCTTTAGCCTTGCAGATGCAAAGCTGCTTTGCAACCCACCTCGCCTCCTTTTCATGCCATGTCTGATCTAATCAGTGCCATGTTTTTGTCAGTGCATTCTCTAATGTGGGATGTTGCTGCTTCTCTCATTGGCTTAACATTCAGTTGGACAGGTGGGCAGATCCAAAAATACAGTCAAAGAGCCAAATGTGACAGAAAAAAACCCAGAGCATCAATGGCATAGCAGCTCATCTGATTTATCACAGTTCACAGGTTATTGGCCGTAAAACGACTAATATGATCTTGACCTTGATCACTGTGTGTAATATTTACTAAAAACGCTGTAGGAGAAGTGATGATTCTTATGATTTGTGGACAAGCTCATTGACCCATTGGCTAATCATCTTTAAACTTCTGCTGAATTTAAATAAAGGGTTTAATTCCTGTTTAACCAATTAACTCGTAACTAATAACAACACAGTTAATTCCTATCATTTAAAACAGAGAAAATCCTCCATTTCAGAAGCTGGAGCCTGCACATCCATCATATTTGTGCCTAACACATTAAAAATATGTGATTATTAAAATAAATCAGTCTGTAGTTATTTTCTGCTGATATACCTATGGACTAAATAACAAATTAGTAGATGATCAATCCCACCTTAATTAGTGATATAAACCATATGTGACATATGTTAATGGGCTTTGGTCGTTTGACGAAGGCTTACATGATGTTTGGATGAAACTTGCTCTGATACAGCACATTTGGAACAACTTGTCTGACAGGTCCCATTAGTGGCCTGAGCCAAGCGCTGAAATTAAACCATCAATAGCTTTTCAAAGGGAACCCATGCGTGGTCTTGTTTTTGTCCACCTGCCTCTTATTGTGTGTGGTGCAGTTTTCCCTACTTACAACCCTGACAGATTTTCTAAGAATCTGGCAAATCTCAAATTTCCAGCAGGCTTCGCTCCATTAAATAAACCCAGTCCAGTCATTAGGCCAACCGTCACAGCTGGCTAAACATTATAACATGGGCTACCAACTGGCTAAGCTATCAAGCCATCACTATGTGATAAATGGGACTGCTGGAGAGTGTGAGAGAGTGCGTGCTGAATGTGTTTGTATGAATTTTAACTTCCAGTCCAGTCAATTGCTTCTCTAACCACCTGTTCTATCCAAACACTCTTGCAGGTAATGGTATAGTAAACCTGAAGCTAATCAAATGAATACAGACTCAAATAGGGACCTGTTACTGCTAGGAAAAGGAAAATAAAAACACAAGCTACTAGCGATATCTCTTTTCTATTCATTCTACTATTTCATTGCAAGGTATGACAGTGTGACAGCGACCCATCATGCATTTGTACCAAAACCCTGAAAGCCATCATTCATTTCAGTCTATGTGAATGTAAACAAGTCAAAAGATCTCCTGTGAAAAAGATCTATTGTGTCTGCAGTACTGATATTGAGGCTATTTTCTTCCTTTATTACACAGTGTACAGTAATTAAAGTGTTGACTGGAAAATAGCACAAAGAGACAAAGCTAACAAAAGGACCTGGGCACACTCAGGAAAACTGGATGTTGCATTTTTGTCACTTGCTTCTGCAATCATATCCAAAGAGCAGATTTCACCACTTCTACAAGCATAGAATATCCATGCTCCCTTCCTTTCTCTTATCCAGTTCAGGGTCTCAGGGGTGCTGGAGCCTATCCCAGCTGTCATAGGGCAAAAGGCAGGCTACACCCCAGACAATTACCAGGTTTATCACAGAGAGACAGACAACATTTCACATTCATGGCCAATTTAGAATAGCCAGTTTACCAAACCAGCACATGCAGTCTTTTGGACTGTGGGGATAAAAAGGTGCGAGCTCCACACGGAAAGGGCCCAGCAGGAGGGTGGATTCAAACCCAAGACTTTCTTGCTGTAAAATAACAGTGCTAATCATTGCACCCCTGTTTAAAAAGATCTGTAGCATCATAGCTGATACTGGGGTTATTTTCTTCCTCCTTTAAACAATGTACCATAAGTAAAGGGTTACCAGGAAAGAGAAGCAGCTATAATACAATATAATATAGCCTTAAATACAAATATCTTTGTGGTAAAGACGCATTTAATTGAGAAAACGGCTGAGTTTCTTCAAGCACACTGTTACTAAGAAGAAGAAAAAAAGAGCACCAGGAATACAGCTAGCCAACAATAAAGAATAAACATGAAGTGTTTTTTTGTAGTGCAACAACTTATCAAAAGGCTTGGAATAAATGATTTCCTTCCTTTTGTTGTACTATTAAAGCCAAGAACGCCTCTGATTTTAATCATTTTAAATTTAATTTTGTAATTGCTTTGCATTCATTTACTGTGTTATCTTGGTGTAACGCTCATTTCCTTGTGATAACAAGCTAATTATTTAGTTATGACATGAAAATAAACATTTTTATTACTCTTCCAGCACTATTCCTCCTCCTCCCTTTCTCATGTCTCTATCTTTCCCATTTCTATAGTTCATCCCCACTAAAATCTCAATTCCTCACTTAGACTCACTCCATTCATGCCGTCTAGATTCCTCATCCTGCATTTTTTCCCTCCACATCTCCTTCGGCCTCTCTATCTTTCCCTCAGGCTGCTGCTTCCAACCACCATCCCAGCAGACCTCAGCAACTACCAGCTATTTGTTATCCTTTCTTCCAACCCTCCATCTCCACAGTGGCTACTTGACAGGGATGAAGGAAGAAAACTGAGTGATTGCCCACACACATGCACGCATGTGCACACGCACCCATGCACATGCTCGAAACATCATGCTCTATGCGCACCTTTACATTCGCACATACACATAAAACTGCACATGCACAAAGCTCATTACCAAGCCTATGTCACACCCCCTCTTGCACTCTCTAATCATTGCTGTTCTGACTGCTGCAAGCTGGACTGATACTGATAACAACAGAAACACACACACACACACACACACACCTAAACTATATTTGCGGATATACTATATTGACTGTCATTCATTCCCTAAAAGCTTACTACATGTGCAAAGTCATCAGAATTTCAAAAAAAACCTTTAACTTTAAAACTAGCTCTAAAAAAAGCACACATACCTACCCAAAGTACACATTCTGAATAAATGCAGTTTGCAGGACATAGTCTTAAGAGAGTTTTAACAGTGTGAAAGGACAGACAGGATAATGGGGAAAGTGATAGATGCTGGCGATGATACCCTCCCTCCTTGTAGGTCTTTTTCTCAAAGCCACAGTCATCCATTTGTCCCACTTATTGTTTTTTTCCTCAGTTATTATCTCGTCTATTTCAGCTCCTGTTTCTTTATGATGCATCATTTGGCCCTTCTTGTCATTATTCTTCCATCCCTCCCCACACTGCTCCCTTTCATTTCTCTATTTCTCTACAGCAATTCTGGTCTGGTCCTTTTCTGCTGTGTCCAGTACCGGGCATTTCTTTGGCTCCGTTTTGCTTTGGCAACATCACTGCACAAAAGATTTTTTGTTGTTGTTGTTTTTAAATCTCAGATGAAAGTCATGTTTGATCTGATGCTTTACAATGCGTGGGAGGGCACTCCTGGCTGCACGCTGACAGATCAATATGGGCTGTTTTGCAGCAATGTTTCAGATTCATTCATCATCAGTTAATTAGTCAAAATATGTAAAAATATTGCTTCAATTAAACAAGATCATTACAGTTTCATTACAAATCCTTTGAGAGCATCTGCTATATCAGTTGGTAGATAGATGAAGTGTTCAAACTGAAAGGCAGCCCAATACACAAACATGCAGGAAAAGCCATCTGATTGTTCAGGCAACTAGCCAGACACTGTAACCCCCTTAAAACTGAATATCCGAATGGAACAACAAGTTTGTTAAAGTGAAAATTGGTGGTGAGCGGGTGGGAATTGATTCTGCAGAATGTTTTGGCTATTAAAGCACCAGCCTATACAACTTGTCAAGCAATCACATCCAAAAGCTAAATCATTAAACCACCATCCAAATGGCCACATTGTAAGGCTAGACAAAGTAAGTGGATCAAGAAACAGTGTCATGGTTGTGGCTGAGAGTCTGCCAGCTAATGGACATGATTGTCAGCTACTTTATCAAGTAAGGTGGATACAATATCACAGGGTCCTATGCTAGCAATTTCTATGAACTTTCTTTGGTAAATGATCCCATTTATTTTGATGCATTCGTACATTTCAAATAAAGGTTGATTCTCTTTACACCCTCTACGGCTCTCTTGCCATCTACATGGGTCCATTCACATCCAGCACAGACAGTCAGATTTCCAATAAGATGAGCCCAGTTTGCTTTCTGGTAAGCATCAGCCTGGACTGCTGCAGTGCTGTAACGGTGGATAAAAATGACAAATTGCTGTTCACTCCTGCTGGTTCCAAATCTCTCAGTTTATCATCCTGTTTTTTCAGTAGGTCTCTAATTAGCTGCAGGATTTTCATTAGGAGACTGTAGAGTGAGGTAATAACCTTCAAAGGTTGGTTAGAGTTCTCTAGCTGTAGCTGGAAGTTTTAAGTTTTTAGTTAACATACCCTTGCTGTAATAAGAGCTTGTTGTGACATGATGGTTGAAAGTGCGGCTTTCTGATGAAGAAGTGGGGAGTTACAAAATCAGATACGTGAAAATTAGATTTTGAAACTGTTGCTTTTGGTCTGTTTAGAATGTGACATTAGAGCAGCACGCTGCAGTTAAAATATTGTGATGGTGAGCCAATATTGGTGATTTTATTACAGTTGCCGGGGCATGTAACTAATCTATTTTTTCTCTGTTTCTCATTTCTGCTCCGCACTGTCGGAATAATCAAAATTCATTTTCTGTACCCCCTGGCATTCTCCTGTCTCTAATCCCAAATCTCTCTCTTCTACCTCTCTCCATTCTGTTGTACTAGTCCACATGGAGCCTCTCCCTTTTCGTCACTCCTCCTTCCTGTCAATCACCCTCCCTTTTTTTTGCAGCAGTCTTTCCGACTCTAAAAGTGATTTTCTCTTTTTTGTATTCTGTCAGCAAGCGTCTTGGCATATTTTCCCCTTTTTACAGGCCTCTTCTCACCTTTTACTTTACAGTTTTGACACAATTGTCAACTCAAAGTCAAACGGCTTAATACATCTCAAGCAGTCTGAACTTGAGCGACGCAACATTCAAGTACCAATACATAAAACATGTGAAATTTCATCAGACGGATGGTTATATTGATTCATATAAACATGCAATAAAAGCAACAAAGGATGAAAAAGAATGAGAGAGTGAAAGAAAACCAAGAAGGGGGATAACAAAAATATATGTCCATGCCTTTGTGCAGTTTGTCTGGGAGGAGAAACTTCATCTAACCTCACTTCTATAAGCATGCAAGCTCACAATCTAAGCATCCTATTCTTGCAGTAAAATTGTATTTTAAGCCATTGAATCTAATGAATTACAAAAACCTTGGCTTATACTACTTTTAAATTCATTGTTACTGCATGGCATAATAGACTCCTTGTATTGACATGCTGATGTATTTTTTTAAAAACTGAACATGAAAAAGTATGTCTTGGGTCAAACTATAAATATTTGAGGGCATGTGCATGAGCATACACAGGATTGCATTTACATAGTGTTGTTCAAAAGATAATTTTACTGCATTTGTTTTCTTGGCAGCTCAGCCAGAGGCAACGAGTACAACAGGTTTCCAACAGATCCAGCGTTCCTATAATGTTTTTTCTAACAACTCTGTGTGTTAATGATTTTGCTTAAACTTAACTTAAAAAAAGACATGTTCATATTAGCCGTTGTAGCGTATAATATAAGATATGGAGGCTTGCTTTTAATACAGAATTAAAAGATAAAGTTCAAACAAGAAGATATTGAAGTGGGCTGGAATGATCCAGGATGGCATTGCAGTAACTTGTGTAATGATCAAATAGGTAATTCAATCTGATTTTTATACAAAATACTCTCAAGCAAATAAAATTTGAATGTGCTCCAATGTGACGGTCCTTCCAGCTGACATCGTAGAGAACGTGATGGACACCCCCCTGCGTTCATGCACGCAGATGTCCATAAAGTTGCAATAGAAGTGCTTCAGTATGCAATGTTTTTCAAAGGCATTCTTCAAACAATACAAATATGAATTGTTTCGGTGCAATTCAGGCATATTTGCTCACTGAAGATACAGTTGCTGTGAGTCTATTTCACACAGTTAATAACTATTCTGGAACTCTCTCCCTCTAAATTTGAGATCTGTGGACTAAGTGGTCACTTTTTAAGAAACAACTAAAAACCCATCTTTTTAGATTTACATTTAGTTAACTTGCATTTAATTAATTAATTAATTAATTAATTAATTTTTTGCTGTCTTATTTTGTTGTGAAGTACTTTGTGATCATTGTCTCAAAGCGTGCTATATAAATAACAATAACATTTTACTTGCTTACTTACTTATTTAAATAATTGTCCAGACTGCCAAGTAATAGGTCTTATTTCTAAGGAATGTAGTTCGCTAAATCCACAGATAACGCAGCAGGACAAGTCAGCAGAACTTATGCGTATCCCACTTTAACCTCATACCATGCACGTTTTCAGAAGTGCTCTCGTATACCTATTATTCTGATCTAGTGTTATCCTTTAAACTGAAATATGCAAAAACAGATAGTCTTCTTTAACTTGTGGACAACAAATTTAACAATGGTCTTTTATTACACTAATCAAGTAAATAAGACAAAAATAAGAAACAAGCAAACGTTACTGGAAAGACACAGGTTACTGTAGAACAGCGTCGACTAAAAAAAAAAAATTATACATTTCCCCCTCTGTCTCTTAAAAATGCCAGACGAGCCTCAGAAATGCAATTACGTAGTTTAATAGCAAAAAACCCACATCTTTTTTTGGCATAGCACACTTAAAAAGGAGCATTGGTTATATATTTTAAATGTCACAGTATGTTTTTTTCAACTGTACTGCACTTCAGATTCTAATAGAAATTAAATTAAACAAAGGATAATGCAGTGAGTTTAAAACAAAATGAGTTTTTATGTCTATGTCTGTGATTTTACAATTTGAAGATTATTAATTAAGCAATGTGTCACTTTAATTTCTTTATCACATATTGACCTCGACCTCTACAATGCCATTAGTTCGCTCTTGGGATAAGTGAACTTTTGTGCTGAGTGTAATAAAAGTCCCACAATCCTCATATATCTCATGGGGAGGAGATGATATTACTATGACCTTAGCCTCTGACCTTAAACCACAATAATTTAATCAAATCATCTATGAATCTGAGTAAATGTTTGTCTGAATTTGAACATATTAGTTAAAGTGAACTATCAGGCTATGAGAATCAGGCATGAAGACACAGCTGGTGTGTAGGTTTATAAAATGAAAAATAAAATTACTGAAATATCGAACAATAATGTTGAAAAAGACATACTTAAAAGAGCTATGAGAGCTAATTAAGAAAAAGGAGAAATAGACTAGTGTGGCGTTATACTGCAATGAGTCAAAAAGAACTGCGTATAGAGGTATGTTTCTCACACTTTGTTCAAGCCTTAAGCCTTGAGAATTGAGAGAATATCTTTACTTGACCAAACACGCATGCATTTTCCAACGGATTCGATCCTGGCTGATGAAATTACTAATTTAAAAGCTATCTCCTCAAAGAAGAAGCTGTCTTCTCAAATCTTTTGGCCATCTTTTCTGTCTCTAGTGATTTCCAGAGTAATACTGTATGTGACATCAGCTGCTAAATGGCAGAAGGAGATAAATTTGAATCACCACTTTAACACAAGTATACGAAAATACTGAAGTGAAACTAATTTTATAATTTAGTTTTTGGCCTAATTAGAGTTTTTCCTGTATGTTTTTTAATATTATATGATAATTTGATTACCTTTGTCAGTCACTCCATGGGAGACTGCCTTTCTCTACACATTATATAACTGAAACATAGCCAACAAATGCACATAGATTTCACTCTTACAGTATTCTATCATTTATATATTGGTTCAACAGCACAACAAGAGCTTTGTGACATGGCACGTTATCCTGCTGGGAGCAGCCAACAGAAGATGGGTATACTGTGGTCATAAAAGGACGGATATGGTCAGCAGCAACACTGTGGCACTTGGTACTAAGGGGCCCAAAGTGCACCAAAAAATATTGATGTACTGTTGATACAAGGGAGAATAGATCCATGCTTTCATGTTGTTTACACCAGATCCTGACCCTACCATCTGAATGTTGCAGCAGAAATTGAGACTCATGAGACCAGGCAGCATTTTTTCCAATCTTGTGTTGTCCAATTTAGGTGAGTGAGTTTACTGCATTCAAATGGCCTGCACAGTCACCAGATCTCAATCCAAAAGAGCAACCTTTGGGATGCGGTGGAATGGGAGATTTGCTATCTGGATCTGCAACAATTGTGCGATGCTATCATGTCAATACGGACCAAAATCTATAAGAAATGTGTTAAGTGTGTGATATGAAGAACTAAAGTAGTTATGAAGGCAAAGGGGGGTCCAACCTGGCATCTCTAAGGTGTATATCTTTATAAAGTGTCACGTGAGTGTCAAATGCATTGGTAGCACATAGTCAGTATAGAGCAGCAAATGTCCGATACACTGTGCACTTCAAAAGGAGAAACCAACAAATGTTGTAGAAGGATTTGGATAATAGTGGTTTGGGTAATACTTGACGCAGTCTCACAATGTTTCTTTTCCTCCTTGTGCTGATGTTAACACTGGCCCAGAACTACATTTCAGTAACCACAAATATCAAGATCTTTTCAAAATGCAACGAGGAACTTGAAAGAGGCCGGCCTTTCAGGGAATGGCAGACATGCAGTCCAACATTGTCAGCAACAGATTTTCTGTTTAAAGAAACTGTCCAAAATTGGGTTTTTTTACAGTGAACCCAATTTAACGTTTTCCTTTGATCTGTTGGTCTGGTAATCTGGGTGTCAAAGGCAAGAGAAATTGTCTGCACAAGTGAGAGAAGTGAAATAACCTGGACCCTTTAGAATGACATCAGCCTATTCAAACCTATTCTGACTGTGGCTGCCATCCTTTTCATGAGTTTCATGTGAACCTCTGGTTGGTTTAAGGTCACAGGAAACTGCAGAATTCACAAAGTCATGCCACAATCTCCATTTTAAAAACTTGAAATATTCATATTAGCCTTGCCTTGTAATACTTCGGATACTTCAGGCTCATTTTAGCCCTTAGGTAAACTAAGCAAATTTAGGATTTGGTATGCGTTGTTTGTTTTTTAATAACACTGATGTTTTTACGAGCTGAAACTACGAATTTGCTGCAATATATTAAGCATAAAATCTGAAAGATTACACATGAAAACCATATGTCTTCATATCAACAATATGTGGGTACAGATGTCTACCTGACTGAGTACTGACTGATCTTTAAAGCTAGTAGAATATTTTGATTGGCTGTCTGCCTGCCTATCAATTAGATCGGATATCTCATTGTCCATCTGCATTGCATTGTTTCTCTGTTTGAATCTTTACCTGCTTGTATACTTCAGTCTGCTTCAGTCTGTCAGCTCATCTGGCACTTTAAAGACTTTTCCGCCTGTATGTTGATCTGTCTGCACGCATGTGCGTCTGCCTTTCTGCCTGTCAACTTCAGTGTGTTTTTGAAACAATGGATTCTGGCAGCATTGTCACTTGTTTTCTCCTTTTTTTCTAACCTCCTCAAACTTTTATGGTTGTATTTCCCCTGTTCTCCCACTCCTCACATTTTCCCCCCTTCACTTTCCATCTCCTACTTTTTCTTTCCATCTGAAACTCACACTCCACCATCTCCCAAACTGCTTCAATGCCACTATCCTCTCCCGACATTATTGTCTGTCCTTCTTATTTCTGTCTCAGTCTTCTTCCTCACCACTATCTCTCTTGCTGTCTTCCAACAGCAAGCAGCAAATAACACCACCGATGCCGTTTTCCATTTGTTGTCTGAGTTGTAAAAGTGCCAAGAGCACAGCATGTGTCTGTGTGCAACAGTAAAACAAGGTAACCTTGAAATGAATGGTTTAGGAAGCTTTGTAGAGCAACATATTAGATGTGCTTTAATGTACATTTTTATACCAGAGAGTACTATGATTTTCGAACAACACTCACACACTGTTTTAACAAGGTTGTATCTTAAAAATGATATTGTTAAGGTGTCACATTTTTGGCTGACTATATTGGCAACACAACCAACACAAGCATTTGCTGACGAAACTGGAAAAGTTTCCATTTAAAAGCTGCAAATGATGAAGCACTAATGCTGTGCTTAAAAGTCTTTTTTACTAAAGCTACAGGTGCTGTACTGCAGATGACTCTAAACTAAACAGGTGGTTGGTGTGTGAGTTTTATCCATTGTAATTCACAGTGTTACACTTTGGTCCCTTTTGTTTTGGAAGAGTTTAGGCTTAAAAAGTGCGTCATTGGTCCATTTTCTGCCCAGAGGATTGTGATTGTTCAACTACTACTTCATGCCTGATTTTTTGGTACTTTTATTTTCCCTTTCATTTGAGCCCTCTGCTTTGGTGCATTGCTGGATGGGGAAAAGATATATACTGTACAATTTGTTTGCTTTGTGCTTGTCAAAGCAATTTTGAGTCACCGGGATACTGAAATATTAAACCTTGCCTGACCACGAACAGTTTCTATCCCTCAAACTCTACTGTGCATTGGGAATCAATAAAAGAAAACCAAAAATGACTTTTAACACCAAGTGAAACAAAGTAAATTTTGTTTTTTTCACTGACAAGTTTTTCTATTACGATCACTGACGTTTTAATGAAATCATTAGCATGTTGTTCTTGTTAAAGAATAAAAGCAATTAAAATGGCACATAAGTAAACACTGTGTATGGAGGTCACAAAGTCTCATTATCCTGTCAACACGAGTGTTAATTGTTAACTGTTATTTGGTAGATATGTTTCCTTGAAGGGCACCCTAGGTGGTCAGGCAGTGTCATTTTTGAATAGTTACTTTCCACCAGTACAGTCTAATGACTTTATTGCTCATACTTTCTCTTCCTTTTCTGACTGGGTTTGTGATAATTCTGTGATAGCCGGAGATTTTAACTGTTATTTTTCTACAACTAAAGACAGATCCCCTCCCAAACAAATTCAAATGTCTACAATGGCCAAAGCACTTTTAGATACTTGTAACAAACTTGATTTGGTTGATACCTGGCGGACTCTTCACCCTAACGATAAAGAATTTACTTTTTTTTCTGGTGTTCATAGAACAAGTAGTAGAATCGATTTCGTTTTCACCCCCAAACGATCACTGGGTAACATTTTGAGATGTACAATAGGTGATATTATTATATCTGATCATGCCCCGGTTTTTGTTCAGCTAAGTGATCTAAATCCTGTCCCTCGGTCTCATAACTGGAGATTTAACAATTTTTTGATTCACGACCCAAAATTCGAAATATTTTTAACTGATCAGCTTGAACATTTTTTAAAGGATAATGCAACCCCTGAAGTTTCTCCAGGCCTGCTTTGGGACACCCTGAAGGCTTACACCCGTGGGCTGATTATATCATATTCAGCAGGCCTGAAGCGGAAAAATCAGATGGAGCGACGAAAATTAGAACTGGAATTGCATGAACTGCAAGCTAAACATAATGATTCACCTTCAAAGCAATTAAGGAATGAAATTCAGGTGGTTAAAACAGCTTTGGAGGCACTACTGACAAGAAAGGCTGAGAAATCTCTTTTCTTCATGAGGCAGAAGTTATATGAGTTTGCTCATAAACCTAACCGCTATCTGGCCAATCTTCTTCATAATAAGGGTGCTGGTTGTAATATCCCATGAGTTAGAGACTCATCTGGTTTATCTAAATATGACAATTTAATTATTAATGATACTTTTAAAGCTTTTTATAAGCAGTTATATACCTCCCAGTTTAAATCAACATTGGAACAAGGTATGCATCACTTCATCTTAGGACTAAACTTACCTAAAGTTACTGAAATCCAAAGGGATGATTTATGTAAACCTATAACGCAAAGCGAAATTTTGAAAGTTATTCAGATGCTTCCAAATAACAAAGCTCCGGGTCCGGACGGGTTCTCGGGGGAATTTTTTAAGAAATTCAGTAAGATTCTAACTTCCCCACTGTATAAGATGCTTCTGTCCTCTTTTGAGGCAGGCACTCTTCCCCCCCTACTTAATGGAGGCTAATATTTCTCTAATTTTGAAGAAGGGGAAACCTCCTGAAGAATGTGCTTCCTATAGGCCTATATCCGTTTTAAATTTTGATTTGAAGATACTTGCTAAGGTCCTAGCTATACGTCTTGAGCCAATACTACCTTCGATCGTTAAGAATGATCAAACTGGTTTTATACGGGGCAGTATTCCGCACATAGCGTGAGGCGTCTACTTAACATTATTCAGAACTCATCTTTGTTTAACCCTGAGGCTCTTTCTTCTTTTCACACTTCAAGAATTTGGTTTAGGTGACAACTTTGTTAAATGGATCCAGATCCTTTATACTTCCCCTCTTTCGGCAGTAATTACCAATGGTCATAGGTCGGGCAATTTCAGTATTGAACGTGGCAGTCGGCAGGGCTGTCCGCTGAGCCCTTTGTTATTCGCCCTAGCTATGGAACCCCTTGCCACAGCCATTAGGAAGGATGCTGCTATTGAAGGACTCTGTTTGAACAATTCTCAACATAAGATTTCACTTTATGCAGATGACGTTTTAATTTTCCTAAATTCTCCTGCTCACTCAATTCCTAAATTAGTTTTGTTAATTTCCCAATACGGCTCCTTCTCAGGCTACAAGATCAATTTTTCTAAAAGTGAGGCTATGCCCCTCTCTGTTATAAATGAGGTTGATCCAAACATTTCTCAGCCTTTTCATTGGTCTCCATGAAATGTATAGTCTGAACTACACCCCTTTAATTCAGACCATCAATCGCGATTTGGATAGGTGGTGCAGCCTCCCTCTGCCTCTTTTAGGTCGTATTCATTTGGTCAAGATGAATATCCTCCCTCGCCTCT
The DNA here is from genome assembly GCF_018398535.1 of Haplochromis burtoni. Taxonomy (NCBI): domain Eukaryota; kingdom Metazoa; phylum Chordata; class Actinopteri; order Cichliformes; family Cichlidae; genus Haplochromis; species Haplochromis burtoni. The sequence continues at coordinate 1,327,772 of NW_024582469.1, forward strand.
TGTATTTATTCCAGATGTTACCGCTTGCTCTGTCCAAAAAAGTTTTGTCAAAATTAAATGGTTCAATTATCTCCTTTATATGGCGTAAGAAAAGACCTAGATTGAGATACAGTTTTCTGTGTTTGCCTGTTCAGAAAGGCGGTCTTGTCGCTCCCTCCTTCCCACAATCCCACTATGTATTATATTTAATTGCCGACTGCATCTGGGTCCAAGGACTTGCTTGTTAGGACTAAATGATGAGCTACCTGCCGGCTTTCGCAGCAAAGATCTCCTTCACATACTGCTACACTACGCTCGAAAGTGCATTATGGTACTGTGGATTTCTGATAAGTCAACTGATCTGTCAACCAGTGGCTACAGTCTGTGATATGTATTGTGCCAATGGAAGCCTTCTCTACGGCACTTAAGGACAAACCTTTCCTTTTCTATTGCACATGGGACCCTTTTTTGGCCCTTCTGGACACTCCTTCTGCTCATAGGTTGAAATCGGGCTTACGGGATTTAGCCTGGCAACAAAGGGACAATTGTTAACCTTTTTCATTGTCTATTACTATTGCTGTTGGGTTTTTCTTTCTACCTCCTAGGTCCTGCTATACATGTAGATGCATCTTTGTCCTGTATATGTATATGCTGGTGACTGCTGTTTTCCTGCTTTGCAAGTAAAAGTTCAATAAAAAAAAAAAGAGAGACTTTTTATTTGATTACATTTTATATGATGGTTATGCAGAAAAAGTAGAATTGGGCTGAAAGATCTATTGCTTTATGACCTATTCATGTTGTGTATCTCATGTTTTTAAAGAGTAACTAAGTAACTAATTACTTGTGAAAATAAGTGATCAGTAAAGTAACGGGATTACTTTTTTGGAGAAGTAACCAGTAATTAGTTACTCATTACTTTTTTTAAGTAACTTGACCAACACTGTCCAGATGAACAGAATCAACTTTTTGGGAAGGTTCCAAGTAAAGCTTCAACATGCAACAAGAAGAAATGGGAGTGAGACGAAACATTTTCATGAGCGTGCAGTTTATTGAAAACAACGCTTAAACTGAAACAGGCTACACATCCATTTCTTCTTGTTGCATGTTGAAGCTCTACTTGGAACCTTGTTAAGATCCAACCACGCAAAATATGATTTTTTCCCATTTTTCAAGTGGTCTTAAACTTTTGATTGGGACCGTATATGTATATTTTAGCTTAATTTTTTACAAAACACTTTAAGATGTTTTTAAGGGAGTAAAATCGGATGAGGGAGAAATGAACATTATGTAGGAGTAGGTAAGGATTTTCATTTTTTGGTGTTAACAGATAAAAACCTTTACCTCTGGTCAGGGACAAGGATTGGACTGAACACAAGGAAGGTTAAAAAAAACAACAAAAAAAACAGTTAATGTCCAAAGAAAAAAATTGGAAAAACATTAGGAAAGCCTGAAGAACTGTTGCTCAAGAAAACTTTGCAGGAAAGTCTGGCTCCATGGAATCAAAAGATAGAAAGAAATGTGAGGTGGCTCAAAGCTTTCGCACACTACTTTATAGTATTAGACTGTGTTTGCTTTGTTTATTGTAAAATCTGAGTTACAATTTCATCATTGTTCGTCCGCCATTGCACAACCCTGTAAACAATAAAACATTTAGCACGACCGACGATGTTTGTAAACCTAATGATTTCTAAGGCTTAACTATTGCACACCCCAGTGCTTAATTTGTCGTGCAGAAGAGCTGTTTGAAATAGTCAAAGAGAAAAAGCTGTATAAATATTTAAACTCGAGTCCAAAGGAGAATACCTATTTTGAGCATTGCATTCGAAAATGAATCATGAAGCAACTTGTAAAACCACAAATGCCGTCCTGAAAATTTTAACTTGTATGAAAGATACAGAAATAGAGTTTGATTAATTTCCATTCAGATTGTCAGCTCTACAAAGAAAAGCATCAAAAAACTCGACTGTCTGTATTCTGCAGCTGCATCTATTATGTGAAGAGGGACCGAGGAGGAGCAGAAAAAAGAATCTCCTCTTCTGACCGCAAGATTAAAGCTTTAGTCATGATGCTGTAACACTCGATCAATTTACCGAACGTTGCTGAACTCTATGGCGTCTGCAAGAACTTCAACAAGACAGCTCTTTGATTCTTGAACACGCAGCGTCCTATGCATCCGTTTTGACAAGCTGACAAAAACAGCCTGACTGAGTTGCTTGCCATTGTCTAGTGTCTCATCTCCATCACTGTAAAGACGTTCACTGAAGAAAGTGAAACATCTGTGTCATTTAGTTGAATTGAATTGATCGGGATTTCTGGTTTGAAACTGTTTATTTCACTATACCTCAAATTAAAAGTAAACATTTAATGCACTGCAAAAACTTTTCTGGAGACAAACTGTTCGAAAACTGGAGACACAACCAAAGAAAATGTCTGAGTCTGTAGTCTCAGTGTCAAGCTCTAAGCACTGGATCAGCCAAAGAGACGTGTGAGCATAGATAGCTTATATGTATTCGGATACACTTCAGGGAACTATAAAGAATTTATATTAAACTATACTGGAAAGGAAGAGACTTTAATTTGAGAAAAAATCTGTCATATTCATTTTATTTAAGTAGCTGTGTTTGCATAGTGTTAGAAATGTTGTTAATGTTAATGGCTGTTACATTACCAATCCAACACGTTCTCATTCCCAAATATTTTACGCTAGGTGACAAATTGTCAACCTATTATGCTTCCCTAAATGACGAGATTGGAAAAAACCGAGGGAACATGAGAACCGTTAGGAATCAATCTACACGTTTTTTCATTTTACTTAAATCGCTTTGGAAAACACTATTTAACGTCATTAAAGTGGTGGTTAAGGTTAGGGACAAAGTTAGGGTTAGGGCTGGAATACATGGCTGGAACGTGTATTACTGCGGGACCATCATTCTACTGGATTTCACCCATTAACCCGGCGCATAGCATAAGAACGCGGAAGGTCACCTTTGGCGTTCCTCAGGAACGTGACAAATCGTCGGAATGTTACGCCTCGGGAGTGAGAACGGGCTGACCAATCTCATGGTTTAAAGGTGAGATGTTCATTTCATGGGTTTGGTGAGTGTGGGTTGGGAAGTGGGTTTTTTTTCCTTTCTCTTTAGCAACTGTTCAGCGCTTTATTTTGTCGTTTTTATTGTATTTTTTGTACATAAAAGGGAGCCTTTGTTTGAATAAATTCAGTCCTTCAAAAGAGAATTTGTCTTTATTTCCAGCAAGTTCGTTGTGACAAAATCTTGATTTTACCTTAAAAAAATCATATTTTTGCAAAACCAAAGCTTTTGTTTGTGAATTTTAAGGAAAAAAATAGATTTTTATGAAGTGTTATTAAGTATGTTTGAATCAGACAATAAGAAACCAATTTTCCATTATGTGCAAGTAGAAATTGTATTTTATTACACTGACTAAAGTAGAAGTTGAAAGAACTTCCTTGTAAAAAAAATGTGAGTGCTTCAATTAACTATTAAAAGAACAAATTAACTTGGAACTCACTCAAACTATCAGGTTTTACCAAAGTGAAAAAAAGATTTAAGGCAGAGGTCCCCAATCCCAGTCCACGAGGGCTGGTGTCCCTGCAGGTTTTAGATCTCACCCTGGGTCAACACACCTGAATCACATGATTAGTTCATTACCAGGCCTCTGGAGAACTTCAAGACATGTTGAGGAGGTAATTTATCCATTTAAATCAGCTGTGGTGGATCAAGGACACATCTAAAACCTGCCCTCGTGGACTGGGATCGGGGACCCCTGATTTAAGGTCTTTAGAATAAATTATCTTTTGAGTTTGTTTCAATCTACATTTATGATTCTGGAAAGATAAATATTTTTGACTTATTTTAAATACAAATTTACACTTTCAGTCAAATTTGAATAGTCTGAGTAAAACTAACACATTTAACTGTAATAAATTAGAGTCATTTTTTAAGTCGGTTCAAAGTACATTTTTTCCGTATAAGATAAAGCAACATGCAGCCATTTTGATCAATTTTTTAAAAATTAAAAACTAAGCTTTGATGTTTAGAGGCATTTAAGCTCTCAGATGTGTCTCCCTACTTTCTAATTGGATTCGTTAGCAAGCGAGCTATGAGGCATTTTGATGGCATGGGGGTGGGGGTGGGGGGCTGAACCTACAGATGCACAATTGCGTGCATGGACACACACATGACTGCACACACATATACAAGCAGATGAGTGGAGGGCTTTCAATAATCTTTGAAAAGCTAATATTTTCTTTCTGTTCACTTAGCCTCATGCTGATAATTGCCACTGGGTGCTGATAACTATTCATGTGTACATGATACCGACTGCATACTAATTCTGCAGGTGCAAGGTTGGCACTACGTCCAGAAAAAGAGGGGAAGGGGAGAATTTCTCCTCGCAATTCTACACTCAGTGGCTACAACGATTTAACAAACTTCCTCTTTGGCTCATTAAAGGTTTTATTAGATGAAGGAGGAAGAATCAGCAAACAGTGCCAAAGCTTTACTTGTTTTTGGTCTTAATATACTGCGAGCAAGTGTGGATCTGCAGCTGTATTTTTAATACACCCCTTCAGACAAACCTTTCTTTCATCCAGAAAAACAATGAAGACATTGTTTTCATTTTTTTTTCATAATTCACATTTTCAAAATGTGTACAGTGAAAATTCAACTCTAGTTTCTGATGTTATTAAATAAGAAGACATCATTTCAATGAAAACTACATATCTTTGGTTAGCTATGCTGAAAAACTGCATCATGTGTAAGCATTTTGAACTCTTCTGAATATTTGTTTTGAACAGTTCCAAACGAGAAGCCCAGCGTTATTTATGGTTCTAGCTTATTGAGAGTATAAAAGGTTTAAGTTCTGACCTTTTCAGTACACATATACATATACATACTCCTGGGGGTGAAACTGTGGGCTACAAGTCCTGTATTGCTCACCCAGTATGGATTTAACCAACCTACATGGCCCTTGAAGCAGTTTGCTGGAGAACTGAACTGAGACATATATTACCGAGGCTTTTACAGCTGCATTTCTACCATACATTTTTTTGCACATATGTGACCCAGCACAGGGACACAGAAAGACAAAAAAACTTAATTGTGCACATAAACAAGCAAGTAATGACAAAATCAAGAACAAGAGGACACTCCACTATTTCCTGTGTTTGTTGTCTTAACTTTGTTGTCTGCAAATACAGCCCCAACTCCAAAGGAAATTTGTCAGGCTGTGTGAAATCAATTAAAGTGGTACACCTCTCCAAACAACATCTCAAAAATGTAATTTATGGAATATTTTCTGGTACATAAACACACTATTTTGCACCAGATCTTTGTCCAGCAAATCACTTGGCTATGATGTGAAAACTGCTCGGCACAGCCACATTGTTGGTAACAGCAATGCCCCCCCTTAGTGATGATGCTGACTTTACCAACTTTAGCCTAATAACGCTCTTTTGGCTGATGGTTACTTATAAAGCTAGTTAGCTTTTATGAGTTTAATAATGTACAAACATGATGCAGGTGAATATTTCTCTATTTGCATGTTTACTGAATGCATTTAACCCATCTGGAGCCCAGAATGGACAAACTTTGGACAAATTGCCCAAAATGTGTTGACAGAGACATTTCATGGATTTTGAGTCATTCTGCGCTCCAGATGGGTTAATTGCGTAAAAGATTTTAATCACGCTAATGCGTTACCGTTGACAGCCCTGATAGAAAATAAACAAAGATAGACAAGTTCCATATCAATATGGAACTTTTACATTTTAGGAAGCAAGTACACCATAAATAACAGTTTTGGACTTTAACATTGTTTTCGGATGTTGTGTCACATAAACCAATGCCATTAAACTGATTCTTTTATATTTTTTGTCTTGTATTTATTAAGCCTAAACAGGACTGCACACCAAAAACAGGAAATTCACTGAAAGCTCCTTAATGCATGTTCAGTGCACTGATACTACAAGTCAAATCTTATGATCCCCTACAGTATAAGAATGTAAATTGATGCACAGGGTTTTCTACAAGTCTCAAATCAAAGACAACTGGACCAAATCAAACAAATACTCCATGTTGGGGGGAAAAGAGGAAATTTCAACAAGTCACTTTTAACAGCGCTACTCTCTTTTTCATTACAGGAATCAATGTTACTAATTCAGACTCGGCCATGGCTGGAAGCCGGTCTGCTGAAACCATACGAAATCATTAAGCTGCATTAGCTAGCTCTCAAAATCACACTGGTACAATGGTAAGCTTTTATTCTATAAAGCTGGGATAATTAATTCAAAGCTGGTACAGTGTACACTGTGTGAATACGACAAGGAATTGCAACAACACACACGCACGCACACACACAATGCTGTCTTTTACACACAAACACATTAAAATACTGTACATAGTAAACATGCACAGACACATTCAAAGACAGACGCGCAAGAAGGGACTTTAATGTGCACGAACAACAATGTGTGGATGCATGCAAATACTGTGAACTGTGTGATGATTAACAAATACAGAAAAATACTAAAAAGTGCACGCTCACACAGACACGTGCACGCTCTTTTAGCTGGAAGCTATGTTACATATTCATAAATGCAGTATTATATGACATCTCTCTCTCTTGCCTCCAACCCTTTCCCCTAAAAATAGACAAGAGCTTTACTCTGCGTGAAAGACAAACCTTGACGTCTTGAAATGTGATCTGTACAAGTAAGACGTGTGTTGGATTTGACACGTTAATGTTGCAATTACAATGTTCTGAAACATTTAGCCGCAAACTTGCGGTAGCCGGTGTTTGAATAAAGAGAGATAAGGGCTTTGAAGTGAGTTTTAATGTCAATACAGATATACTTTTACAAAATCAGTATCAAAGGTTTGATTTTTTTTTTTTAAGTGCTGAATATTGAGGTGTCAGAGACAGCTGGTATTGTCAGCCACTTGAAAAGTGAGTTGTATCGCTGCAACTGCCTACACATATTCTGCATAGAAAAATATGGATCACTTTGAGATATGATGAAGGCAGACGAAGAAACTAAAATGAAAAGAAAATCTGCAAGAGTGAATAAAAGAATAATACGAAGTATTACTACCCTTCGCACTGCCAAGCGTTAACAGAAAGTCCAGCGACGTGAAAATATTTGAAACACTCAGAAAAATATGATGTTTAAAAGCATCTTCTCCTGCAATTTTCACTTTTGATGTCTTCGATATTGTGTCTGACAGCCAGCATAACAAAAGAGCAAATGGAAAGAGAGCAATTCATTCACTCTAACATCAATGAGGGGACAAACAGACATAGAACGGGGCTGATAAAAACCAGGATAACGGAGAACAATTTTTATGAGGAATAGTTAGAAAGAATGACAGATCAAAATAGAGGAAAAAAAAAGGATAATAGGTAGACATTATGGGACAATACCACAGCCAATTGCGGAAAAGAAAACCTGAGGTGACACCATGACCTCACAAAACGAGCACCGACTGAAAGAGTTGTGGTGACGACTTGAGAATGAGTGTGTATTTGTGTCTGCTGATGAGGTAAGGGCATTGATCGGCCGGGTTCTCTTGGGTTTCGCTTGACAGAGTGAATGAAAAATTGCTGTCTTAAAAAATATATTTACTCTTTGCTTCTTTTAAATCTCCTGTGCAGAGACATTTAAACTCACACTTTATTAGGTAGAACTTGCAGGTACAGGGGTTGGACCTCTGACTACCTTAATTCCTTGTGGCATACGTTCAACAAAGTTGGAAACATTCCTCAGAGATTTTGGTCCATGCTGAACTGACATCAACACGCAGTCTGTGGATATTCATCATGTGAATGTCCACCTGCTCCACCGCATCCCAAAGGTGCTCTACTCCTGCTCTACACAGGATTGACATCTGGTGACTGTGGAGGTCATTTAAATGCAATGAACTTGCATTTGATTGGCTGAGTAAATAGTTGTGTTAATGAGCAGTTAAACAGGTGCACTTAATAAAGTGGCCAGTTAGAGTATGTAGCTCTATAATCAAAGGAGATGGATTACACGCTTTATTGAGACAAAATTACATACTGTTGCTTTATGACTTGAATATGAGTCAATATTTTGACACAATGTAATTTAAAAACGGTGTAAGGTTGATTCTTTTACAGACTCTTGTGGATGAGTTTTGTCCTTTAGCTGATGACAAAATTACTGTTATCAAACACATAACACTGCTCCTCAAAGATGAAACAGGCATGCTCTGTGGTAGTTAATTATAGTGTGTGGCTTAGTGTTGTTGCAAAACAGGTGAGTGTAAGCAGCTTTTGCAGAATTCATAGAAATACAAGTGCGGAAAGCTCACCTTTATATGTTGATGCCGATATGCATATTTGTTTTGGCAAGATAAATTTTGCCAAATTTGTTCAAGTTACTTCTAATCAAAACTGAATTATAGCAGCAAACATCAATCATGCTGTTCAGATTTAGCACCTTCTGTGTTATTATGTGGCAGAACATCTGAGTTGAGAAAACAGTCACCAGAAAAGCTTCCTGATGCTCTACAATATTATTTTTCAGGAATATATCATTCATGGACGGATGGATGGATGGATGGATGGATGGATGGATGGATGGATGGATGGATGG
>NW_024582469.1:1336405-1363655 GCF_018398535.1 Haplochromis burtoni
GGATGGATGGATGGATGGATGGATGGATGGATGGATGGATGGATAGAGGTCCATGCTGAAATGTGGCTGAACCTTACTAAGCACTTTGGATTTTAATCTGTCAGGGAAAATTAATTCAGTTCTCCACCTTATAGTTTTTCTTTCCTATATTCTAATCACCCGTTAAATTAATGCACTTCATTAATTTGCCAAACAAGAAACAAATTGTTCATCTTACTTGGGAGGCACAACAGAGTGCCATCCAGCATTTCTTATGTTTTTATTCAGCTAACTGTGAGAAACTGAGATGTGTGCCTGCCTCTTGCTCCACAGGAATACAACCTTTGCAATAATTCTCCTCCTGGAGGGAGGGAGTATGTAATTGGTTCTGTTTGTTTGTCTATCTGTCTGTTTTTGTTAGTAGTCTAGCGTCCGCAGTATTCAAGATATCATTTTCAAATTTTGTGTGATGGTAGATGTGGTGGAGGTGTGGCTCAGCTGCAGAGGAGGGGTGGTGCAGTGAGCTCAATGCTAGACTTTGGGGAACATGAATACCTAAAGGTTGGCTGAGCAGCTGATTTTGAACCTTCATTGTTAGCACTCAAGGTCAAAGCTGAGTTAAAAAAAAATACATGCAGCCATATTGAGTAAATATATTGCGATTATTGCTTTGCAACAATTCCACTAATAAAAAACAACATTAGTACTTACTTGGGTCGGCTCTGCTTGACTCGACTCGGTTTTTAGAGTTTTACATTAGGTGATAGTACCTGGTACCAGATACTTTTTTCTACTCGTCTGGGATTCCCAGTGATGCGATCCGAAAATGTGACGAGAACAGACGTCATGTCTCATGTGATCAGCTCTCATGAAAATCAAAACAAAAATGTTTTTTTTGAAACCTGGCAACAAGGGAAATGGCTGCACAAAAGCAACATTGCGGTCCTCAAGTCTGACAAAAGCTATACAAATCCATTGTTTTGGTATTGGTGTCACATACTAGTGACGCCATTTACCAGCCTGATGTCATCATACTGTATTGTAAGAAAAAAAGGCTGACGTTTAATTTAAACAATGGTAATGTGTATGTATGTGCACATACCTGTATTCTTCCCGGGTGAAGACAGGGATAACAGAGGGCTGAAGGACTGTGATCTCTACCAGAGTTGTATTCTTCATTACAGGCTCACCATGATCGTAGGCCACCACCACCAGCTGTCAAACAAATATAGACAAAGCCAGAACATCACCATGCCATTGATACCCACGCCCCTGCGAGATGGCTGTCTGATGCCGCCGCCGCTCTCATTTACGCTCGCTAAATGGGATGTAGCCAATGCGTGACAGCCCCGCAATAAACCAGAATAAATTGTACTTTTCTCTTCCTGCACATGATTCAGATGGGATTTGAAGAACAGAGAGGGTGTGTGTCCCACTGGTGTGCTTGAGTTTTCCTGCCTCGGCTTTTATTCTTCATTTAATTGGGGGGCTAACTGCTGTTAACCAGGCCCAAAGGATTCCTAATGAGGGCCAACCTTAAATATCAACACACTCAAATATTGTGTTTCCTTCGTCTCCTTTAGTCAGGTGAACGCTACAGCTCATGCATCCTGTTTTATATTCATACAGTAACTAGTGTTTTAAATAGGAAACCACTACATGCATAAATAACTCTTTAGCAGTTGGGAACTTGCGACATGTGATAGTTAAGTGGCTTGCTGATTCTCATCACAACTATTTTTTCCTTCCGACTGAGGATTTCAATTGGTTTCTTTGCACAATTGCTTACGCACGCTGAATTGCCACCAAATTTGTTTTTTTTAATGCCGTGGTGTCTTTAGGCGAGCGAGTTGGGTAGTAATTAGCTACACATCATTTAAACCGTCTTTACTGTGTCTTTACTGTGTACGAGTACATTAGACAAGGTTTATCTCAGTCATAAGCCAGTTTTGGACTAGTTCATTTTGTTTGAGTTATTGGAGCAAACAAGGTAGAATTAGTCCCTTGAGCGATATCTTCAGAGGATGCTGAATCCTTGTTGTGTTAATTAAAGCCCAATGAAAAGATGAAATTAGCAAGGCCCATTGAGGAATACAGCTGGGAGAAGGTAGATTTGAAACTAATAAGCTGCTGCAGTATATTTTGTAGAGTGGATAGGGAATTGTTCAGAGTCCCCTGTTCATAAGTATTACATATAAGCAAATCAAATCTGAAATTAGTAATCTAATCATTCTGACTTATTTTGTATGATGTCGTTCCACGCCCCCACCTACTGAATACCAGAATCCAGATGATAAAGCAATAAGAAGGTCACCAGGATAAATGTTATCTAAATAACAACCGCTGTTATGTAAGATGATGCAATTAAACACTCACTACGCAATTGTTACATTTAATGAAATACAGGCATTATCGAATAGGACCGAGTGTAAATGTAAAACCTGGTTTCAGGGTTTTAACTAAAAATACTGCAAAAGACTTGTAATGATGGGTTTGATGCAGCAGCAGTTCAGTACAGTTACATCCACAATTTGAAGACGAAGATGCAATATTTGTAGTTTTGCCTCTATACACCACAGTCGATTTTAAATAAAACAATGAAGATGACTCAAGTGTAAAGTTGAGTCTTCTTCATTGTGTTTTACCAAAAAAAAAAAAGAAAGAAAAATTGATTTTTAAAAAAGACGTCTGTGCACACTTACGCTGAACTTCATGTTCGGCTCTTCGTTCAGGTTCACTCTGGTAACCACACGTCCGGTCTGTTCGTCTACGCCAAATATACTGGCTGAGTATGGATACGCCTCCTGGTCCACCTTATAACGTACTAAACCTGCTGGAGTACCCTATGATGACAACAAAATAATATCCATTTAAACATTAAAATAAAAAACTTGAAGTTGATTAAACAAAAAACTATAGGATGAAATGCCTCATGCATGGTTTCTGGAAAACCATTTCTTTTTTTCTAATATCTTCTGAACTGTAATTAAATAGTGTGGTGATGGCTGTGTAATGAGTTTTGCAGTATTTAATATCTAAAGCAATTAGCAGGGATCCAAATGTTAAGTCTCTATATAGAAATAATTGTGAGCGTTATAAGACATATCATTACTTTAAATAAATGCGGTTCAAATGGTCATGAATTAACCTCTTAACTGTTGCTGATAATGAGCAGCCATAAGTTACTATGACTGATTTGACACAAAATGTCAGGAAATACATACATTTACATTGTGATATCCACATATTTTAAGCAAATACTCCGTATTCTTTAATGAGCTCAAGATTGAACAGTGAGGAAAAAATAGCTGTGCCATTCTGAGGAGGAAAAATAAACACACCAACAAATTAGACCTCAGCGTTTAAAGCTTACCTTGAACTTTAAAAATACGCGCTGACAAAGTGGTAAAACTGGTGCTTTTGCTAGTTTATTTTCAGAAATTGTAATATGTGACAGAAGCAGTTCATTTATATCTTCTTTAAAAAAATGTTTTCACTATAATCCTTACATATGCTGTCTATGTCATGGTCTGAGGAACAACATTTACAGCAACAAAAGTTGCTCCTTTGGCTAAAAGTCATACAGTATATCTGCCCTCTGTTTATTCTCAGGGGACGAAAGGTTCTTGCTACATGTCTTGCTTGTCATACAGACTTTATTCACTTTATCTCCCTTAAGGCTATAAATCCACCAGCGAAAAAACAACAATGACAAGTCTGCTAAGGTCATATTTTCACACTGAAACGCTGAAAGAGTAAGGGCAACGAGGGAAGTTAAAGAGAAACTCCAGACAGACAAAATAGATATTTTTAATTATGTAAACAGCCATTTTTCAATCCAGCCATCAAACGGTCTAATCTGAGTTCACTTTTGCAGAAGCACTGCTGTTGCGAGCAGTATTTCAGCAACTGTCTACACTGATGTAACACTTTCTTGCACAACAGCTCAGAGTGAGTCAGCAAAACCCGATGCTGATAAATTCTTGAAAGTATTTGTACTTTCGAGGTATACTTTAGAACTGGAATGGAAATTACACAGAGATATATGAATATTATAGGCTCCAGCGCTCAAACAAGGTGCTATTTAGTACCTTTGTTGAGCACTGGGGAGGTCCTTTATAGCATATAGCCTGGACTTTATAATGTTGTTTTTGACCCAAGAGAATTTCTCATGCTTAAATCTAAAGTATGAAGCAATTCAGCTAACACAGGAAGCAGCATGCGCAACAGTGAAGGGAAAGCGGTGCTTTAAAGAGGCTTATGTGAGAACACTGCTGGTGTAGAAGATCCTGCATGAAGAAGGAGGAGGGAAAAATAAGCTCATGGCATCTTGAGCAGTAATGCAAAATAAAAGCACTCCCAGTGCTTTTTCATAAACACCTGTTTTGTGAATTAAACGCATCAGCTGGTTTATTTTTCTTTCTAATATTTTTAAAAAAGTGATTTTCCCAGTGTCGCTGCATGATTCAATGAAGCCTCGTGAGATATTCTCACATACTGCCGATTATGAGAATTCTGTATGAGCATGTTATCACCTTATTAACCTACAGCTACATAAATCAGACTCACATAAAACAGCTAAACCTCGTTTTACACCAACCAGAATAAAGCAGTCTACATAACAAGGATGCTCAGCATTAAATGTTCTCTTGAGATTTCACCTTGTGACACACTGAGGTATAAAAAAAAAAAAATACTCCACTAGAGAAAGAAGTGAAAATGCGTTAAAAACACACCTACACACACACTGACTGAAGACAAGCACCATTATCTTGCATCATTCCAGTACACAATTTGAGGAGCAGGCTGTGAAACAGTTTGATTGAATAGCTGCATCTGATAATGCTCACCGCAGGGTCAGAGTCATTGGCCATCACTGTGGTTACGATGGTTCCCTTGACAGCATTGGGGGCAACCATGCCTCGGTACACTGACTGGCTGAATACTGGAGAAAAGTCATTCATGTCCTGGAGAGAGATTTAACACAAACACAGAGTCGGTACGGTATTAGCATTTTTAAAATACACTGCACCAAAATGCTTTTTGTTTCCTTGAAGTTCCTGAAATGTTGAAAATTTTAATAACAGCAAATTACTGTAGCAGTTTTGTCATAGGAATATATATATATGAACAGTAGTGCATATAATCTATTGCTTATGCTGAGTTTATTTTATTTCTTTGGCTTGGATTCTAATTTATCTCTGAATAGAACAAATGCTGTAGTGAGTAGAATAAATGGGGTGTTCATGAAAACCTGTGGGGCTTTAATCACAGCAGGCATCAGCAGTACTGGAAAACATCAGCAAGGGTGAAAGTGAGGACACCACAAAACAATTGTGCTTTTAATTTTCCATTGGCTGGTTAAATGATGGATTTTAAAAAATTTCATTCACAGTTGTCAAACTCAAAAAAACTAAACAAAACAAAAACACACTATGTAAACTAAATGTTGTATAAAGCACAGAAACTGTCCACTTATTTCTTCGTCATTTTAAAGTTTCTGATAACAGAACTTAAAGTCCATAGATTGCATAGATTCATATGCTAATCTCTGGTATAGTCACTGAGTGTCAGAGACAACAGGATCCATCCTGTGTCTAGCAGCACTACAGGAAAGAAAAACAAAGCAGGAAGACAATGTGCTGTTTTGGCTGTGTAAAATGAAGATGCTGTGATGCTTTGATGCATTTCCTTGATTATAAATATTGGCATATACTACTCTAATAGTAGCCATGCTCTGCACAGAAGTTCAAGGTCAAGCAATCAAATAGACTAGCATGTAGACGTTTAAGATGAATTTGAATGTAGTGGATGTACATCTGTTGTTGTGTATAGTCATCTATACTGTGAACTATGTATGAAAGACAAGGTTTTACCACATACTGTATATAAGAGACTGACATAGTCAAGGCTAAAGGCAGGAAGTCAGTGCTGTTGAAGACCAAATGTACAGTTTTGCTCTTTGACACTTTGTTCAAATTCCTGAAATTTCATAGTAGATGTAACATTGGGTGAAATGATTGTACACTATACATCAGCAACGACAAGAGCTGGGTGCTCAAGTTTGAACTTATTTTTGGATTTTCTCTAATTCACACAGGGTCAAAAGTATACATATAGGCTTGCACATGCCTACTAATGTTTGGTTAAATGTCCCTACCAACCTTTTGGCATGACTCTGTCTAAATACTTGATCACTCTTCATAATTCATTCAAATTGGTTGGTTTCCTGGCACAGATATGGCTTTTAAGAACAGTCCACAAATTTTCAAGAGGGTTGAGGTTGGAGCTTTGTGTCCAGTTACATGTTCGCCTACTTTATCCAAAACCAGTTCTGAAGTGTGTTTGGGATCACTGTCCTGCTGGAACACCCAAATGTCCAAGTTTTCATCTGTTTTGTAATCCGGTCATTAAGTCTGACGTCACTAGCCGTGTCTGGGCCTAAACTCCGCTGCTTCGGTCCATATATCAAACGATCACTATGGCATTACTGAGAGTTGAAAAACTGTCTAAAGTCTTTCATCTTTAATAAAATGATCAGCGTTCTGCTCTACCAGGTATAACAATTGAGTTTAACATCCAGGCATCCATGAAAACGGAATTTATGACATTTAACGGAGTTAGAAGTTAGCAGGGAGTTAGCTCGCTAGCTTCTATCTAAATACAATATAGCATGTCCTGACTGCGGGGTTTTGGAAACAAATTAAAACGTACAGCTCTGTTATCACTTCCAACATAAATAACGACAGAAAACTAAACAGCAGTGACGTTTGTAGGGTTACTGAAGTTGGGCTAGCTGGTATATAATGATGTGTTACGTGACCGCTAGCGACACAGCTATGTTAGCATAATATAAACAAGCTAACTTTTTTTCCACTCAATAAAAGTTAATGTGAGTGTTCTTGGTGGTCAGGAACAAATGTAATCGCATGGCAGGATGCTGTAAAAGGACCAAACTTCAGCCAGGAGAACAACTGAGATAATCCATCCACAATATGAGGTTAGTCATTCATATACTGCTGCATGGGCTGGGCTGTAGTTACATCCTAAGGTTTTAAAAACTGAGCTTAAATAAATGATTAGCGGTAATAAAAGACGAGGGAGGTCAACAGTGATCACTGACTGTTTTAGGAGCTTTTTGAGATTAAATAGAAGAAAATACAAAACATTAAACATGTTAACACAAAAGCCATATTAAACGCAGACTACTTTAGGCCCGGAAGTAGGATTCGTCACGTCATCACTTGACGACTGGATAGGGACTTCTTTCTAATTCATCACTTTGTTTGTCCATGGTGATCTAAAACTGGTTTCACTGTGGACGATCACACTGGTGCTTCCAGCAGTTTCCAGATCACTGTAGGCTTGAGCATTATATACCTCTGCATAGAGTAGTATGCAATCATGATCACTAGCAAGAGGTTAATAGGCCTGGACCTTGTCTAATCAAAGGTTATTGTAAAACCTTCAGCACACTTATGCATATTTCCTCACCGATTCATTCAAATAATTCAATTTAGGTGTTCCACTCACTTCCATGGCCAAAGGTGTATAAAATCAAGAAATCACACCGTAGAAAATCACACTTCTCCATCTGGCAAACTGACAAATGTGCCTGGGTTCAGTGGTTGCCAGGAGAGCGGTACTTGTCTTACTGCACTGTGCCAAGTGTAAAGTTTGGTGGAGGGGGCATTATGGTGTTGGTTTGTTTTTCAGGAGTTAAGCTCGGGCCCTTAGTTCCAGTCAAATTAACTCTCAATGTTTCAATAATAAATGCATGCATTTTGGACAACTTCATGGTCCTAACTTTGTGGGAACAGTTTGGGAACCTCAACCCAACAGAACGCTTTTAGGATAATTTACAGAAGAGACTGTGACACAGGCCTTCTCGTCTAACATCAGTGTCAAACCTTGGAAATACCTTGGAAGAATGGTAAAAAATAAATACATTCCTAAACAATGTGGAAAGCCTTCCCAGAAGAGTTAATGCTATTATAGTTGCAAAGGATGTGCCAACATTATATTAAAGCTTATGAATTAAAATATGTGATGTCACTCAAGTTTATATGCATGTGATGGCAGACGAGTGAAAACCTTGGGCAATACAATATATTTGAGCCTATATTTATACTGTTTTACATTGAGTGTATCCACCCACAGCAGTCCACCATGTGCTTCTTCTGGTATATGGCAGCACCACTTGTTTCATCACAAATTGGTTTGTGAACCCTTTTTTTTGTATGATTGTGAGCATCACTGTGTTGTTTTTTGGAGCCAGAAGGGACTGTATTTGGACGAGAGGGTGGAATGCTAAGTTATCTGCTAACACTAGCAAAGGTGATTAGCAAGTCGCATCCATAGACTTTATGGGTGCATTGCACAGACACAGATACCTGCTAATAAGAGCATAAAAATAAAATACCCAAATTTTACTCACCAAAACTGGAGGACAGACTTCTTGGGAGGTCTGTTAGTATAATAATTAATCACACAGTAAACCATATTATTTGTTAGATATTTACATTTAGAATGATCCAAAAGCCACCAATACTTTAGTTATTTGAACTAGTAGGAACTGGCAACCATCTAACACTCAAAGCAGCCTTGCTCCAATACATGTAAGACTTAACATGATTTAAACAGATGGGTTTAAAAAGAATTCCTCCACATATTTGATTTAAAAGGGAAAACCAGCTATGGTGACTGCTACTATAAAGTTCTCTTTTGGAGCGAGTGTCAAATGGTCATTCAAAAAAATGCAGTTTTTGGTGCTTTTTTTCAGCCCAAAAGGTTGCCGCTTGGACTCTACACCAAACAGATGTTGCAACAATCAATTCTAGTGCTGCCGATGCCACTTGGATGGCAAGTTAGCAGTTGTATCCGCCAATTGGTACTTGCCATTTTACAATGTAGACCACACTGTATTTTCACACGCTGGTTCTAAAATGCTTTTTTGGTCTTTTTTATTTTCCTGACTGAAAATGCTTTGCTTGCCTTTTCCATATTCCATTTTCATTCATTATTCATTTATTAAACCCCCACCAAAAAGCATAATGATCTTCCAATACCTGCTACATCATAATGCCAGTTTACCTTTCTTCAAACTAAAGACACTTTACTAAAAGAGTAGAAAATATTACCCATCTTTATGTCCACACAGAGAAACTAGCTTGTAGACACATACCTACGCACTCACCATTATTCTGACTGTAACAGAGGCTAGTCCAGGAGGCATGTTTCCCTTTGTGTCCAGGGCCTCTACAGTGAACGTGTATGTGGGCTCTGACTCAGACAGAGCCTCGAAGTCCAGAACCTTGAGAACTGAAAGCTCGCCTGTTCTGGAGTCGATGTGGAACAGCTGAGTGATGTCCTGGCCCGAGCCTTCGGTTCTGATTCGGTAAGTAAGGTTGGAGTTGAGGTCAGCGTCTGTCGCCTACAGAGAACATGGAAAGGAAAGCAATGTGAATTTCTAATACTTGTCAGTAGGACAAGAATCCATATGTACCTGCTTGTAACACACTATAACAGTTTAATTAGATCTGTGTTGTTGTCAGAAATGCCTGTGGTAGTAACCTTTAAATTACAGCTGGTGGTCCATATCTTATGTAATAATTTTAAAGTGTAGCTGTGCAGCTTTATCTCACATTCTGCTGCAGTGTGCAGCGTGTCTGCAAGTGTTATCAAACTATCAATGTTCTATCACTGCATGCAGCATAAATATAATTTTCAATAATTTGTGCACAAATAACATTAAATTAGACTGACATCATTGGGAATTTTTAAGATAAAGGGATTTATTAAGAACATTATTAAGGACATTAAACATATTAGCTTGATCTGTATATAAAATAAATGCAAACCAGCAATTTGTGTCTTTGCTAAGGAATGCTAAGATTTGATAAAAAAAAACGTTCTTCTAAACCTCTACAGTGCTATAGAGATTTAAATGATAACGCTAACACTGAGAACACAAGAAAAAGTGATGTTTTAATTAAGAAACATATAAACATATAAGCTGTGTGATTGCTCTCAGAAATACACTAAAAACAAACAGAAAAAAACAATTGTTCTGGGAAATTATCGTTGGTTAGATCAATGGCTGGTAGGGCAGTACAAACAATTAACGCACACATAAAAACAGCATAAGCAATATAGAACAGTTCCTTTAGGAATCCATTCATTTGTTTAAAGACTTGTGAGCAACACTGAGTTGGATCTTCTTCAGATAAAAAATACATGCCAGAGTTATCTGCTGAAGAAATTACATTTTATAATGCAGGTAGTTTTCTCAAAAAAAACCCCCATCTTTCTTTGCTGCACTGTTTATCTGCTGATTCAGATATAACTGTACTAATCTAAAACCAACCAATGCATCAGCAGAGATGATTTATTTGTCATGATCTAGTTTCAGTAAGTTTTTGTTTGCAACAAAGCCTTATTTACACTGGAGAACTTTTTCACTTTACCAAAAATTTAGATATAAAAGTTCCAATGAACTACTGATTTTTTTCTTTTTGTTTGATTCGCTAAATGCCTAAGCTACAAACCCACCTGTTCCTCTTTACAAACACTTACCTTTAATTGTAATATAACAGTGCCCTTTGGGCTGTTCTCCGGTAGATTGACATTGTAAGTTTGTTGGGTGAATATTGGGCTGTTGTCGTCTATATCCAGAACGGTGACACGAAGTGTTAATCTGGATCGCCGTGGATTCTCTGCACCATCCCAGGCTTCAACCGTGAGATAGTAATGGCCTTTAACCTTCGGGAGAACACATATTCAAAATTTAGCATTAACAAAGCTACAAACAAGAATTACTTTCTCACAGCTTTCTTCCACCAACCACCCAAATTACAGTTTGCATTCATGTCAACCAGATTTTAATTCTGAGCTGCTGTATATGTCACCACTATATTGTTTGACAGTACTGTGCAAAAGTCTTCAACCACTCCTCTTTTCTTTAAATTTTGCTTTTAAAGGGCAATGGTTCTGAGCAATAGTTCTCTAGCAACAGTTCAGAAAGGTGTTTTTTTTGGCTTCTTTTGCACACATTTTAAGTCCGTTTGTTATAGACCTATATTAGCATAAAAGCAGCACCTAACTACTGAAATGATCCATTGTAGTGTCTAGATATAACTTCTCTTTATGCACTTTATTATTAGGAACAAAAACCGTTTTTCTACAACAAATGCCAACAAAACACAGTTTGAAAGGCAAAATATTTTATTTTTGCACAAAGAAGATGATTCATAACAAAATATTTGCTGAAAACATGTCATATCTTGCTATGATGTGCAGTGTGTCCTTAAAAAATTTGAGCCAACTAGACAACTGGAGGACAAAAGAACAAGTATTAGCCCTGAATGGCAAGTCTCCAGCATATGAATAGTTTCTGAAAGTCATGTCGTTAAGAAATGGGGAAAACAAAAATCCAGCAAAAAAACTGGCCCAGGATCCAAGAGAAGCTGCTGGCCCTTCAGTTGATCTGGATAGGTTTATCTTTACTGCACTGACAGTTTATTCAGCCCCGCAGTTCATCTTTCACTCCAAGGGAATGTTAATGCCAGATTTTGACAAAACTCATGGGACATATAGCTGGATGTGCAAACCAAAAACACACTTCTTTCAGCCATTCCTGTTTGTGGAGTTACGTCATAAAAATTTTATTACCGTTTACAGTTGTCTGCTTTGCCCTAAACTAATTAGGAACAGAATCTGTAGCTTCGTCTCACCTCTCTGTCCAGTGGCACTGCAGTTGTAATGGTTCCAGTGGCATTGATGGAAAACAGCCCCTGGTGGTTGACGAGCCGATAATGGACCTGACCGCTTGCCCCCAGATCTGGATCTGTAGCCTAAACCAGACAGAACAAAAAGCACAGGCACACACATAATAAGAAAAGGGAATTCAAGGGTTTAATCAGCTGTTTTGAAATGCAAGCAGCACTTCAGGCTGCCTTTGAGGTGAGTCATTCTTTGAATAAAAAGTCCTCTCATATTAAACAAAGTACATGTGTAAATCAATGATGTACAACTCTTAACATTTTTTTCCAATCTTGTTAAAAACTGCATGGTTTCTCTTTTGAAATTAGGAAAGATACTGGGTGGGTAAGGGGGTGAATCAATGTATGTGTGAGAAGGAGAGATAGCTGTGAATGATGAGAATTATTAACAGCATTTCCTGCCGTACAGTTTCATAAGGGGCCTTATGTATTTGCAGACTTTTTGACAACTTTGACAACAATTGAAAGCGGGTCAGAGTTACATGAAATCATCTGTCCTGCCATATTGTCTGAGCTAAACTTTATTCGACATTCTTTTAGTTATTGCTCCTATACAAAAATCCAAAGTTTTTTGGGTTTGATTTGGCAAGGGTGTCGAGACAAACTTGAGGGATCTGCTCTCTTTTCCCACTTATTGCAACTTGTCCAAAGGTGTTAAAGTTACTTCCCACCAGCAATTCTTAAACTTTTCCAGAGTTAATGAGACAGTGGTTTCAATTTTCACTTGGAAGAAAGTAGATCACTGTCTTCTTCCCTTTGTTGCATCGCTTTTATCTCTGCATCTGTTCTCCAGTCAAACCCTTCTCCACATCATCTCTTTCAACTACTAAAAAGTAGTGAGAAGGTGACAAATTGCAAGCTGCTGTTCCTTTCACCCTGTCTAAATGTTCATCTTGTCCAATCAGCATTCTCACTGCATTAAAATAGATGAGGCCAGAGCAGGGGAGAGGAGAACAGAGGAAACATTAACATGACGCACGTGTGTGTATTTGTGTGTGCGGGCCTAGGGTTTGCTTACATTGCTGTTTCATACAAGTTCCCAGAAGTGAAATATAATTTGAGAGTCAGTGGCAAGTGTTAAAAATAATTGCTTCACACCTGTTCTGAACAATAAGAAAACTGTGAGTTCACGTACTATGTCTATGGCATAGTATGGCAAGTTTTGCTCAGATAATTAGCGATCTGTTTATACAGCATTACTAAACAACCTTAAACAACTGTTCATTAACCTGGTGTGTTAAATGTTTATAGTAATAAACTGTGATCCCATGCCTTCGAATTTCACGTTTTAGAACTAAAAATGACCTGTAAACACCACAGTTGCAATAATCTATATAGCTTTGGGGCTAAATTCAAATGTTAATGTCTCCCTAGCAACTAAAGACTGCAAATTTTCATGGAAGTAACTGGTACGTGCTTGATAAAAAGTATTTACAAAGAATATATGCTGCTGCACCCAAAACCTTCTTGCATTTGATCACTTGTGGATTGCAGCAGTTGCCCATTGTTTGCATGGAAGTTGCCAAATTGTCTGCAAACAGTTGACATCTACTCTCTGAGTTGTTGTGAAGCTGTGAAAATTGCAACATAAACCAAAACAGGAAACCATTTGGCTTAAAAGAAAAAGTTACGCTTTTTCAAACATTTTGGCTGAAGCAGTACGACAAAACGTTTACTCATACTTTTACATTCTCTGTTTCCGTTTTGCAAAAATAGAGGATGTTCCATTTCTGCCATCTGCTAGTGACCAAGGCAATCACAAGGAGATGTTTCTTGTGCAGCATCATACTTCAACCTAACGACCATCAGCCACCGCTTGTCAGTTGGGGAGTAGAGAATTTTTTCTAGCAACCAGTAAGCAAATTCCATGTGACTGAAGCCTTGTATGTGACAAAAGTTAAAGAGAAACTTACATCAACTCAGCAATTATAAATTACTAAAGAAACAAATGGACACGCAAAAACATAGTAACCAGAAGATGAGAAAAGACATTGAAAATAACGACTAAAACAAAAACACAGTATTACAGCATGATATACTCAGTGTTGGGGAGTAACGGAATACATGTACCGCCGTTACGTATTTAAAATACAAAATATGAGTAACTGTATTCCGTTACAGTTACCGTTTAAAAAGGTGGTATTCAGAATACAGTTACTTTGTTGAAATAAATGGATTACACTGCGGTACTTTCCTGTTTCATTTTGTCGCGGGTCAGGACTGTTTGGGTTTTGTTTGACAGCTACGTTCTGTTGTTCCAGGCGGCAGCGTTACGGTTGCCATGGTTACAGGGCGACGCTCTCTCTCTCTCTCTGCGACTGTGTGTTTCCTGGGTGAGAGAGCGCCTTTTCGTTGTTGTTGTTGTTGTTGTGCTAAGCTAACAGGCAGAATGCTACAAGCATAGCTCTAAAGAATGTAGCATCATGTTCAGTGTAGTCTGTGTTGCAGGGAGAATGGACTGCCATACACGTTATGTGTCTGTGAGCGCGAGGAGGGAGAAAAAGGGGAGTGGAAAGGTACGAGTTGTCATCGAGGAAAAACGGGAGCTGGAAGCATGTAAATATAATAATAACCACTTCAGCCAAGAAGAGTGCCTGACGAGCCCAGTTGTAAGTAAGCTATTAAGACTCGACTGTACACCGTGTTCGTGTTTTCCTCCGAAAACAATAAGTTCCGTTGGAGCAGTCTTTCAACGCCTCTCTCTGTCTTTACGAGCCGACAGGGACCCCGCCGTATTAGTCAGAGGTCCCTTTACTACAGTTCGGAATCGCGGACCTTCAGTAATAGTTATAAATCACACAGCAATAGTACATTCACGTTGTTGTAAAAAGCATGATAATATATTAAGTAATCCAAAGTATTTAGAATACGTTACTGTCATTGAGTAACGTAACGGAATACGTTACAGAATACATTTTGGGGCATGTATTCTGTATTCTGTAATGGAATACATTTTAAAAGTAACCTTCCCAACACTGGATATACTTAAGGTTAAAATAATGCAGCCATTTACTGAGATGGTAAATTTGTGGAAATTGATTTTTTTTAAAAACTGAGTTGCAGATGGTCAGGTTTTCAGCGCTACTAATGTGCCAAGGGTTTTCAAGTATGCAGTGATGAATGTGATCGTGAAGAGGTTTGCTAGAGGTCATGCTGACCTGTTGGAGCATGTCAGAAAACTGAATGGAAGGTGAAGGGAACCTTTCAAGCAGTCCATGAATGCTAATTATCTAAGGGAGAGTTTTCTCCTCAGACAGAAACAGGTCATGGTCAGATCCCTTCTCAAGTCATAGTCTCTATTTATTTCACAGTAATTTGTAAAACGTTGTCCCCAATGGCCATCTGAACTCCAGAATGAGCAAAAATTTACTTTCTGCTTGTTAATTCTCAAGGCCAACCTGAACTACTATATGTTTAAACATTAGCTTTAATTGAAATTTGGATTATGCAGTCTCTTTTCCTGTGGTCCTTGTGTAATTACTTTGCAATCCATTCCATAGATTGGAAGTCCTGAATAAAGGTGCCAAGGGTGCACTGATCACAAGGTGTTTTCCAAGTACACCTCTTAGTAATTTGGTTTGAAGGTGGCATTGTGATGCACTTTGAAGGTAAGGGTTAATAGACACTCACGGCTGTGGGCACACCTTATTCTTCTACCATCTGGCTTACAATTCCAGAAGGATTCCAGGGGCATATAAACGTTCTTGTCTAAGATGGCAGAACTAATAAATTTGAAGCCCTGTATGAAAGTCTGTTTATCAAAGGGTATTCTCAGGATGGCTGCTTTACTTATGGTTGTTGTTTACATGTTCAGTGTTGCTGATTTGATCCTATAGTCTAGCTCTGTCAGAACCAACTTTCTTCCAGAACTTCAATGGGCTCTTTGAGGGTAAAAATTTAGTAGTTTGTCAGATTCAATTTGGATAAATTCTCTTTCAATGAAGGTAATACCTTGACAACTATCGGCTATTAATAACTGTACTCTTAGATGAGGATGAAAAACTGACAAAATCAATTTGAGATCAAGGTAACACAAAAAGCAAAGTGTTTTTTGTCTACTTTGCAACAACACTGTACAGTCATGCTAGCAAACTGACAGCACAGCAGTGCTTTGAGCATTATATATAGTGTATACAGAGTGTAGTCAATGGGGACACATAGCATAGTCCCAAATCAGCCTTATGTTTTAACCAAAAAAGGAAGGGCATAAAGAGAAAACATGTCTGACAGAAAATCCCCTAGAAGACACTGACAAGGTGCAGATGGGGTATCTGTGTTACACAAATTCAACATGGATGGGAAAGTATCAGATGAAAAGGCTGATATGCTTAATTATGCATGATTTTAAGGATGTTAATGTATTCACGAATTACAGTAAGAGTAAGTCCTAACCTTAAAGCTCCCTTAAGTGATGGTAAGTGTACAGTGCCACATAAAAATCTCGAGCCACCCCTCACCTCTTTGTATTTTGCTGTGAAACTGGCAGAGGTTCAGCAATTTAATAAAATGTGCAAACAGAAGTAAAGATACGTTATATAAGGCAAAGCCAGAGGCTGTACAACTCTATCAAGCTTGAGAGTAAATATCTGGTATGACCACCTTTATTCTTCAGCACAGCCTGAACTCGATGACAAGCTTTCTTGTAATTTCTTTAAATAGTCTTCAGGAATAATTCTCCAGTCTTGAAGAACTTTCAAAGCTCTTCTCTGGATGCTGGCTGCCTTCTTTTCTGTTCTCTGTCGAGATCATCCCACACTGCTTTAATAACGCTGCGGTCTGCACTCTGGGGATACCTGTCCATGACTGATAGTGCTCCACTGTGTGTTTTCTATCCAGGTGTGCTTTTATGGCACTGGCAGTGTTTTGGGAGAATTGGCAAGATATTACTAATCATGGCATTGGATGTAGATCCAAATCTGACTGTACGTTTCTGCATTTATTTTGACAAGATCCCAAACACAAGAACTGAAATACAACAGCTGAATGCATGAAAAAGCCTCCACACAGTGTTTTTTCCTGACTCCTTCTGTACATACAGATGTAGAGTGATGGCAATTCAACCTTAAATCAACCCTAAACTTCAAATCAATCACTCCACAAGATTGTATGTCATGCCAAGATATGCCAAGTTTTTGATAACACCTTGTTGGTGTAAAAATACTATTTTATGGCTGTCAGACTGGTAATCTTTCTCAATTTCTGTTTTTTCAGCCACAGAAACAAATTATATACATGTGTGTAAATGGCTGCTAGTAGTCAAGTGCCTCAAGGTACTGATTTAAAATTGGTTGTATGATTGTTTTATTTTTCTTTTCTGTTTCTTTTTTCAGTCCTGCCACTTTTGTCTTTCCAATCTACCTAAAGATCCAATTTAAAATGAGCTCTTTTCGTTTGTTTCCTGTCATGTTTAGACACAACACTTTTAGATCCCTTGAGTTGGGTAACGTTTTAGAAAGTAATAGATCAGTATTAAATGGATTTTTAAGAGGTTCTTCTGAAAATGGTCACGTACAATGACTGGACTGAAAATAAGTGAAAAAGCAGCAAATGTCCAAAGAAAACTCTGAAAGACCATCAGAAAAACTGGGGAACAGTTGCTCAAGAACATATTAAAAATACAATAAACTCTCTTTGGAAGCAAATTATAAAGAAATAAGTGGTGGCTCAAGACCTTTGCATATTACTCTATGTTATATTATTTAATTGCAAAACATTTTTTTTTTTTTTAGAATTTCAGTATCTATATAGCTGCTTTTTGAGTCTTATATAATCCACTGTTTCCAGATCCTAATGCGCCCTCTCTTCCCTAAAGCAAGCCATCAACAAAGAACCTTTGAAGGTCAAAAACTATCCTGTACAGGTGCTGTGTGGTTACAAGTTATTGTGGCTACAGGCAGGACTGCTGCCGGTAATGTGTCAGAGATGGCCTCATCTACATTAAAGTTAGTACTGTATTTTTTGGACTATAAGGCGCACCTAAAATCCTTCAATTTTCTCAAAAAACTGACAGTGCGCCTTATGTATCAATTCTGGTTGTGCTTACTGACCTCGAACTGATTCTATGTGATACACGGCCCTGACAAATCTGTCAAAATGTTTTAGTATGACTTTGGTAAGTTACGAAGCTGCACCGCTTGACGGATTGTAGGGAGCATTACAGCTACTGTAGTCAGGAGCCTCGCAGAGTAATACGTCCTGTGCTTCAACATAATATTATGCTGTGTTTATAAGGATCCCAAAATGGCACCTGCTAAGAGACATGCTTGTAGGCTGAAATTGCCCAACTGTCTTTCAGTCTATTGGTCCCTGTGTGCTCACAATACTTATCAATACCTCACTGGTTTCTGGTCAGGTCCCTGTTTATTGTAAGAATGCTGTCATTCACCGACTGTTAAAAAAAACCCTAAGCTTGACGCTTCTCTTCTCAGTAGCTACAGACCGATTTCAAAATTACCGTTCATTGCTAAGATTTTGGAAAAGGTTGTGGCTAAGCAGCTTATAGCTGTTCTAGATGAATACAGCATTCTGGATAAATTCCAATCTGGCTTTCGTACAGCTCACTCTACTGAAACTACACTTCTTACAGTCTCCAATGACATTTTGATGAGTTGTGATGCAGGAGAATGCTCCGCTCTGTTGATGTTGGACCTGACCTCCGCCTTTGATACTGTGGACCATCATATTCTGCTAGACAGGCTGAGACAGTGGGTGGGTATATCAGGGGCTGCTTTGGACTGGTTTGAATCCTATTTGCATGAATGATCCTTTCTGTGGCTACCTCTAAGTACAGTTCCTCTTCTACTTTTCTTGCCTATGGTGTGCCACAAGGTTCAGTTGTCCAACACACAAGGCTGAAAACAAAAGGCGACAGAGCTTTTGTAACTGTGGGCCCCAGACTGTGGAACTCTCTCCCTTTGAGCCTGAGATCTGTGGACTCCGTGGTCGCTTTTGAAAAACAGCTATAAACTCATATTTTTAAGCTTGCTTTTGGTTGATTTTGATTTTTATATTTTAGGTTCTGTGAAGCAGAATATAAAAAAAAATTGCTATATAAATAAAATTTTACTTTAGTTACTTAGACAGTGAAGATGAAGAACTTGATGGATTTGTAGAAGTGAAATTAACTTAAAAAGTGAGAGCATTTTTCTGTATTTTATGTGTTAAACTGAACAATGTTGAGCAATATTGTGAATGAGTTGAATGAAGTTTGACTTATTTGACAGTTTTGTATCGCCTTATAATCGCCTTATAATCTGAACGGTACCATATTTGGTTTTATGGTTTAATTATTTTCTACTACAAATTCACGATGATGAGCTTTATATCCACTTTAAAAGTACAGCTGGGTTGACAGCAATTATTGTGTGAAACCAGCAAATGGTTCTTGGGTTACAAAACCCCCCCAAACAGTGCAAGGCTGAAGGCGAATGTGTAAACCTTCCCTTTTTTTAAAAGCTTAAAGACTTGCTAGAATAAAACAACCTGTAAAAAGCTAGAATTACAATTGAATAGTATTTAGTAATGATCTCTGAAAAAAATAGCCACTAAATCAAACAAGAAACAGGGGCCATACATCTTTACTTAATGAGAGGAAAATCCTTATGTAAAGGCTTTAATTGCAACATTGTCAACATTGTCAGTTGAATAACTTCATCTAACCCCCATTACTCTAATCATATTTACCTTCTACCTCATTTGCTGTACTCCAGTCACTACTTGCTAATGCAGTGACCCATTTTTGTCTGTTTCCCCAATTTTGGATCATTAAAGTTTCATCGCATCTCACACAGCGACTATTAGAATTAATGAAAATTAGACTCCATCTTGTCAGTGTTATGAAGACTCAAAGAAAAACGAAGTCCTCTTGATGTGATTCGTATTCAGTGATTCATTATTATCTGGGGTAAAACTGCTAGAAACTTAATAGAGCATCCACATATTGGATGATTATCCCATGTTGTTTGAAGAAAGGCGTGAAAGAAGTGAGACATGGAAAATAAATGAGAGAGCGAAGGTAAAGAGGCGAGAATGTAGAAAAATGCAGTTTTATGGCTTGAAAACGAGGAGACGTGGACAAAATGTGTGTGCTTATTTTCGTAAATTACTTTTAGTGTGTGCAAATGAAGTAAATTGTTAGTCTTAAACATTTGGGGGAAATGTAATGGAGAATTAGACAAACGACTAATACCACACAGTCATTTGTTAGCTGTAAAACCCACCAATTAGCTTAGCTTAGCAAAAAAAATGCAAGGATAATAAATGAGCCTGGCGCTATCCAAAAGTGACAAAATGTCTTTACTGTGTACAAGCACGGTTGTAGTGCTTATTAGGTCATTAACGAATGTAAGATTTATGTCACATTATGCCATAAACTAACAGTACTGATAATGATATGTAATGGTTAATCCAGCAGTATACACAAGGCCTTTAACTGAAATCAGCTCAGAAAAATTAGCTTAAATGCTTGAATGGTGTACTTGATCAGTTTCTCACTTGAGAAAAAAATCAGTATACCGTCTTAAATTTAAATTTAAATTCTTAAATGATTAAAAACTAGGTCTGGGTATTGCAAAACTGGCTTAGGCTGTGGTGAATCGTATTGTTAATGTCACGGCTGGCAAGGCAGGCTATGTAGAGGTGCCACCCAAACGCAGGCACTGAGATAGATGCGGAGATTGAGCTTTATTTTGAGGTGAACAGGATGCAGGAGGAACCGAGAAGGACATACAGAGAAACTAAGAGAAACCTAAACTGAGGAAACTAACAAAACTGACATGAAACTATCATACGGCGGAAACACGGGGAGACTCGGGGAGACAACACAGACGGACCAGCAACAAGCAAAAGGAAACACGGGGCTTATAATACACAACGGCATAATCAGGGAATAGGAGACAGGAGAGAAACACAGCTGGGAGAAATCAGAGCTGATGAGACAAGGGGAAGCAAAACCAAACACACTAACATAAGACACAGAACTTCACAATAAAACAAGAAACTCAACATGCCTGTGTAAAAATAAACTAAAGCAAACTAAAAACATAAATCCAGTTTGCTATTTACCTAAAACATAATACATTTTTTTTTTAGATTTAAACAAGTTCTAAAACATTTGTTACTTTTATGACGCCTGTTAATCGCTGTGTCATATTGAGAGTATTTTTAAGTAAGCAGTTGTTGACTACATTAGGATTCTGTACTATAATAAAAAAGTAATTGTTTTTAAATTTATACGACAATCATTAAGAGCATTTAGTGTCCAAAATATTTTTGCTTCCATAAGAGTAAAATGGCAGTGGCATTAGATACTGACAGAATTGAAAATTGTTATACTTTTTATAATGGGTTAAACCCCTGTTTTTTTCTATTAAGTTAATCTGGCCAAAGCATCTTGGACATTGGCAAAGTGGTACCAGTCTTCTCCATCTGCAATGTATTTCCAAATAATTCTAAAAAGAGAATTTTTTGTCAAGATTTTGTATACTCAGAGTCCTTGAGTGTTGAGACAAAGTTAGAGAAGCAAGGCTGAGTTGTGGGGGGTTTTTTTTGGAGGGGAGGGGGTTCACACAGGACAAAGGATGCTGAACATTGAGCAGATAGACAGTAGGAGATGCAGAAGGTTTGTGTGAGAGAGGAGGATGCTAAGGGATAGGGGGAGATGGAGGCAGAAGATCTGCTGTGGCGACCAGGTGAAAGAAGAAGAAGGGCCCCTGACTGTCGCTATGTATTTTTGCATAAATTTGAAATGTAAAAAAAAAACAAAAAAAAAAAAACGTTTGAGCTGTAATGATGTAAATCATTGGGGCTAACTGACAACATTTCCCCTAAAACTCACCTTTAAGTACAGTACAGTAAAGTTGTCACAACATTTTACACGCTGGATTGAATCATTTACATTGATTAATCACCTGATGTTAAACATATTGATGACTGCAGTTCCCAGAGTTGGTTGCTGCAGAAGGTTTGCATATCCAAAATGAGCGTGACTTTCCACTCTGCTTTTATTCTCTTCTTTTGCTCTCTGTCCTCGTGTCTTATCCCTCCCTTGATGTCTTTCTCACAGTTATCTAAGCGTAATTACATTGCCAGACAGTTAAAAGCCACGAACACAATAGAATTAATGTCTCAGCTACCTTATGCAGGAAGCTTTTCAACAGAGACCGACTCCAGAAAAAAAAACACACCTTAAAGCCTGAAATATGAACTCTTATCTCTACATTCACAAGTTCTGCCTGTCATGTTCAGGTGCACAGGCTTCTTTTCTTTCAGTTCCCCCCCTTTTGTGTGTGTTTTTTTTTTAATCCCATTCTCACCTTCGCCTCTAACTTAATTCCTAAAAGAAGTACCTGCAACTGAAACTCGATTACTGAGATATTATTAATCTGTCTCTGAGTGCATTTCTTTTATTTCAGGTATAATAACAGCATGTAGGTCTTTTCTAAGTAGGTTAGTTACTATACAGACAAACCCTTGCTAGTTGTCTCATTACTACAATGTATTCTAGTGAGCTTTTGTGGAGTTGCTTCTTTTTCTGTTGCTTCTTTTTCTGTTGTTTCTCGTCAGCTTTTTTGGCTATGAGGTGCCATATTAAACCAGAACTGATAGTTTTAAGGAGGTGTAGCACAGTCATGTACACAGTCTAAAAGGGATATCGATAATGTGTGGCCTACTTCCTAAAAGTTTACCCCTAAATGATGTTTTTCTTACCAATCAATTTAAAACAATTTACAATAAATGGCCGAGCCAGTTTCTGTGCGACACATTTCCACTGACAGTACACAGAAAGTTATCAGTCACACAGCGACAGGTAATCATGCAATGAACAGCCAACAGTGTAGCAGGTCATTTCACTGATGTATTCCCCTCTCTCAGGCTGAAGAGCTGAGAAAGAGGATGACTGACAGTCATCCTCCCAGGATGACTGCCTAACCCTGCAGTTGATGGATAGACCGAACTGTAAACTGATTAAGAGTTGATATGATGCATCTCACTATGAGGCTGTGTCTAACATTATGCGTTGCTGATAGAGCTGGAATATCAGACAATACGCACTCAGGAAGGTGGTACTTTATTCTTCAAATCTACATCTCTTCTTATGTTTGTAGACAACTTGGCAAACATCTATTCCTGGTACTGGTACCGACAACTACATTTCTGGCATATTGATGTCTCTATTTTGAATTGGGGAGGCACAGTGGTTAGTACTGTTACATCATAGCAGGGAGTTTCATTCCTTCCTTGCCTTGCTTTCAGGCTGGCTCCATGCTCCTTGCAACCCCAAGTAGGACAGGAATATTAAGAAAATGGATGGATAGATATGTTTAACTGTGGACCATGCAAAGTAAATTTGGGGAATTCAAGAAATGAAAATATGGTGCTAGAAGGAGTATAACAGACCTGCTTTAAAACAGCCTGCTTTAAAAGTGTGAGGTATTTTCTTCCATTTGCAACTATATAATGAAAATTCAGTTCATGTTGGGGCTTTTTAAAACAGCAACAAACTGAATTCACTCAATCTGTCCTTTTTCTAAGCAATTATTTAACCATATGTGTTAAATTCATGACAAACAGTTTAAGAACGAGGCTCTTAGCTCTGGCATCCCACATTTTATTCCCTACTGTGGTTCTCCCACTTCTTCCTGCCACCCAAGCATTTTCACATCTTCCCCTGTTCCCATTTACCTACTAGAATCAGCAAACCAAGGTCAGGTCTGTTCATTCTTCCGGAAATCTTTTTAATGCTTACAGCTACGAACCCTGGTTTGGAATGTGGCCCAGAGTCGTGCCTCGATCAGCCCACTGAGGGATCACATAGTCTGTTTTGGTTTGGAATAGATCCAAGGGTCCTTGAAAGGGAGGAAGTTCAGGATTGGAATTCTTTCAAGTGCCCTCTCCACAGATTAGGGTGGGTTTTTGGATGCTGAATTTGGAACATGGCCAAAGATCTGAGTGAAAGTAAAAATCTGGAATGCTTGGAATGAGATATCCTCTTCGGGCATAAGGGTTGGAATTGTGCCTGATGGTCCAAATAAGAAACACTATTGAAGTTTTTAAGTTTGGAACTTGTTAAAGTATGACTTGTTCAAAGTCCTGGATAAGGGTGTACAAGGGCCATGTATTTATCTCAGGAGAAGTCCTTGTGTTGAAGCAAAGAAGCGTGATTAACATTTAGAACCTGGCAAAGTGTCCGACTGATCAAAGACCCCCTGACATCGCTGTATAAAGCTTATGAATTAAGCTTGGAGCAAATCCAAGCAAGCATGCAACCAAGTGAGCATCTTTAAAGATCAGAGCCTATCAAAGTGTCAGATTTACCCATGGCCCCTGTCTAGGGAATACATAAGTCCATTATTAGGTCTGGAACAAGTCCAGGAGTCTTTCTGCTAAGTGGAGACCAGAGTGCTGATACAGGTGAAAGCAAAGCTCGCCTTTTAAACCCAACTATTTATTTTCCTTTTTTATTGTTGTTGAAGTTGTTGTTTTTGTAGATTTTCCACAGATTTAGAGATAATTTTCATGCCACTGCTTTAGCACAAACACAGGAAAAATAAAGGGAATGTAATCAAGAATTCTCATCCAAGTTGAGTTCCAATAAAGAAACAAAAGAAACCCCCAAACAAAAGAAAAACATAACCATTGTACTTTATTGGGACATGTTTAGTCTCAGTTTTATTTTTTCGTGTTGCAAAAGAAAGAAAGAAAATAAATACTGCAAGTTGGTTGAAACTTCATAAAGGTCTTTTTCTTATTTATAGTGCCATCGTTGGTGCTTTTACCTGATGGTTTGTGCATTTTTTAAAACAGGGAATATTTGGATTTACACACAGTTTGTATTCGTTCCCTATTTTCTGTAAGGTTTTGTGTACAGTAACAATCCTAATAGACACTACTCCACACACTTGCACCACAGGACATGCACGTACTTCCTTGTATCCCCTTCCACCTGCAATATGCACTCAAAGTCCTATGAGCATAATAACAATCCTAATTACAAAGCTACCACAGTTTAAGAAGTTACATTAGTGGTCTTTGGTCCCTGTTGTAAAAGATTATAAGAGCTAAATTCAATTAGAGCCTCTGTGAATCCGTGTGCGCGTGCATGTACTTATGCTGAGGGGACAATAATCTGTTTACACAGTCATATTGTGGGATCCTTCCGTCCTTCTGGGGACAAAAAAGCCAGCCTGCATGATGCAAATTAACACATTTTAAGATGAAACATGTGACAAACAGAAAGGTCAATGAATCTGCAGTTATAACTGAAGAAATGAGACGAAGCATGGTTTAGATTCAGATATGATGATTTGTGTCACAATAACACAAGAGCTGTGCAACCAGTTAAAACACACTGGTGTGAGCCACTAGAGAAATAACAGAAAAAAATAATCTTGCTGTACTGCTGTGTTTGGGTTTTTAATTGAGCATGAGAATCAGTGTTTCTGATAGATTGAGATAAAGTCCCATCTAAACTGTCTGTTTGTTCATGACTCATCATTATAATAAAGGATTAGTGTAAGGAAATAAACTAAAAAGGTTGAACAAATGCACAGTCAGGAACGAGTGGAAAATGAACACATTAGCATGCAAACTTGCTGTAATTATACCTGTTCACACACTACAAATATTAATTGCAGTGAGTGCTTAGATGTATTCAAAAACATGTAGTGAACAGTGATGTGGGAATGTGAGAGAAATAAGGTTGGTCATGCAGGCTGCTTCTCTCCAAATGATTTAGAGTGTGTTGTGTGCAGCTCTGTGTGTGTGTGTCTAATCTTACCTTAACCTGTCCAACGTAGGCGTGTTTCTGCTCCTCAATGACAGTGAGGTTCACTGGCAGGGAAGTATCGAACAGCGGGTCGTTGTCATTAACGTCAGTCACCACAATGTTCACCGTCGCTGTAGACGTCTACACACACACACACACAAACGACTGTAAGTGTTTAGTTCAAAGACTCTAATTATTGTACAAACCGTTATTTTTTTAAATGATGATTATCAGAAACTAAAACTGAATCACGACATTTCAAAGACTGTGTTTTTTTTAACCATCTTATTCTATGTGTCCCTTTTGCTAACATCGTCTTATATAATTAACTAAAGAGTTCATTTTTCTTGCAAATTTGTTGCAATCAGGCCCTGGCTGCCATATTCCTTTGTGCTAGTAAGAACTGTTCACTCTATAAATAGATTTAAAAACTGCTCACTGTTGGTCCACTTGTTCTCTCTCTCCCGATGTAAAAGGTCTGTTTGTTTTAACCCTTTACACCCTGGAAGTATTGCTGTGTGACATTTATGGTGAAAATAGGTAGCAGCCACTTCCTATCTTACACATTGCCAGTACTGTGTTGGACATCCTTTTGCATTCAAAACTGCCTTAATTCTTCATGGTATAGATTCAACAAGATGCTGGAAACATGCCTCAGAGACTCAGTTGCTGCACAGCCAATCTCCCATTCCACCACATCACACCAGCCACTGGCTATTTGAACACAGTGAACTCATTTTCATGTTCAAGATGAGATCATTTGAGCTTTGTGACATAATGTGCTGTCCTGCTGGAAGCAGACATCAGAAGATTGGACACTTACTGGGACGGACATAGTCAGCAACGATTCTCATGGCCTTTAAATGATGCTCAGTTGGTAGTAAGGGGTCTAAAGTGTGTCAAGACAATATCACCTACACCATTACACCATCAGCACAGCTTGAACTATTGCTGTCATGCTGTTTATGCCAAAGTTGAACCGTCTGAATGGCTCAGCAGAAACTGAGAATCATGAGACATGGCAATGTTTTTCCAGGGCGATCGTGGCTCAAGCCTTGTAATCGGAAGGTTGCCGGTTCGAGCCCCGGTTCCGACAGTCTCGATTGTTGTGTCTTTGGGCAAGACACCCGTTGCCTACTGGTGGTGGTCAGAGGGCCCGGTGGCGCCAGTGTCCGGCAGCCTCGCCGACTACAAGAAGGTCAACACAGTCAGTGTTCAGCCCACTGCATCTCTTGCAGACGAGCTTAACAACTTCTATGCTCATTTTGACGCAGACAACAGAGAGCAGATCCTCTACCCTCAGGAGGACAGTGAGGCTGCAACTCTAACTCTGAAAACAGAAGCTGTGAGATGGACCTTTAAAAAGGTAAATCCTCACAAAGCTCCAGGACCAGACGGCATCCCAGGCCGGCTACTCAGAGTGTGTGCAGACGAGCTGGCAGAGGTGTTCACCAACATCTTCAACCTCTCCCTGAGGCAGTCAGTGGTCCCCACGTCCCTCAAAGCATCCACCATCATTCCCGTTCCCAAAAAATCAGTGGTCTCCTGTCTGAATGACTACCGTCCTGTTGCACTGACATCCGTCATCATGAAGTGCCTGGAGCGGCTGGTCAAAGGTCATATCTGCTCCTCCCTCCCTGACACACTGGACCCTCTTCAGTTTGCCTATCGGACAAACAGAGCCACAGAGGATGCCATCGCCCTGGCAACGCACACCCAGGGCCGC
>NW_024582469.1:1368576-1400981 GCF_018398535.1 Haplochromis burtoni
TCAGATGAGTGATTCCTCAATCAGATACAGGGCTTGCAATAATCGCTAGCCCGACGTCCCGGGCTAGCGATTTTTCCAGTCGGGCTACCAAAATCTATCTCTGCCCTGCCCGTCGGGCCTATCGTAGGAAGGAAAAATATATGTCAATGCTTTTGCATTCTTTCGGAAATGTAGCTGGGTAATTATGTCATTGGCATCGGTGAGCCACTGTCAATATGTGACATATTGAAATCGCGTTTGAATTTGCGCTTGTTTTTTTGCTTTCACTTTGCAATCGCGCGAACTGTGTATAGAGGTTCTTTAAAATGGCGCCGGTGAGGTCGGCTGCCGTGCTGGATGCTCTGCCCTAACTTCTCCACTTTTTGCAGTTTTTCGTCACTTTTTGCTATATCTGCGATAATCTTGCATGGGCATCATGCAAAACACACAAATCCGCTACAGTAGAGACACTTTGGTTTCTATTGGTCTGCAATACACGAACATTTCACCATGTTTAACTCCGGACCCAACCTGGCCAAAGGAGATCCTGAGAGAGAACAAAGGACGCGACCCTAAGCGACGGCCTCGAGGTAAAAGAGCCGGCATCAGGAACAGGCTACGGGCTCGCGCACACCGCGCACCCATGCCCAGTATCCTGCTAGCCAATGTTCAATCCATCGAGAACAAGCTTGATGACCTCAGAGCCAGAATCAAGTTCCAGAGAGACATTCGGGACTGCAACCTCCTCTGCTTCACCGAGACTTGGCTGAACCCAGCGATACCAGACCACGCCGTGCAGCCGACGGGGTTCTTTTCGGTTTACCGCATGGACAGGACAATGGAGTCGGGGAAGAAAAGAGGTGGTGGAGTAGTGTTTGATGGTGAACAACAGATGGTGCGACAGCACAAACATCTCCCCACTCACACGCTCTTGCTCGCCCAATCTGGAGCTTTTGATCGTTAAGTGTCGCCCTTTCTATCTCCCTCGGGAATTCACTGCGGTCATTGCCTGCACTGTTTACATTCCGCCTCACGCGGACTCGGACACTGCCTTATGTGAGCTACATGAGGCTCTCACACATCAACAAACACTTCACCAAGATGCCGCACTCATTGTTATGGGAGATTTTAACAGAGTGAATCTCAAACGGACATTTCACAACCTTCACCAGCACATCAACTGCCCCACCCGGGGCACGAGGACATTAGACCACTG
The DNA here is from genome assembly GCF_018398535.1 of Haplochromis burtoni. Taxonomy (NCBI): domain Eukaryota; kingdom Metazoa; phylum Chordata; class Actinopteri; order Cichliformes; family Cichlidae; genus Haplochromis; species Haplochromis burtoni. Next base: position 1,369,772 of record NW_024582469.1, read on the forward strand.
CTACACCCCGTTCAAGAACTGTTACAAGGCTCAGCCCCTGCCGGCATTTGGAAAATCGGACCATTCCGCCATCTTCCTCATGCCTGCTTACAAACAAAGGCTAAAGCAGCAACCACCAATCAGGAGGGAGGTCGCTCGCTGGACGGACCAATCGGTGGCCGCGCTGCAGGACGCACTGGATGACGCAGACTGGGACATGTTTCGGCGCAGCTCTGATGACATCAACATGTTTACGGAAGCGGTTGTGGGATTTATCGGGAAACTAGCGGACGACACAGCAGAAAGAACTATCATCCGAACGTTTCCCAACCAGAAGCCGTGGGTGGATAAAAACATCCGCGACGCTCTGAGATCACGCACCGCTGCCTACAATGAAGGGCTTGTCTCCGGTAATATGGACCTATACAAGGCTGCGTCCTACAACGTGCGCAGCGCGGTCCGAAAGGCAAAGCGGAGCTACGGGGAAAAACTAGAGTCACAGCTACGACAGTGCGACTCTAGGAGCCTGTGGAAAGGACTGCGGACTATAACGGACTATAAACGACCAGCTTCTTCAATGATGAATGCAGATGCTTCACTGGCTGATGAGCTGAACACGTTTTATGCTCGCTTCGACGCCGCAGCAATTAAAACAACAAACGGCTGCGCGCGCTCGGAGTGCACCAGTGAAGAAAATGCATTCGTCATCACAGAGCATGCCGTGAGGAACACCTTCAGGAGGGTGAACACCAGGAAGGCAGCAGGACCAGATGCAATCCCTGGCCGGGTCCTTAGAGCCTGCGCTGATCAACTAGCACCGGTGTTCACGGAGATCTTCAACCTCTCCCTGGCCCAAGCTGTGGTTCCCACGTGCTTCAAACAGTCCATTATTGTCCCTGTTCCAAAGAAACAACAGCCCGCTTGCCACAATGACTACCGTCCAGTAGCACTGACTTCAATTGTGATGAAGTGTTTTGAAAGACTGATGAGAGATCACATCACTTCTTCACTTCCTGCCACCATCGACTCACTTCAGTTTGCTTACCGGACTAATCGTTCCACAGACGATGCCATATCTCACCTGCTCCACACATCCCTGAGTCACCTGGACACTGGCAGAGGGAATTATGTTAGGATGCTGTTCGTGGACTACAGTTCAGCATTCAACACAATAATTCCCTCTAAGCTTTTCACCAAGTTGACGGATCTAGGACTCAGCTCATCACTGTGTCAGTGGATCCTCAACTTCCTCACAGACAGACCCCAATCAGTGAGGGTGGGAAAACAAGTCTCCCCCTCCATCTCACTCAGCACTGGAGTGCCTCAGGGCTGTGTTTTAAGCCCCCTGCTGTACTCACTGTACACTTATGACTGTGTAGCCACATCCGACACCACCTCCATTGTCAAGTTTGCTGACGACACTGCTGTTGTGGGCCTGATCTCCGACAACATCGAGACGGCCTACCTGGAGGAGATTAGGAACCTGGAGACCTGGTGCCAGGAGAATAACCTCCTCCTAAACATCAGCAAGACTAAGGAGCTGATCGTGGACTTCACTACAAAGCAGGCGAGGAATTACAAACCCCTCATCATCAGTGGCACGCCAGTGGAGAGAGTGGACAGTTTCCGATACCTGGGTGTCCACATCACTCAGGACCTGTCATGGTCCTGTCACATCAACACCCTGGTTAAGAAAGCCCGTCAGCGTCTCTTCTTCCTCAGAAGACTTAGAGACTTCCATCTGCCACTGAAGGTGCTCAAGAACTTCTACTCCTGCACCATCGAGAGCGTCCTGACGGCAAACATCTGCACCTGGTTTGGGAACAGCACCAAGCAGGACAGACGAGATCTGCAAAGGGTGGTGCGCTCGGCAGAACGCATCATTCAATCAGAGCTCCCTGACCTGCTGTCCATCTACACCAAGCGGTGCAAGTCCAAAGCTAGGAAGATTATGATGGACCTCTCCCATCCCAACAATGGACTCTTCTCACTGTTGAGGTCTGGGAAGCGCTTCCGCTCCCTTAAGGCCAAAACAGAGAGAATGAGGAGGAGCTTCTTCCCCCAGGCTATTCGGGGCCTGAACCAGGTGTAGGACTGGACTCTCCCAAACACGTCACTATAAGACTGGACTCTCACACACGTCACCACACGCACCACCACACATTTCCTATAATCCTATAATTCCTATAATTTATAATCCTTATCTTTATAATCTCTTCTGCTATTTGCACATTCTTTACTGTAAATTCCTAAGTTAATTTGTAAATTTTTGTAGTAAACTGTAAATTGTAAATATTGTAAAACTTTTCTTCTGTCATTTAATGGTCGGGCATTGTACAGCTACAAGCATTTCACCCCCATGTCATACTGTGTATGGTTGTGTGTGTGTGACTTTAATTTGAATGGAACTGTTAATTAGAGAGCGACAGCACTGATTGGTGAGTGATGATAATTTGTGCACCAATTCCTCTGACATCGTCTTATCAATCGTTAGCTTACTATCGCAAACATGACAAGTGAAATCTCCCGCAGCAGCTTAAACATGTGAGAGGTTGATCGCGCAGAGAATCGCTGAGCGTTATGTGAGTGCGTGTGTAAAAGCAGCAGGATATATATTTTAGTTCTGCTGAGCCAAATAAGACAGGTCAGGGTGAAGAAGTGACAGCCAAAGAAAAGCTTACCACAAAACGGAAAAGTTATGACAAATCAGACTATAAGGCAAAAAGAAAGTGCAGCTTTATGGTTTCATGGACAAAAGAATTTCTGTGGCTGCAATATGACGAGCTAAATAACCAGGGCTGCACATAAGTGGTCCGCAGGTGCGCATTCGCTGTCAAAATAAAAAACACGCACAAGGGTTAGGGTTAAATTTAAAAACTGTACTTTTGAGTTAAAATATATATTTATAATTTTAATAAATGACAAATTAAAAATGGCATGAACATTTTTTTGTATCGAAAAAATATCGAACCGTGACACCAAAGTATCGAACCGAACTGAACCGTGAATTTTGTGTATCGTTGCACCCCTACTGATTAGATGTCACCAATCTCTTAATTTGACTTTCATGAGTGGAAGAAAGAGAGTCATCCAATATTTGACTTTTAAAGACTGGAATTGGGAGGAAGAAGGGCTCACCAGTTTATATCAGTGGGATTAGAAGAACAGAGGCAGTATGTGTGGGCCTGTGTGTGGGGAGAGTGACAATCTCAGAGGTGACAACGGCCTATTGAGGCTGACAGGGAACATTGGTGATGCAAGTGATCTAAGGTTAAAAACTCACACCTGACAAAACTGTTTATCTGCATGGCAGTGTATGTAAAGCAGAGAGAGCTATGACACAATGAAAGGCGGTCTGTGAGCAACACTGTCAAACACACATACGGACACAAAAGAAAGGGATGGAGTAAGGTTCATTTCGCCTTGGCAGCTCTGAGAACATCGCTTTTAAATACCCGCGCACCTCAGAGTTTATTATTTCACAGACACGGTGGCCATCTGCCATATTTTAGCAATCACCCCGCCGGAGAACGCTGCATTTTTAAGGGTTTAGCTATATTATTTTTAGTGGTCCGCCAATGCAATGTCACAGCTGATAACTGACAACACTGCAGTTCTTCGGAATTGCTAAAACACTAAATCACATTCTCCGAGCCAAATGCTCAGTGTGTTGAACCCAGTTATTGAATCAGTCACTCAGCAGAACCTGACTTACACACAATCTGCAGATCTTATTTGTTCCACTTTCAAAATTTTAAACACGCTCGGCGCCTAAGAAAATTTTTTTTGCTGTGTGATGTGCTCGTAATGAACGATGGCAACCAGGCAGAAGTTAAACACAATTAAGCAAAGTTGTTCACACTTGCTGCTAATGATGCAATGAAACCAACATAAGACAGCAGGGTGTACAAGCTGAATACTTGAATTCTCACTAACAATCAAGAGTGCAAGGAAGATGGTGAGAAGAATGAGATCAAGAACTGTTTATTTATCTGAAATTGGAGAACCTGTGGTAGATTAGTGTTCCTGTTTAATGACCAATGAAAGCAGGATGAAGAGTGCAGACTTTAAGCAGGTTTATTTTATGGCGCCAGTAATCAGAAGACTCAGAGCACAGAACAGGTAACTCCCAGCACGACGCTCTCGGTGTTGAAACAGTCCTTCAAAACAACAGCATGAAGTACAGAAGGATGGAGGTGTGAAGGAATCAACAGGGTCAGCATTTCATTTATTGACTGTGTCCTCCAGCACAACAGGATACGCACATGAAGTGAGTATACAGAGAACCCTTAGAGGAAGGATTAAAGATCAGATCAAAGGCTGTCTTCTGGCCTGACCCACAACAAAGACCTGATGCTGACTTGCTGCTGACTTTGATTTTGCAGAAGATACATTTAGTGTATAGTAATGTGCCTTTGCATTCTGAATAGAAAAGCGCTAAATCCCCCACACATTTACAGCAATACTACTTGCCTGTAATAATCAGATGAAAAAGCATTTGCTGCATTATAAACAAAGCTTTGCTGCAGCTACTGTATATGCCTCTGACCTTGTGTTTCCCATGTTTTAATCCAGTGTGTAATGAAAGGTCAAAAGTAGTTTTAGTTTTGGCTACGTGTACAATGTGAAAACACTGATTTTGAATACAGATATAAAAGTACTTTGAGGAGACTGTTAGATATTGCAGGTAACACATAGATTGATGACTATTTTTATAAGACACAGGAAAGCTTATTGTAATGCTGTCCTCTAGTATGCTGAAAAAATATCAATAAATCAGCTACAATTCACACATACAGTGCATACATCTGTGTAAATAATCATTCTGTACATTCGATAATTGTTAATCCTGCAACTGTTTACAACTTGCATAGTTCCCATTTCTGTATAGCTGTATATCTCAGATTTCTGTAAAGTTATTTATTTCATATTCGTTATAGTTTTTCATATTTATATCCTGTTCATAGCCTGTACATAGCTTGTATTCACTACAGCCTGTACATACTTATAGTTATAGAATATTCACAACATACTTCATACCGTGTACATTATAACATACCATAATAGACCCATTTCTGTAATATACTCACATATCTATATTATATCTATATCACTAAAGCACTTCTGGATGGATGCAAACTGCATTTCGTTGCCCTGTACCTGTGCATGTGCAATGACAATAAAGTTGAATTCTATTCTATTCTATAGTGACATTTAGAAGAAATACTTTTAGTTTGTGAACTGGAAAGATCACTTATTTCTCTTTCACAAAGCAGAATAAAAAGTTGGTAATGTTGCTTTTAGCCGTTATGCTCTTTGGATGTAAACTATGTTGTTGTCATGAAAATAAAATAATATGACACTTTTATAAGGTTTTCTAGGTACATACAGTAAATGCTACAAACGGGTCATTTTAGCACATTAGTAGGCGGTTGCTAGGCAATGTGATGACATTATAATGTGCAATAAAGGTAAGAATCTTCCGGAGCCTGAGATGTACTTGTGTGTACTACAGATCATATAGGAGGCATTTTCACACAGACAGTATGACACCTCGCAAATATTTTACTTGCCCCAAAGTTACATCTGCGCGGAAAAGAAGACGAGATGGTGGATGTGAGAAGAATGAGCACGTTGTTAGTTTCTCGTCTTTTCTTGGGATTTAAAAGTCTGACCTTGTCTGTTCCATACACATAATAATTAAGTCACATTCATTAACATAGCAGCGCTAATCCACACAGGATTTATTTACTAATGCAATGACACAGTCCAACGCGGGCCATTTGCTGACAGTTTCTATGGCATCCCACAATGCACACCGTCCTTACAGTAAAGCTGGTTTACTGCACCAACTTGTAGGGTCCTCAGTCTGTGGCAGCTTGATGGATTCACTGGCCAAATAGCCAATTAGGCACTTTGTAGCCTGACACTCTCACAACAGGACATTTAATAATATAGGACACAAACGTGTGTGTGTGTATGTGCGCCCATATGAAGACAACCCAAGGCCTTCCAGGTGATTCTGATTAATGGGCCTGTATAAGGCAACTACACTCCAATCTCCTCTTCTCCTTTTTCCCCATTTCTTTCTTTCCTTGTCTTCCTTTCAGTTTCTCCCTGTAGCTGATATCATTCCCCTCTTGTATACCCTCTCTTTCTCTCTCCATTCACAATCCTATACTCTTTTACTCTCACTCAAAACATAATGGAGTGTCAAGCAGACAAATGTCCAAACTACTTTTATCCATTTTCTGACTTCTGGACCCTTGGGATACAAAGATAATACACTAATTGCCAAGGTCCAGAGAGCAATAGACTAACTACATGGTTGCATGAGCAAGAGTCTGTGTAATATCACTTTAGCACAAAACCACCGTTAGGGCAGCACCAGCACAATGAGTACCTCTCACTCCCACTTGCCTTTTCCCTCCATATTCCATAATAAAAAAGGTCACAGCATTATAATCAGCATTTTCTCCACAGTGGGATCTTAAACTTTACCTTTTGTTTTAATTGATGTGTGTGTGTGTGTACCTGTTTAAACATCTTTGTGAGGACCAAAACCTGGCATGCCACTATACTTTTGAGGACCAACAGTCTCTTGTCGGGACCAAATGCCAGTCCTCATGAATCGGAGGGCATTTTGAGGCTCAAAATGTGGTTTTAGGCTTAGGGATACAGTTAGGTTATGGTTATGGTTAAAGTAAGGGGCTAAGGAAAGCATTTTATCAATTCAATATCCTCACTAAGATGTGAAAAATGAGTGTTAGTGTGTGTGTGTGTGGTTTGGGGGGGGGGGGATTGCAACACTGGTGGATTGCAGAGTGGAGAGGAGCAGAGAAGCAGAGAGGGAGGACCTAGAGAAAGGAAGTGGGGCTCATCTGATTTTCATGAGAGAGCAACTGAATATGAGAAAATGTTAAAAAAGCACCAAGAAAAATGCAAAATAGCTCTTGTCGTTAAATAAACATTAAATAAGAAGGGTTTTGCCATTCAGTATTTTTGTGTATTCATTCAGGTTTCCTTAATAAGACGTAGAACGGCAAGACCATCATGCAGATGGTGATGGTGCAGCTTTCATTTAAAATCATTTTACGCAATACCTCCACAGAGACAAGGACAGTGTTGCTGGATTGTGTACATGAAAAATGCTGTAAATAGTTAACAAATAAGAAAACAAATACAAGAAGAAACTGCAAGGTTAATGCCAGGCTTCTGTCTCACGTCTGCACAGCTAAACGTTCGTGGTGTGAAGAAAGTCAGATTATCGGGAACAAAACACACCTTTTATCTATCATCAGAAAAGTATGTGAGGGGGTTTTAGTGAAGCGTTTGAGGTCAATGCAAATGTCAAAAAGAATTCATCTTCTTTCAGCTTGATCATAAAGTCTGACAGTGAAAGAAGGATGTTAAGCGGTAAGGTTTCTAGCACCCAAACATCACCAGTATGTGCAACTAATTGCCTGTGTTGATTAACTTACATTTAACCTCCTGAGACCCGAACTCTTCCATGGCATGCATTTTTAATTTCTCTTTGATATTTGAGCATATTGGGACCCGATGAATGTAAAAACAAAGAATTACCAGATTTTTTTTTTTTACCTAATTTTTGTTTCTAAGAAAAATGAGGGTGACATATGAGGATATTCATTTTAAATTGTGATAGAACAGTAGCAGTGTGTTGTTTTTTTACCAGGCTATTTGTATACAGTGCTTCTGCTGTAAAGACAGGTCAAAAAAAGCATAAATTGTGATTCAGTAAAAACGACCTACTTACTATGAAAAGTGTCGTGCGGAAGGTTTGCAATGCATTAAAATTTCAATCACCATACTTGAACTCGCAACATAGCAGTTCAAATTGAATTCCTCATGCTTCAGGCCTCCTGAGTGTGAAACCAAACTGATGGATAATCTTAAAAGTTGTCAGACAAAGCAAACATAAAACCTGCTAGAAGAGGAACAGCAAACAGTTAGCATTCTGTTGCCCTCTTTGGTTTTAAGCATATTTTAAGTTGGACTCTGTGTGCTCTTTGCATTCTGTTATGCATTTCAAATACTCACCATCATTGTAAATTGGCTTTCAGTAAGAAAGAAATGAAATGATATTACTGGGACTGTGTGCTTAGAAGGGCTTTTGGATGCCAATGTAACCGAAAAGCACAAAAGCGTTCCACCAACACCAAAACATCAAGTTCTTTGGATGGTGTTACTGAAGAGTATCAGTGTGAAAAAACATAGGCAGCGTGTGGACACACCATCGTAGTGTTTGAATCATACTAACAATGTGGTTTAATACAGTTAGTATATATAAAAAGCTATCGGCAGCCAGCTAAAACACATTATTCTGCCTTACCTGGCACATAGGCCATTTTATTCTATTAACATTTTTTGAGCCTGCAGGCTCAATAAATGTAGACATTCATTTCTTTACAGTCAGTTGCTATAAATAGATTTTAGCTTTTTGTTATTATTACTGTGACTAAATGACAGGTAATTAAAACAATTCTAATAGCCCTCTTTCTCAGATAACACCACATCTGTTGTTTGTGGAGCTTCATAGTGAAGGATGGAGAATTCTTTCCTGGAGCTCCTCACTTCTCCTCTGGGGGTTTTGAGACAACTCGAGTAAAACAACAAGTAAATATCCATATGACACAGAAGAGTTTCTTACTCCTTCTGGGTGTCCGTCTGAGGCTGTCACCACCAGGGTGTAATAATCCAGAGTCTCCCTGTCCAGAGGTTTGTCCAGAACCAAATAGCCTGAACTGGAGAGAGAACAAAACACACAGAGTTCTTGTTAACCCTTCAGGCAAAAGAACAGGAAAAATCAAAAGATGATGAAAGACTGTGCAAACCATGGTGAAACTGCATACTGTAGTTTAGTAAAAAAGAGTTTAAAAAAAGAGTTTAAATTCAAAAGGTCTTGATTGACTTTTTACTTTAACCCTAGTGATATATATACATGTAACTGCATTAAAGCTTTAACTCCCACAAGTGTGTTTTTTCTGTGAATATGGGTATTTAAGTAATGCAGAGTGTGCCTCCTACTCACTTAACTGGTCAAGGGTGATGACTTGACCTGTTTTGTTATCATGAATTATCACACAACTAGAAAGGTGAAAGACCAGCATCTTGAATTTTTATGTCTGAGTAAAAATGATCAGATCATCTGTTTCTGTGCAACTTGTCTGAATATTCTGATCAATCAAAACCAGGAAAATGTTTGAGTTTATCCTTGGTTTACTTTTTTTTTTAAATTTTCCAGTAACGATTTAGATAATGACTGAAGTGTTTTTAATTTGAACCTCTTAAATGTGTTAGAAACCATCTGAACTCTCGTGTGTATCAGGATGTGTGCGTGTGCTGATGCACGGGAAAATTTGTGTGTCTGTGTGTGCAGAAGAGTTGTCCTCAGAGAAAAAGATGTAGAGCTTTTTTTCTAATAAAAAGCAGTCCATGTTTAAATGTGTAGGTTCGCTCACACACAGTCTAGTTTTCTCATATGAACAACACATTTTCTTCATAAATCTCCAGTGTACATAAATTCCATAAAGAGCTCGCATACACTTCAAACCTAAAGCCTAGATATGTTTTAAAATTTATTATTATTATCAGTAGTATCAGTAATAGTATTATTAAAAGTAAAAATAGGATGGCAACCTCCTTGCAACCAACTATTTGCCAGACTTTGAGCAACCCTCGATCTCTGGTTTAATGTGATTTTCTGTGTAGACAGCAACAGATTTGCAGTTTTCACCATTTTATCACAGTGAATTACTGCACCAAAGATGCTCTGAATATTGCAACTGCCTGCAAATGCTCTCAGATCTGGTCCCTGTCTTTGAAGCAACTATTTCAAAATGCATGGTTTCCTATCACTGTTTTCCTTGTGTACCTGCATTAGTTGGTGATTGTAAATTGGCCATAGGTTTGATGTCCAGGGTATACCCTGCCTCTTGAGGTAGGGCAAAAAGGCTCCAATCCCCAGTGAAAATGGATGGACAAATCCTAAAATATACATGTAGGAGTGCCTATATCCATCCACAGCTAAAGCACAGAGTGAAAATCAGACTTGTTCTTGATGATTCAGATTTACAAATGAGGCTTTATAAATCAGACAAAATGAACGCGTATGCACATTTCTGCTATACAGAGGGGTTTTTTCTTCATCTGGCTCCTGTTTGGTTATCCTCGTAAAGTGCACTTAAGCTGCACTCCTAAAACCACACAAAAAAAATGAAAAGTAAAAAAATCACTCCCTCCCACGCCACCATAAGTTATATGTTATATTATACTTGCACAGTGGAAAAAGAACAACTGGGCGCTTCCTCCCATGGAGCCATAATAATGAAAACAGAGCTAAGACACTGAAATATCTGGCATTCATTGGAAGATTTTACCATGTCAGAAACAACCCACCAAATATCCCCAGAATGCAGAAATGAAGTCTTTGCTTAATTTTAATTTGTACTGCGAAAATCTTCTAAGCAGTCAGCTCTTTTCCTCACACTTATTTTGTGATTTTAATTCCTCATGTCTCTCTTCCTGGTGATTTCTAATACTAACATTTTGCTCTTCAATTTCCCCTCCATGCCCTCTTCTCTTATCTTCTTTTCCAACCACTCATTCTCACCCACACCCCCCAAATCTGTATAATTCTGCACCAGCTGGGGTTGTTCTTTCACAATACAACCCTCCAGAAATTTAGACAGGATCTTACCCCGAGCTTCAGAAATGCATTTTTAATGAGAAATAAATGAATAAATACAACAAAAGCCCTCAGAGTCTGCGTGCCTTTGAATGTGGTGAATGTGCGCTTGTGTGAGTGTATGTGTGTGTCTTTGCAAGAGCCGTGGTGACGTCCAAGACCTGTATGACCAATTTTTATAAGGAAGCATATTCCCTCATTACATTACTGATTACGAGCAAATTGATTCGTATACAGTTTTATGAATTTGGGTTAATCGGAATACAGACAAATTCTCAGAGATAGAGATTAGAGTTATATTTAATTAATTTTTTGTTTTAATTCAAAGTTTGCATTAATTAATGTGAAAGTTATAAGCATCAAGGAATATTCCATGAGGCACGGAGTTTAAATAATCTGTTTGTACATGCATTATGTTTTTATATTGGCTGTGTACACTGTGATCTGATGGAATTGACACACAGCCAAGGCCTTTCTGTTCTGGGAATTTAATGCCTCATTTTCACATTTAGGGCAAAGGGGCAAAAAAGAAAAATAAAATATGTCAGAGTAGTGTGAGGAGGGGAAAAGCTTCTTTTAATTTCAAAAAGTCAAGTCAGTTTATATATGTAGAGCATTTGTGGTGCAGATGTTCAGATGTTGAGTAACGTGGTTTAAAGAAACGCTTGGAGCTGAGTTAGAGTTTTGTGAGTGGATCATATTGCCAGCTGTTGATTAGCTTACAAGCATTTCACTTTTAAAAGAAGTTACAAGGGAAACAATACATTTTTACTGTGCTGTAAATCTGCACTGCTGCTGATTATCTAGACACACCTGTTCAACAAAGGCTTCTGCTTGAGTATCAAAACACCACATGGACAAGCCACAACTGCAGTGTACAGAAATAGAACAGGTAGTATGTGGTTACCTGTCCCAGAAAAACTCTTAAAATGAACAAATATACATTTTATATGAATACATTGGTAGAAATTTGGACTGCATTTGAATATTGGGGCCATGTTTCCCCTCTAACGGATATTATGATTACAGCCTTGATTCACATTTATTTTCTTTGTTTACTTAGCTTAAAGTCTTGATGTAAAGAAATAGGTCAAGAAAATCTCGATGATGTGGGTTTTGCATTTACTTCTACGTTACATTCAAAATGTCAAACAAGGTGTGTTAGAAATGTGACCACTAACCATGTTATGTTGACTAGTCAGTAATACTGGTTGTGTGACATTCATAAGATCAAGTGACCCAATCACAGAGGCCGAGAGGCTGGTCTGTGACCATCTGGCAACCACTTTTCACTAGGGAAAATGTGCATTTTCCAACCAGTTAGAAACATTTTCTTGAGATTGAAATGTTACACTTTTTCAAGTTGTACTGCTATTGGTCTCTGAGTTAGTGTTTGTAAAAAAAACAAGAATAACTATATGTAATGTACTAGCAACCAAATCCATTGCGAGAACAACTGCTAAAGGTTAAGGGAACAGACGTTTGACCCTAGGAACCAGTTCTTGTATCAAATCTAGTCAAACAGTGACCATGTGCACGACATCTCCTGAGAAACCTCAATAGTGTGTCTATCGATACAGCTATCACGCACCTACATGCAATACTGACAGCACACTTTGTCACATACTATGACATTTTTGAACATTTATTTTATAATATGCATTCAAATGTTGTCAAAATTAACTTCAGCACAAGCTAGAACTTTTATTTCTACATAGAGAGTAAAGACCTGAACCCATGCTGAACTGGAATTGTGGGCCTACTTACTTTTGTTGTAGTGCAAAATGTTCCTGGATGTCTCCGCTTTGGATTTTGTAGGTTATGGGGTCCCTCTCCCGATCCACTGCCTTAAAAGTAAACAGAGACAGGCACCAACATAAACATATATGCTTTCTCATTTTAGGTATGTAATATACATCAGTCAGTTCTAGTACCTTGGAAAGCACTAATGCACCATGGCATCTGAATGTAAATTAAACACTATCCTAAAAGCCCAATAAGTACTGTGACTGTGTAATAATTGGTATGACAGCATGTACCTGCAGATTAAGAAGTGTAGCCCCAGTCCTCATAGCTTCACTGATCTCCAAGTTGTATTGTTGCCGCGGAAAACGAGGAGGGCTCTGGTTGTTTGGTGGCAAAACTTCAATGTAGACCGTAGTAATGGATGACCTAAAGGGAGAAAGAGAAAAAGAGAGGGTGAAAAGGCGAAGAAAAGAAAGGGTTTAGGCGACTAAGACAGACAGCGAGTGTGAAGAGAAGCATCCTATAACGGGAAAAGAAATAGCAGAGGAATGTTAGGAGGGAAAGCTAGAGGATACTAAGGGGAAAGCAGTGTCAGGGAAGGTGAATGGCCCATTATTTAAGTTAAGAGTGGCTGGCCAGTGTTTGTTTCTTTGCACTTCATGCCGAGTTTGATCAATAAGAGCATGAAGTCAACAGTGTAAGTGACAAAGAAACTGGATAGTACTTTATTACAAGGTCTCTAATGCAGTGTTTGAGGTTTCTATTGCGACTTGTTCAAACCTGAGTGAATGTTTCAATGAGTCATTTATAAAGAACATGGGTGATGTTACATTAGGAGAAAAGACTTCTTTATTTATAATAAAAGTATTTCTACACTACACACACACACACACACACACACACACACACACACACACACACACACACAGGGTTACACAGTGTTCACTGTAAAGGCTGTATTGTACAATTCTTTATTTTCCCCTTTATTATCAAGTATTATAAAGTATAATATGCTGTGCAGAAGTTTGTCCTTCAGGTATTTTAACCTCTCCTTTAGCTTTAGTTTGCAAGGCTTTCAATGCATATAAACTACTAGCAAATTTACAAAGGCCAAAAAGTGAGAATTTTTATCCAACAGTTGCAGAATCCATGACTTGTAGGCTTTTGCTCTGGTACTTATTTGTCTCAGTATGTAATACAATAGCATATTGCCTAATTGCTAGTTTGGCACACCTTCAAACAAATGAGTAGCTGCTTCAGTTAAATCCAAATATAGCCAGCTGCCTAACATGCTGCTGTTTTTTCCTAACTAGTGCTGCTATAGCTAAAGCTAATTCTGAAATGTGCTATGAGAAAAGTACACCAGGTGTTCTTCAACAGAGACCAAGTAGCAACGTCCCCCGAGCAACAGATGGATTCATGTATAATTGGTGCTAGCATAAGTTTAGTGTGGCTAACATTGGCATTTGTTTATTTCTTTCTCCCTGTAGCATGATGTTGTAAAAGAAGCAGCCTATTAGGCCTAATGTAAATCCGCTATTACATGTATGTTGGCTATAGCTACATGAAAAATTGTATTTCTGGCAGTGCTGATAGACACAACTTCCAGGGTAGAATGCAGAAATGCCTAAAAACCAGCTTTCCACCTAAAGGCTACCAAATGGTGATGGCTATGGTTGTCCTGCAGAAGTCTATCTTCCTGTCTTGACCTCGTTAAACATTTTCCAGTTGAATTTATGGGCTCAGTTATTCATTTTTGTTCATACTGAATAAAAAGATTTACTCTGTTTTGTAAATCTTCACAAAAATCTGTCACAAAATCACAAGTCATTAGTTAATGAGACTCATTCTTCTTGGTCACATCTGTTTCTTTGGCAACTTAGAAGGCAACGGCTGAAATGCTAAACTGGAGGTGTTTTAAAATGAGACTTCAGAAACTAATAGGTGATGTCACAGTAGCTAAAACCACCTATTGACCAGCTGTTTTCTAGCATGCTTGGTTCTGATTGGTGACCAGCTTGTCCACTTCACAGTCTGTTTCATGCATGCAAAACATGCAAACAGCAACATAGGCAAAGACACAGACTTTATCTATGAAGACACAGAATTCACCAAAGTAAACCATGTCTGTAAAAGCACTTAAATTTAGCTAAACATGGGTATTTTAATGAAGCTACCAAAGGGAAAGTGGAAAAAATTGGAATTGAAAACCAGGCACGAAAATTGGAGTCTTTGCATCCCTAATGTAAACCAATTCAATTAAACCTAACTAAACTTCAACTAACCCTGCATTAAAAGACATAAAACTATAATATAAGAATCTATATCATTCTACATACCAAAAAAAGCAGATGGAAATGAATTCAATTAAGCCACACATTCAGTAAACAGTATTAAATAAACTAAATGTGGAAATGTGATTGAAATGGATGATGAAATTATAATGCCTGAATAATGTTTTTAAAAGCAAAAATAGAAAAATTTCCCAGAAACAAGTCTAAGAAATGAAAAATGGTGATAAAATGTAGATTTAAGGTCTGACAGCTTTATTTTGTAAAATGTAGTCACACTTTTTTTTTTTTTTTGCTTAATCAGCATAACACTTATTCCAAATCAACACTGTCACTGTAATGACCTAAAATTGACTGCTTATTTATGGCATTATAAACAGCCTGTTGTATTTTTTTGGTATTTCAGTACTCACTGGGATGTGCTACACGATTATAGATAATTTAGTTGATTTTGCAGTGATTCTTAACATATTCAGATCCACAAGAGCTTAGGGAGACTATAGTAATGACTGCAGTGCAGGGACAAAATTCCTTTCTTCTTATATATTACCCATCACCCATAGAATAGCAATGTGAGATGTACTTTTCTGTTTTATTTGTATCGTTTTTTCATGGTTTCATTAGAAATTAGTTTACTGTATGTCCAGATTTGCTGAAGACGAATGTAAAGTAGTAGGTTGTTTAAACACTTGCATGAAGCACGATAATGTTTAAACAAGGTGTTATAAGTTTTAGTACATCGACAGCCATCTAATGCAAATAGTCAAAGCATCTTATTGCAAACACAGGTCCCAAAACTCATTATATAAAATCACCACGACTATTTGAAGTCCATTTAAGAATGGATAGTTTTCATCTGCACTGCGTGATCTAGCACTGACCAAGCCATCAGTGGGTCAGTAAGCTTTGCGCATTTTATTTTATTAGAATTAATTTCTTATTAGTGTTGTGGCCCACAGCGGCAGACGGAAGATTGTTTGGATTAAATTGCAAAAACAAGTGCCACCACTCTCATAAATTACAGTCTTAATTACTAACCCTACATTAACAGGTTTGAAAAGCTTTATTACACCCACTTCCTGCTTTTAACATCAAGCTCGACCAATCATGAATTTAAAAGAAAAAGAAACTGCAGGGATTTAGCTTGTGTTTCTACTTGGTGAGAGTGCTGAGTTTCAGCAAGGGGAGAAGCGAGAGATTAACTCCACTCAAACTGGATCATCGATTGAAAACGCCAAAGAAACCCGGGTCTAAACAATAGCCCACAAAATCTGTTTACACTCACAACTATAAATAAATAAAGAACTACATGAAGGCTGGAAAATGTAAGCCACCAGAGAGACTGAGAGCCAGCATTTTATTAGCACAATTCAGGCATTATTGATGAAAACCGATTGACTGCAGATGATTCAGACATAGATTATGCTGTAACTGAGACTTATTTCGCCTTCAAGTTTGACATCCTAGAATTCGGTCACAGAAATGGTTGTATATGAATGCTTCTCCTTGCAGGCACACAAACACAAAACCACAATCTGTTCTTTTAATCACCTACCTTATGTTCTTTGACACAAATTAAAAGAGAAGGCAGATGCTTAATCTCGAGAACAATGGTCGGCACACAAATTTATAAGCGACTGACCTCGCTTCAGCTTCGAGTCACCATTCAGATCAATGGGAAACACAAATAACCTGTTTAGACTTTTAAAGTTTGGTTGTCCAACAAATCATTATTCAATTAAGTGTCAAATTATATATTTAATGTTTTTGGCATTAAATGGCAGTTCTAAGCAAAAACAGGGACTCCTGTTTAACATTTAGGCTACCCTCAACACATTTGTTCACAAGTATGATCAAATTAGCATCAGGTTCCTGTAGACAATGTAGAATGGACTGACTACTTGTTATTTTCAATGCAAGCCAGCAATACAAACCACAAACCTCTCCCTAACCCTTTCCACTGCTCAATGAGAATGTGTGGCACATGAAATGTAATTAAGACTCAAAGTTTTCCAAAGCTTCAATACCCAATGCATTCATGTTTGCACCTATACAGTACCATGATGATGAATTTCAGATCATCAAACTAATTTCAATATTAGAAAAAGACAACCCGAGTAAATACAAAATGTCGTTTTTAAATCATTTTATTTATAAATAGTGACAAATTATGGAAACCTACCTGACCCTTTGTAAAAAAGTAACCCCAAGCTGATAAACAGCTGATAAACAAAGTCATTGACATCTATCATTCTAGAAGGGGATAACCCAAAGGCGTGCCATTATCTACAAATGGAGAAAACTTGGAACAGTGACGAACCTACCTTAAAAATTCCCTCAAATCACATCAACAACACACTCAGGAGGTCACAAAAGACCCCAGAATGATATCTACAGAACAAACAGGCTGCTTTGCAGATTCAGGAAGATTCCTGGATAACTTGTTGTAATTGATGGAATTGTGAATTCTGCTCTCAAAAATTGAAAGTTTTTGGAGTGCCCTAGTCAATGCCCAGACTTAAATCAGATTGAGATGCTGAACTTAAATAGGTCTTTCATGAAAATCATCCAATGTGGTTGAATTAAAATAATTCGGCAAAGAAGACTGGGCTACAATTCCTGTGATCCAGTGATGTGAGAGACTCATTAGCAGTTATTGCATATGGCTTGATTGTAGTTCCAGTTATTAGGTTAGGCAGGTTTGGATAATCTTTTTTTTTAATTAATGAAGTGCATTTCATATTTTCTCTGGTTATCTTTGTCTAACATGAAAATTGTTTGATGATCTGAAACTGACGATCTTCTTGGTGTATGTCCTAGTATAGTATTAATCTTGACTTAAACAGGTAACCTCCAGGGCTGGAAAACCTTGAAGCAGAAGTGTCAAAAACTCTTGTTTCTTAAAGCTGTCTTCAAACGTCTCCATAGAAAAGTTAAGAGCATTAAAAAACATTGCAGCCTGGTAGATATAGTCTTGACCTCCCTTTTCATGCTAACTGCATGGGGCTGAATTTTTAAATGCTTACCTGACTGAATTGCTAAAAGCCAAGGATAATCTTTGACTAAAAGGCAATTAATACTGGTGGTTATAGCTGTTGGCTTTTTTCACCTCAGCTAATTAAAATTACTGAACTGGACCTTTTGATTGTGTATATGGCGTTGGTGCCTTTTGATGCGAATTAATTTATCAGCTAAATGTAAAACAACCGCATACACATCACATTCAAAGGTCTCTGCTCCAGTTTCAGTGAGTGAATTTTTAGTATTTTTTTTTTCATCTTACTTAGCACTAATTAGCAAATATTGATGTCTGGGTGATGCACATATACAGTCAATGCACCTTGTTAACTAAGCTTGCTAGCTGTAGTTGATAAGTCACATCACTTGTGCTCCCTTTCATAATTCACTGCATGACACGTAAGGTACAGTAAAAATGATCTCTTTTTTGCAAATTCACTTTTTATCTAACATCTTCATCTGTGTTATCTTCTCTCTCTCTTGTGGTGATTTATTTCATTATTAAAAGTTCCAGACGCCTAACGCTATACTTTAAAAAATGCTCTCTTTTGTTTTTGTTAGCTGCCATCATAATGAGGACACAGCTCATTCTGAGTCCAGATTTATAGTTTTAACAAATCTGTAGCACAGAGAGATATTGATTTGTCAGGTTACATTTTCAGCTGAGATAAACGGGGGTCTGGGGAAATTTGGGGACAATCTCCATGCCAATCACTGGAACCACCTCAATCTGCAGAAGTTCACATTCTATATTGATTTGGCAGCTTCATGGCTAGAAGGATAAAAAATGATTCTAGTTTTGGAATGACTGAGAAATATTGCTCCAGAAAAGCAATGTGGCATGCAAGCCATACATTATTCTTGCTCTACACATTAGATACTATCAGTCTTGCTGAATTAATGTATTAGAGTTGGTAGGTTGATTCAGAGTAAATGTGAGGGCAGTAAGCAGGTCAGAAAATGCAAAAAACTTTAATGCTTTATAAAGTACCTGAACTTTGGAAGCTTGAGATGAAAGGCATTGCGCGTTTTATTTTTTTACATTATTTACATTTACATTAGCTTCCCAAAATGCAATCAGAAATGTAACTACTGTTTGACGTTAATAGTAAAACACAAAGCACAAGGGCACAACAGTGTCTGATATCCAGAGGTAACCCATATGGTCTGGATATTTCTGATGTTTCTGTCTGGTAAATTTAACATTGTGAATAAGTGTTATGGCAGTAACCTCTATGATTTATTGTCTAAGTAAAAATTAAGTTACTTCATCCAATCAGCGCAATTTCTCCAATGCATAGCAACCAAAATCACAAAACGGCCAACTGCAATTAAGGAAATGTATTCTTAAATAATTTCTTTACGCTGAAACCAAGCAAAGGTTGCGTTACAATTATGTAACATGTCTGTGACAGGTCAGGCTAATAAGACGCGAGCTAAAGTTAATTTCTTGCTTCCAACTGTTTTGGAAGTCTTTCTTCAGAGTTTATTAGATACTGTACCTTCAGTATGAGACAAAATGAGAGAACTGTGTGTATTTAAACATGTGGCACAATACATTTTTTGCCATTTATATGAAATTTATCAATTGATCTGTCTGAGATGCAGGTTTCCCATAGTCACAGTTGAAATCTTCAGTTAAAAATTCGCAAGCTACAGTTTAATATTTGCATTTGAGTGTTCATTTCCCAAACTACATGTACAATATTACCTCTAATCACAATGTCAACTATCAAAATACATTATTTATTTATTAATGAAGCTCTTACCTTATACATCATAAGTGAGCTGAGCTGCACTGTATTCTCAAATCTTGCACAAGCACCAGCACATACGTTTGCATACATAATAGTGCATGAGCACAGTGCGTTATTCTGTCAGAGCTGTGGGAATATCTGAATGAAATTTAGGCGCAGATACTTTATTTGGAGTGACACTACACTACTGATGCTGCACACTGCTGATACACAGACCTTACCATATGCAAAAACGTTCATTTTACACCTTCCAGCATTTTAACTACGTCTCAGGGGAGCTGATTGAATACAGGTGCATTTTTGTCAGGTTTCTAAAGAGAGCAGAAGTCTCCACCTGTGCCCACTGACAGTTCAAATTAAATGTCCAAGTATTCAATCACATCCTCAAATGAATTTTATAATCAGAAATTCAGATATATCTCACACTGACCTGCTCATCTTACATCAATTTAAAAAGACTGACTTCCTGTTATAGCAGCCTGCCTAACAAGTGATAATCACCTGGGTATTGCCCTGTTCTTTTTCCTCAAGCGGTGTGTAAAGGAAAAAAAAAAAGAGTCTTGATTAAATGTTTCCCCATGTTTGCACCCAAGTGTTGCTTTTGTTCTGTGCTTCTCATTTGTAAAGCAGGGACTCTGCTTGTTTGTCCTTTCTACAAGGACGCACAGTGTTAATTTGTCCTTTTGCTGCGCTATTCCCAAGTGCAGAATACAAAGAACAACACCCATCGAGTATCAGAAAGCTGTGTGGTGATGTAGATCAGCGAGTATGACTTTTGTTTTCATTGATGCCAATTACTCTGATGCTTTTGTGCAGTCTTCTTTATGGTGTTCCTCTATCTGATGATATACAACAAGACAAGAAAACAAACAAAAAAACAAAACTAAGTGGAACACAAAAAGAAGGATGACGTACATCAAAAAGTCTAAGCGTAACTGTTATACACAAAAGCTCATGGCTTGCTCCCAGTGAGTCTCTTTTGTTTCTTGCGTCAAGTTACAGCATGGAGCGGCACAAAACACTCAAAAAAATCAAACTCTCCGAGAGTGCAGCTGCTACATCAATGTGTGTTCCAGTGGGTGAGTGGTTCAATGGTTGGATTTGCTTCTGTTCTCAAATATTGTACAGTAACTGCTTGAAACTAAAATTTCACATCTCTGCCAGACTATAGCTACGCAAATCAATACTTACAAAGAGTTTAAAATGTATTAGGAGCAGCTGCCTTTTCCATTTAATAAAGCTGGTTGGAGAACGGCAGGGAATTGTGATTTGCTTAAAGTTATGGTCCTTACTGATTCAATTAATGATGTAGAGATGCAGAGCAGGAAACAGGATAGAAGAAAATATTTAAAAAGCTGTGTTCCCAAGTCTGTCCGTACCCCTCGAAGGCAACAGACCATAGTGCACTACATTTGCTTTCTACCTCTCTCTGTGGTATTTCAGATGCCACGTATGTCAGTATTTGTTAAAATCGTTCCTTTTTGGAGTCAGAGACAGTATAATTTTCTCTCTGCTCTCAAGAAGAGGGTGTCTTGAGGCACCCTTTCATTCTGCATTGTTTCTTCCCCCCCTCACACTCACACTATCCATTTTCTTGTTTCAGACTCCTTTTCAGCTCTATTCCGATTTAAAACTATAATTTAAGATATATATATTTCTAAGAATGAAAAAAACTTGTCTGAAAATGGCGAACAGAAAGAGTGACAGGAGAGGGGTAACAAAGTGGGAAGCGACAGACAGAGATGTGCCGTGTCTGACGATGAGTGTGGACGCTCCGGAAATCTGATGACCTTTCGAGTTTCATCACCAGACAGAAAGAAAATACCCGGCGAATCACAAAGTGAGAAACCCCTACCTTCGGTGGGGTTCAGGCCCGTTGTCCATGGCTTCTACGGTCAACGCATAGCTCTGCCCAACACTTAGCTGCACGCCTGGTGCCACAGTGATGATCCCACTGCTGTGGAAATAGTTACATTTATCTGATTATAAATACTTATCACACTTTCATAGTGGATTTTCTAACTTTACCTGAGCTATTTAAGAAAATCACCAACATAACTTCCATTATGCTATTATTTCTAACATGCATAGTTTGCAAAAGCCTGACAATTTAACTACTACCTTTATTTGTATTCTCGATCCAATGTCTAAACCACTTATACCAAGCAACATCTTAAGCAGGAGTTCTATCCACTGCAATGCTGTGTTGGTTTGCTGGCAACCTTAAGGCCACAATAAATCCCAAGTGACTCATTGTCATTGTTAGGCCTATACATATTTTTTTATTTCCGCATAGATTGGTGCGGGCGAGCGGTTTCACCTTTTTAGAGCCTTTATGTTTAGCTGAGCGATTAATGGTTACTGCTAGAGATTTCAGTCTTCAAAATTGTAACAAAATAGCAAAGAAGCATATTCCCTCAATGCTAAAAAGTAAATAAAACAAAAAACAATGCCACTCATCAATTTACCTGTTGCCTATGACAAAGTGTCCTTGGTGACCAGCCAAAATCCGATACGTGATGAGACCGTTTTGACCTGCATCGGAGTCAAATGCTGACAGCTAGGAAAAGACGCACACACACACACACACACACACACACACACACACACACACACACAAATGTGATTCATGTCCAAACACTCACAACATGCTCCAAGAAAAGCTTTAACGAATCATGCTGCTAAAGACTAGATGTGTTATTAACCTGTATGTGTTCGACAGTGTGTACCTGTAACACGGCTTCTCCAGGCATCATGTCGATAAACAGGTTCACATTATAGGAAACGTTAGGAAAGGTTGGGGTGTTGTCATTAGCATCCAACACTGTTATGGCCACGGTAACTGCAGTGCTCTCCTGGACACCGTCTGATGCTACAAGCTGAGACAAAGGCAGAAAAAGAAACAGTTAACAAAGCAAAGAGCCAAAGTGTTCCTTCTTTTAAAAAAAACACAGTCTTGATTTTGAGAGGCCTGCTGATGAGAAGGCGGGTGGACTATGCACTGAATCTGTGCTTGACATCTTGATTTTCCTTAACTTTGTATTTCTCTTAAAAAAAATTAAGGTGTAGGATTCTTTTGATAAGAAGAATAATAATAACGTTATTTTTAAATGACGTTACTTCATTAGTTTTATCTTGAAATACTGAGTTGGACCCCCTTTTTTGTCTTAAGTACAATTCATTGCACAGAATCACCAAGGTGTTGGAAATATTAAGCATAGACTTTGGTCATTGAGGTGATAGCATCACACGGTTGCTCCAGATCTTTGGGTTCCACCACAACCCAAAGGTGCTCTATTGCATTGAAAACGGGTGACTGTGGAGGGCACAGTGAACTCATTATCATGTTCAAGAAACCAGTTTGAAATCATCTGAGCTTTGTGACACAGAATATACGTTAAAAAATCGGTACACCGTGGTCATAGAGGGATGGACGTGATCAGCAACGAAACTCAGGTGTTTAAACTACGCTCAGTTGGTGCTATTGGGTCCAAAATTCTGCTGGGGAAAAAATATATATCTCCCACACTACTACACCACCCCCACCAGCGTGAACCGTTGATACAAGGCAGGATGGATCCATGCTGTTTATGCCATATACCCTCAGCCAAGTTGGATGAGTTGTAGCCTCAGTTTCCCTAAGTGTCCCTAACTGAAAGGAGTGACACCTGGAGTGGTCTTCTTCTGCTGTAGACACTGTGCTTCAAAATGTAACATTTAACAGAAGTTTGCAAAATACTCAATTTTCATTTCTATTCTATTCCATTCGGATGCTGTCTGATTAGAAATATGCATTAACAAGCAAAGAGATGTACCCAATAAAGAGAGTGTAGTTACAAGATGCTTCACAGTATTTACCAAAAGAAGGGACATTAAAGAATTACAAAATCTGTATACAGAAAGGAAAAAGAAGACAATAATGGAAACTGTGGAAACTCTTTAATCAGTGCTGGCTGTCTCTAATTTAACCTACACGCAAGAGTACTCCCGGTAACTATCGCCATTTATAATGCATACATTTATTTAAAAATGCATATAAATAAGAAATAGCATTAACAGTGAGAGTTATGCTTAGTCAACCTCGTATAAAGAAGACTGAAAGGATACTGTACAATAAAGGTGAAGCTGGCTGGCTTTTGCTTACTATCAAGTGAGCAGTAATGTTTTTCTGAAAGCAAACTGCTGAGCTCCTCTAAGTAGAGCCTGTTCTTTATTATTGTGTTTTGCACCCTGCCACTTTAAAACATCAGTTTTTGTGGCTTCATAGGTATAAACACGAAAAAAGCTCAACTCGACATGAGAGAAATGTCGAAAACTGATTGTCGTTCAAGTCTTAGGAGCTCGATTAACTTAGATAAAATTAATCACGTTAAGTATGTTGTTTGTTTTTAAATCAACTTTAATGTCACAAGCATGTTTTTAGTCTCCCCTGTCCTTTAGTTCATGCTCTGAGATGTTCAAAACATTCAAAAGTCAATTACAGCGCTTCACATCCATGACAAATTTTGTTTATGACCGTGCCTGGTTTCATCTTTTTTTCCCCAATGTCCCTCCACTCGCCCATAAATGAGTCAGTAGCAGAAAAATTCAAGCGAAAATGTGCATTTCAGCCATGTTTTAGAAATCATTCAAAGCGAATATCGGCAGGAAAGAAGTTTCTTCACTGATACCAATCTTCTCCACAAGCTCATCTGCCAAGAAGCTGATTCACTCCTTCAAATGAAAATCACCCACCATTTCTCATATCGCTCTCTGCCTTGAGTTTAATTTCTCCTCCAAGGCTTTCATGATGATTACTGTACACCTCTGCCTTTAAATCAATACACCAGGCCTTCTGCTTTTTCCATCTTTAACTCCCAAATTGCTGAATACACACTCAAGGACACATAGAGCCACATACAGTCCCACACGTGCACACACACACACACACAAACACGCAGTGCCAGAGTTACCAGCCTGAGCTTGTCAGATAACAGCTGCTGTGTGAAGTAACAATGCAGTACATCATATACTGAGATACATTTTGATACTCTGCTTGACATTGGGCAGCTTACATGCGCCCTACCAATGAAGACGCTGCTGGATTAGATTCCACTGATAAATTTAAAAAAAAAAAACAGGGAGGGGAAAATGAAGAAAATGCACCAGGTAGACAGAAAAAATAGGGAAAGATGTGGACACAGAAGGACTGTAATCACTGTAATTAGTCTTGTTTGCTACATTCATTTCTACAGTAAGCAACAAAGGCATTAATTACTAGTGACAGTATAATAATTAATACTGTCATTTAAAACTCATTTTTTAGAAGCACTGTTAGGACAGAAAATCAAATCAACTTTTAAAAACATATGAAGGTTGAAAAAATTCCTTCCATGTTTGCCCTTTTCCTTCGCCTTCTCATGATTTTCTTACTTCAGGCCTCTCTATACGCCTCCCTCCACAGTCGGTCTGTTGTTTGTGTTCTCTGTAACCCTCTGCCCTCTTCTTTCTAATCTGCTTTTTTTGTGTGTGTGCTTCACCTGTACTCACATCCTCTGCATTTTCTCCACTCCTCACTTTATCTCGCTTCTCTCGCCTTACTGCTAAAATGGCTTAAAGTCAGGCTCAAGCATAGGTTAAGAAACCCAAGCATATTTTTATTTTTCTGCGTATTCCTCTGGTGTCATTTTATTTCCATTTTTCACTTCTTTTCATGAGATTTTTTTATTTGTTTTTCCCAGGATCCCTGCTTTTATCTGACTTTGAAGGGGAGTTATTCAAATGCATTCAGACACTTATCTATCGCTTTTCCCCTCACATGCAAACACTTTGTGTAGTGCACACAGACATCAAGCCCATAGAGTACCGTGAATGTGTAGGAGTCTTGTGTCTCTCTGTCGACAGGCTGCACCAGAGTGAGGTATCTTTTGATTCCAGTAGCAGATACAGAGAAAACATGAGAATAGCTGTCCAGTGAGAATTGAAGCTGCGGATCCCGTGTCTGTTGAAGAGAGACATAACAACATTACAACATTTAACTTTTTGTTTTTACCCTTAAATCCTCTGCTGGGGGATCGCTTGCACTCAGATACCGTTCCCTCATGTCTCACTATCATCTAGATTAATTACTATACATGCAAACCTGTAGTGAAGTGGCTACACTGGATTGGTTAAAAAAAAATACACAGAGTTTCTGGCCAAGATGATAATTGATGGGCAAAAGTAGGCAAGAGCCAGCTTTCAAACTGTGTTTATCTGAAATAATTATATTTAAACATTACAAAGCTGAATATATCAGTGGCAAAACACAGTGAATCCACACGCTTCATAAGCAAAACAGCTGTGAACAAAGAAGTGCTTGGACAAGAGATGGTTAAGAATATGAATGAAAAACATCCCTTGTGTTTTCTTGACATAACAATTTCTAAGAAGAGGGCTCAATCGGTGTGTGTCTGGGTGCTATACTCAGTGATGGAGAGGCAATCCTCATCCAAGCCCTCCTCTGACATTACCTACACAGTCATCTCTTCTGTGTGTGTGTGTCTGTATGTGTGTGTATGTGTGCATGAGGGAGAGAGAGAGAGGGGAGCTCTCATTCCAGATAAGGCTGGCTCAGCAGGGTGGGAGGGTGGGGTGGGGGAGCTGATAATGCTGTCGATGTAGCCGGTGTGGATATTGAGTCATAAATAAGCATGCACGTACACACAGTAGCACAGTTACAGGCGCACACAGATACTTGCATTTGTATGCGCACACACAAATAAAAGTGATGGATGTCACATAAAAGCAATTAGGACTAATCATCATTGTTGGTGCTTAATGCTGGAGGAAAGGCCAGGGTTAGCAATATTAAAAATAACTCAATGTATATCACTTGACACACACATACACAGTCCCGGGAACACACACAAATGCACACATTATCCTCTCTAAGCCCATTCCAAGCTGTTGGGGTCTTTTAGAAAGCAGCGAACCAAAGCTTGTTTTTGTCAAAATGCCTATGCTACATCTTAAACAAACTAAGCTCCTGGGAATGCATCGGCGATAACAATGTTGCAGCACTGTAAATATCTTACATTACCGAGAGGCAATTTAAGAGGGAAATGGTTTTACTATCCAGATTCAGAGGAAAATTAGATAGGGCACTTCACACACTGCAAGCAAGGCACAAAGTCGAGATTCGGCAGAGCTTGAAAGAGGGCGGCGAAAATGGACACTTGAATAGACCAATCCCTCATTTCTGTATGGTATGATTAAATACTGTCACCATGCTTCTAGCTTTGTTTACATGATGGTTTAATTTTGTTTCTAGGCAAGAGCTGGTTTATTTACATGAGAGCAGGATTTTATATCAGTAAGGTAAAGAGATACAAAGTGCTTCTAACAGCTGACCAGAAGATAGACCCATGCCCTGATTGTTTAGTCATAGCTTTGGTAGACCTGTCAAGATCTAGATTTTGCGATATGTTCTACATAGCCCCGCCAGCAGCAAGGCATCTGAAGGTAATATACACTCACCAACACTTTATTAGTACAACTTGCTAGTACAGTGCCAAAATCTATTTTTCCTTTTAGGACTTCCTTACTACTTTGCGCTGGAAACATTTCTTTGAGAGTTCAGTGCATATTGACATGTTAGAATCATTCACATTCTCTCGTGCTCTACTGGGTTGAGATCCGACGACTGTAAAGGCCATTTGAATACGGCGAGCTCATTGCCATATTCAAAAAACCATTCACCAAGTTGAGCTGTTTGATATGACGAGTTAAACTGTTGGAAGCAGCCATCACAAGATTGGTCACTGGGTCATGAAGGGCTAGACATGGTCTGTAACAATCCTCAGGTAGGCTGTGGCATTTAAATGATGCACAGTGGGATGTGCCATGAAAATATACCACCACATCATTATATACCCCCATATCTTTCTTGAACTGCTGATCTAAGGCAGGATGGATACATGCTACAATGTTGCTTAATCAAAATTCTAATCCTACAATCTCAACATTGCAGCATACCTGGCAATGTTTTTCCAATCTTCCATTTTCCAATTTTGGTGATTAGAATTCACCCATATGAATTATACCCTTAGTTTCCTGTTCTTAGCAGACAGAAGTGGTCCTCTGCTTCAAGTTCAAGAGATGCTCTTCTGCAGACCTTGGTTGTAAAGAGTGGTTACCTGATTTTTTGTTGCTTTTCTATCAACTTAAAGCAGTCCGGCCATTCCCCTCTAATCTCTGGCATCAACAAAGTCTACTTGCTCAGAGAACTGCTGCTCACTGGATTTTTTCCTGTTTTTTGGAACATTCTCTGTAAACTCTAGAGATAGTAGCGTGGGGAATTGTCAGTTAACAGGTTCTAAAATACACAGATCAGCCTGTTTGGTACCAACAACCATCCCATATTCAAAGACCCTTAAATCACCTTTCCTTTTGTCTGAAAAAAGATGTATTAGTCGTAAGTAGACTTGTAGTCAAGACCGCCTAATCCGAGACCAAGACAAGACCAAGACCAGAGGGCATCGAGACCAAGACAAGACCAAGACCAAGACCAGAGGGTATCGAGACCAAGACAAGACCAAGACCAAGTCGAGACGAGACCAAGACCGAGACCAAGTTGAGGCGAGACCAAGACCGAGACCAAGACCGGGACAAAAAAGACTAACTTTTGTGTGCTTTTGAGGGCTGACATGATGGTACTGACTGGCCCCAAAGTCATCTGACAAAGCAGCGATCACCTCCACCAACTGTCTAAAGAATGGGAAATATGTAACTGGTTTCAGTTATACTTTATATATAGATAAAATTGTAACATCAAACTGAAGATTATAATCCACAATGTGGAGGGATTTGAGCATGGCTGAGCCACTGTGTGTCGCTGTGTGACAGCTGAGCAGTGAAAGGAAATTAATTGAGGAGCTGCGGCTCTCGCTCAATGGGAGTCGACTATTCTGATTCACTACAAAGCACTCTCTAAGCACAGCTCTTAGAGCTAAAGCTTTTGCGCATGATACATTATTGAACGTTACACTGTGTGTCATGGATACTGTTGACTCCAAATCTCCCAACCACTATGTTGATCTGAGACAGCAAGACCGAGACAGCGAGACCAAGATAAGACCGAGACCAAAGTCCGTCGAGATCAAGACAAGACCAAGACCACGTAAAAGTGGTCTCAAGACCGGTCTCGAGACCAAGACCGGTCTCGAGACATCCAACTCTAGTC
The DNA here is from genome assembly GCF_018398535.1 of Haplochromis burtoni. NCBI lineage: Eukaryota > Metazoa > Chordata > Actinopteri > Cichliformes > Cichlidae > Haplochromis > Haplochromis burtoni. The sequence continues at coordinate 1,398,473 of NW_024582469.1, forward strand.
GTAAGTTATTAAAATATGTGCTTTTGTGGTCCTATGTAAGCTGCTAATCATGTCTGGCTAACCTGTCACTCAGTTTCCCTCTCTTTTTTGTTATTTAACAATGTTGCTGAAAACATGAGATAGAGCGAAGAACAGAGAGTGTTTTCAATCAGCAATATCAGCTTAATATGTAAGCTAGCACCTGATAAAACAAAATTGTAAAAATAAAATAAAATATCTGCTAGCTTAAGCTGTTATTTTCAATCCCCTGTGTGAAAAGTAGGCAATTAGATAACAGGCCTTTTGTCTGCCTGTTATCAAGGATGTGCCTTTCAGCAGTTGTATTATTTACAACAAGTAAATCAGTAGGATAGCAAAGAGCTTGACAGGCCTACAGAGGTAAATGATCTCTAATACAACAGGAAGTAAAAGGCTAATGGTCTGTTTTCATCTAGTATAGTAAACTTTAACATCACAACACCAATGAGCATTAACATAAGTGAGTCATGTGTCTGCTGTTAGAAGCACAGTCCTTGTTAACACCACTCAGAACTCTGAAGGTCAAGATAGAAGGAAAGCACCGAGCTGATACCTACAGGCGTCTTATTGAGTGCCAGCTATAAAAGAAGTAGATTCAACAGATCAAAATGTTGTAAGAGTTTTTACACATACTAAAAAATCCAAACCATTTTAAAACAGCTGCGTCGTTCTGGTTTTACAAGAACATTTTCATTCTTCACTCTGTTAGAATTTGATTAATTAGTAACAACAATATTTAGTTTTTGTTTTTGTAATCAATCACAGCTCTGTACATGTTCATCATACCTCCTCCACATCATTATCCAGTGCTATTATGGCCAGTGGTACAGATAGGCTGGCGCTGGTCGCTATGGTGGTTCCCACTGGCGATGCCTCACTGATGTAGCCATGGTAACTAGGCTGCAGGAAGTAGGGTGCCTGGTTGTTTTCATCCAGAACTTCGATTTGAAGGCTGGCGAAAGCTGGCAGGGGGTGGCCGTTGTCCTGTTCTGCCTAAAGGGGAGAGAGGAAAGTGTAATAACAACCAATTTAGCTTTGAATCTTCTCTAACTGACCAGCCATAAATCACGCTGCTAAGCCTTTATGTCTTTACAGTGGTTGACGAAATTACACACAGTGATATGACAGATGCTGCGACTACCCATGTATTACAGTTCCACATGCTGAAAATAGTAACAAGTGTGCTTTTTTTGTTTGTGCTGGTGATTCTCTTTAATCAGTCTGTCATTTTATGAAATGATTTCTCTAAGGAAATTGGTAAGTCAAGTTCAAAGGTTTAAGTGCTGCTGAAAAAGTATGAGTTGATAATTTGTTTCTGAGTTCCAGTCTTTTTTTCTTTTTCTTTTTCTTTTCTTTTGTTTTTTTAAGTTTATTTAAGTGACCAGTAGAGTTGTATAGTGTGGCTTCTCTGCTATTTTACAAGTGAAAAATGCTAACATGGATCCGTAATGAAAGTTCAGCTACAGGTCAGGGCTAACGTACTAATTTGAGACCCGTTTTTTGTCTATGTTTGCTTACATTTTGGCAATGTAACATTAGAAGTATGTAGAACTGACAATGAGCAAACGAAAACATGCTTTTGAGAAATTGTCATTTTAAAAACAAGAATCTTTCTTTGCAAAAGCATTCCAACCCTTCATCCAGTGCATTGGCAGCCAGTAGAGCTTTTATTTGGAAAAACCTTTCATGATTCATCACAAAGAATGGATGCCATCTCAAGGTTTTTCTATAGATATTCTGTGGGTTTCAAGTCCACTCAAGTATATTCAGACTTGTGTCAAATCCACATGAGTATGATCTCTTAAAAGATGAACAGTTACTGTGTTTTGGTTTGTTCATATTCTTTTTAATTCTGAGCAGTCTCCGTGTCCCTAATGGTGAGAAACGCTCTTTTAGCATTATGATGCTATAACCATGCTTCACTGTAGGGATAGCATTAGTGAGCTTAATGAACACCAGTGCTTGGTGCTCATCAGGCAGTTCTTGGAGTTCATCCCAAATAGGTTTTGGCACATCGGATCATATTTTTTCCTCATGCTCTAATAATCCTTCAATGCATCTGGCAAACTCCAAACCAGCACTTATAAATCTTTCATTCAGAGTGGCTTGATGGAGTGTAGTTGATCGTTGTCCTTAGAGAAGGATTTTAAATGTTACAAGAAACATCTGAGGCGGTGACCACTGAGGTGCTGGTCACATACTGTCTCTGACCAAAGACCCTACTTTACCTGTTATTGTTTGTACTAAAGTCATGAAACGTCCTTCTTTCATTTCACAACGGCAAAATAAATTGTTTTGTACAAATAAATGTGTACCAATCCTTTTAGTTTACCTCAGGTGGATTATTAAAAAACCAGTGTATTTCTGTTACTTTGCTCCCTTCTGTTGCCTTTCCTTTCATTATTTATTCATTTTTTTGAAAGAGTTATTAGTTGTAAAATTCTGTAAGTATGTGAGAGTAGCGTAACACACACACACACACACACACACA
>NW_024582469.1:1408627-1445258 GCF_018398535.1 Haplochromis burtoni
TAAAGCAAACTTTGTTTCACAAACCTGTGGTCGTGCGTGTTATGTGGGTTGGAAGTCTTATTGCTCTTACAGAGTTGCTACCGCCAATCTCCTTCCCAAACCTAGATTCGGATATTGTAGACATTGCACTTGGGCGAGCAGTATAGATCATCTCTTTATAGATAGAGGGACACACGTCCAGGTTACATAAACAGTCTTTATTAGGACTTAGAGATTTGCTGATCAGCTTGATGAATATTTGTAGATTAAAGGCATTAAAAAAGCACTACAGAGTGAACTGGCGGGTTTCTTTGAGGTAGAAGAAACATGCAAGAAAAAAGAAAATCTCATTAAAACTGCCTTGTTTGCTGCTGCGGTGTTTCTCACCTTGATCACCAGATCAAATCTGTGGTAGTGCTCTCTGTCGATGGGCTTCAGTAGCAGAAGTTCTGCTGTGGTTCTGTTTAAGCGGAAATATTCTACATAGGACTCTGGTTTGCCTGGAAGAGAGAGGACAACAAACACAAACAGTAAGAGCAAACCAAAAATGCATTTTTAACAGAAGATATACTGCTGTGGGAGAGGGGAGGAAACATTTGTGTTAGAATCACTTTATGTTTGCTTGATGGGTTTCTAGAGGGAGAATCCAAGGCAAGAGACTTGGATAATGCTCCCAGTTTAAAGATCGCAGCTCGCAACAGGTACACACCGCCCGTACATATATGATTCCTATGAAGGCTACATTGTTCAATGGGGAAATCAAGCTCTGGTAAAAAGAGCAGCAACACAGGCAGATGTACACAATCACATTTCTCAAGTGTGCACTTCGGTCTATGTTACATCTTTACAGCTACAGCAGCTAGCATTGATCTGACTGGCTTTTGAGAGATGGCACGTTCCAAGACAGATGATTTCTACTATGTTTATGGATACTTTGTGCCTCCACTTGGAATGAAATGTGCTACATAAATTTCTTTGAGTGAGTGCCCAATAATATATCTTTTTTTTTATTATTATATCTAAGGCATGTGTTTTTACCTAGAATTCAAGCTTAGGTAAATATATTAAACATCTTAATTTTGCAAAAGCCCTTTCTTTTAATGTTATTTCTATGTTAGTCCAGAAAGAATGAGGGCCAAGTATGACATGCAGCAAGAGTACAACTGGATAGACGTCTCATATGGAGGACTTTGATTTTTTCAAGTTGTTAAATGTTTCCTTCTTTTTACTTTTATTACTATTTACAATTGCATCTTTTTCTATTTCCTTAATATTTTCAGTTTTTAGTTATTAGATTACTTACTGTTTGTTTTAGATTTTAATTTGTGGTTTCACAAAAATCTCATCTCATCCTCCTGTATAAATTACTTTTTTTTTTTAAAAGTTTACTCATATGTCTACATTTCCCTGTTAGATTATCAACTCCAGTCTTATTTTGATAGTTTTTTGTCTCCTGTGTTAAATGTTTTACTCCCCCTCCTGTCTCATTGTCCTTGATTATCTTTACCTGTGTTTAGTTACCCCGTTGTGTCCTATTTCCTGATTACCCTTTTGTGTATAAATGTTTTTTTGTGCATAGATAGTGCTGCAATTCCCATCTTCTCTCTGTCTTTTCACCTCCTGCGTGTTTCTTGCTTTTTCAGGTGAACTGGCGCATTTAGATGTTTAACAGTAAAATAAAAGCCTCACTTTTTATTTATTTAACCTGCCTCCATTAATGGCACTTCAAATATTTGTCAGATCCTTCCTTAAAAATCACAAGTAGTGGAACCAAAACCACTGCAGTTCACATTAAATATTCCTCAGCTTACTTTCAAGAGTAATTTCTGTTTTTAGATTTAGAATCATAATGTTGGATGAGCTGCAAAGCTGCAACATCTTTTTTCTTTGCCCATTGTCACACTTTCTCTAATAATCCTCACTCAGAGAGAGATTAGTTTCACAGGAGGGGTCTGGGAAATTTAATCAAGCCTGTGTCAAGTCATGTCAGTACATTTCTACAGACTATGCACATCCTGACTTGTTGAAGTTGTTGTTATGCTGTATTTTATAGTTTCAAATGGTAATCAAAATATTTTGTATGATGCACAGTTGTCCTATAGTTTATAGATACGTATAAAGCACTAATGAGAAACAATTCCACCTCTGTAATTCTGTATAATGTTATCTTTCACAAACTGTCCAGAGCATACTTTTTTATCACTGTCTATTTAAGTTGCTTCATCAAAAGCCTTAGGGACATTTAGGCCTGGTCTCATTCTCCACGCTGATGGCAAATGTGTGTGCAGCTGTGGTGCTTCTGTAGGTGTGTTACTTGATTCCATTTGATTCAGCACAGCTTATTTATACAGTGCTAGTACACAACAGGCAGCTCAGGGCGCTTTATACTGTAAAGTAAAAACACTGATTAGTGAGAGAACCCCATCAATCCAACAATCCCCTACAACAAAGCATCTGGTAACGGTGGAAAAGAAGAGGTTCAAGAAAAACCTCTAACAAAAAAGGCTCAGATGCTCTCACCAACCTTATTACCTGAGGTTGGTGGGGGGAAATAAATGACAGAAAGCTGAAACCATGAGCAACAAACAGGATGGAACACAAAACATAATGACATATATGAAAGGGAAAATAAATAAATGGAGTTCTCTGTGTATCATGAGCCTAAAACAGTGGGATGGTTTGGTTTGGGGTCATTTGATCCAGGTGTAACTAAGCTTTTTTAAAAAGGAACATTTTAAGCCTCTCTTATGCCATACAGGATATGCATACACTCTTAAAAGTAGAGAACATGCATCTCCTAAACCTAAACCGGGAGCTGGTTCCAAAGGAAATGGGCTTGATGGCTGAAGGTTCTTGCTTAAATTCTACTTTCGGATCATCTAGGACCACCAAGTAAGCCTGCATTTAGACAACAAAGTGCTCTAGTGGAAATAATATAGTACAAAGGCAGCCTTTAAGATACAATAATTCATGCACTTTTTACTTTTATATTAAAATTTCTGAGTGTGGACGTTAGCATTGGGCCTTAAATCTAGCCTAAGGAACCGCAATACCACTGATCTACATTTGACAAGATAATCTCGAAAGAACAGAGTCAGAGTGTATTGCCCTGTGTAAGTGGCATGTTAAATAATGTTTCACCAATCAGTCTTAAAAAAAAAAGTGAATTTAAAATTGTTTGAGTAAAAAAAAAACCCCAACAACAACAAAAACATAAGGATGCTATTTTTCCTTTTCACCTACAGCCAATTTAGATGTAACAATTAACCCAACATGCCTTTTAGGTTGTGGGAGGAAGCCAGAGGACCTGGAGAGAACTCACGTGGGCACACAGAGTACAAGCAAACTCGACACACCAAGGACCAAGCAGGCCAGAGGGTTCTAACCCAGAACCTCCTTGCTGTGATGTGACTGCAAACCACTGTACCGCTTTGCCATTTATTAAATAACTTCCTAAAATGTTTAATAAAAACAAACAAACCTACCAATAAGGATGGAATACAGGATCCCCGGCCTGTCAGAGGGAGGTTGTATGTTTCTGTCCTGGTCCACAGCTTGTATGGGTGGAGTCACATTGAGCGGATTCACCTTACTCTGGAGAAATATTTTCCACAGAGTGAGAGAGAAAAACAATGAATCAATCAAACTTGGACATAGAACAGCACTTTTAACATCCACTGCCAACGTTGTGTGTGTGATAACAGAAGCTCTGCTAAAATTAGGAGGAAGACATAGCAATTATTTAATTACTGGTGGTCTGGGAAAAGTTATTTTAATGCGCAAACTATATCCAAGCAGAGGAAACATCGGAGCAGCAGAACAGGAAAATGTATTGTTGAAGACAACACAAAATTGGAGTAAATTTAAAAATCACACAGGAGGGTAAATATGCACATCCACACACTAAAATGTATTATATAAGTGCAGCATATAAATGGTAATATATATTGTGCACACACCCACGCACACACACTCAAACACACAAATACACAGTAGGAGTTGAGAATCTGGCTCCATCTGCATACTAACGTGGCCGGGCTATAATGTTGACTTACGACAGTGCGATATTGCTGTGGTCCGTGCAATGAGAAGACCCCCGATGGGAGAAATATAACATGTCCATGGGAATAAATTATGATCACTAAGGAAATAAAATGCCAAACAAAGCACAACAACAAGCCTGCGAGTTTTTCTAAATACGCATCCTCCCATAGACATGCATGCACCGTACACACCTGCTATGACACAACATTTAACTGCCGCACCTGTCATGCACCACTTAAAATCTACCAGCCTTCACCGAGCCATCTTTGCTGTTGCCTGAAGAGGAAGGGAGCGAAAACACCGGCAGAGAAGAAGTTATGGGGAGTAATGGAGTGGAGTAAAAGAGGGTTTAAATATATAGAAGGGAGATGAATCTGTCAGGAGTGAAGGGAGACAGGGAGATGTTAATGCAGCATGGAAGAAACTTAAAGCCCCCGAAAGACAACCAGGTCGCGAAAACACTGCAAGAGTGCCACTGTAATTTTAGTTATTGACACCATTTAACTTTGTCAATGAGGAAAAAAAGCACTGACAACAAGAACTACAAAAGCGATGTGAGAGTCAGCCTGTGATTTGTGACGGTGGAGGCAATACTGTTGTGACACTGTAAATAATTTATCATTCATACTGTCAATTACTCCATCACTCCCGCCACATTATCTACGGGCATACACAAACTTTGATATGATTGTGACGCATCTCCAGGGAAGTCACTCACTTCTATTTAAGCTCTTCATGCTGCTGCATGGCTTGGCTTATTAACTGACTAGCTGGTAAAAAAGCATGAAGAAATTCTTGAGTCAGTCCACGTCAGCTAAGCCCAAACCAGCAAAACTGATGATTTTTTTTTGTAGAATTTAGAAAGTTATATAAGCTCATACTTTATACTGGGTCATTTCACTCAATTAGGAACTTTCCTAAACAGAAAAGACTACTTGACCACAACCTGATTTTAAAGCAGGGCTTTTGACTTTATAAACACACATCAGCTCAGTCAGAGATCTCTGGATTTTTTTTTAATCAGGCTTTTTTATTGCATTGCTTTATTATAAAGTGATCCATCACTTATGTCTATTAATTTTAAGAGACGGTCCAAATTAAATTTTAAACGGTCAAAATCAAATTTACTTAGATGTGGCAGGGCTCTGGCACTGTCACTGAATTGCTGTTTAGTATTTAACTTAAGCAACTAACGATTTTGGAAATTAATAAAATAATAAAGTCCATTAATCGCTACAGCCAATTTATACACACGAATACTTTTAAACCATTAAGAAAAACTGCTCAGTAATGTGATTGATTTGGCTTCTATACCATGTAATATTCTTACAACTTTTAAATATAGTAGTTTTTCTGCCTCTTTCATCTTCGGCTGGACTGGGCAAAACTGGGGTTACTCCATGAAGATCAGTTGTTGGCTACTGCCACTCTTAAGCTTAGTTATAAACTTAAGAATTTTATTTGAGTATTTGGTTTAGTCTGATATAACTGGGCCAAATAATAAGCTGGGGGTTAAAAAAAGATCAACATAGCAAGTCAAGCTGCAGGTAATACTGAAAGCTATTTACCTGCTTTGCTCTTGAAAAGTCAAAAGTTTGGACACACCTCATATTTTTTCTTTATTTTCATGACTACTTACATTGTAAATTCTCACTGAAGGCATCAAAACTATGAATGAGCACATATGTAATTATGTAGTAAATAAAAAAAGTGTGAAATGACTCAAAAAATGTTTTAGAGTTTAGATTCTTCAAAAAAGCCACCCTTTAATTTGATTACTGCTTTGCACACTCTTGGCATTCTCTTGCTGAGCTTCACGAGGTAGTCGTCTGAAATGGTTTTCCACCAGTCTTGAAAGAGTTCCCAGAGATGCTGAGCACTTGTTGACCATTTTGCCGTCACTCTGTGGTCCATCTCATCCCAAACCATCTCGACTGGGTTTAGTTCAGGTGACTGGCGTAGCACTCCATCACTCTCCTTCTTGGTCAAACAGCCCTTACGTAGCCTGGAGGTGTGTTTGGGGTAATTGTCCTGTTGAAAAATTAATGATGGTCCATCTAAACGCAAACCAGATGGGATGACATGTCGCTACAGGATGCTGGTTCAGTGTGCTTTGAATTTCGAATAAATCCCCAACAGTGTCACCAGCAAAGCACCGCCACACCATCACACCTCCTCCTCCATAGTTCACAGTGGGAACCATGCATGTAGAGAGCATCCATTTACCTTTTCTGCGTTGCACAAAGACACAGCAGGTGGAACCAAAGATCTCAAATTGAACTCATCAGACCAAAACACAGATTTCCACTAAGTTCATTCCCTGTGTTTCTTGGCCCAAACAAATCTCTTCTGCTTGTTGCTTTTCCTTAGTCGTGGTTTCTTAGCAGTTGTTTGACCATAAAGGCCTGATTCACACAGTCTCCTCTAAACAGCTCATGTAGAGATGTGTCTGCTACTGGAACTCTGTGTAGCATTTATCTGGGCTTTAATTTGAGGTGCTGTTAACTTGTGATTTCTGAGGCTGGTGACTCAGATGAATTTATCTTCAGCAGCAGAGGTGACTCTTGGTCTTCCTTTCCTGGGGCGGTCCCCTCATGTCAGCCTGTTTCGTCACATTCAAAGTTTTAGCAATTTTCTGGACTGACTGACCTTCAGCTCTTAAAGTAATGATGGACTGTCGTTTCTCTCTACTTAGCTGATTGGTTCTTGCCATAATATGAATTCTAATAGTTGTCAAATAGGACTGTCAGCTGTGACTCCCGCACAACACAACTGATGGTCCCAACCGCACTAAAAAAGGCAAGAGATTCCCCAAATGAACCCTGACAAGTCACACTTGTGAAGTGAAAACTATTTCAGGTGACTACATCACGCAGCACTGTCAACAAAGCAAAAGTTGGCTACTTTGAGGAATCTGAAATATAAGACATATTTAGGGCTATTTATAATTTTTTCCATAATTCAGTGTATCTTGCTTCATAGTTTTGATGTCTTCAGTATGTATCTACAATGTAACAAATGTGAAAAAAATAAATAAATAATGAGAAGAAGTGTCCAAACTTATGACTGGTAGTGTTTATATATATGTATTTACATATATGTGCATGTATATATGCGTATATGCTGAGGAACTAATGAGCAAATGGGCAGCCGCTGTGCAGGCAGATGTCTGATCCAGGGAGCAGCGAGGCGATCAATAGAGGGGGGAAAAATCTTGGAGGGCATTTGGTGGTCAGAAGAAGCTTTGTGCTGGATACTGAGCTACACAAAAGTGCACGGCAAGACTTTATGTTGCAACGGGAACTTGTCACACTCCCATATAACTACATGTGGACAAGTAACAGATGTGAATTTGCAGAAGGAAGCTGAGTGTGTCATTGCAGGTAAAAAAACAACAACAAAAAAAATACTGTTATTACAGACAGAGTACTGTATTCTTTGCATCATGCATCTTGTTGCCAGTCAATTGCAGTATGATTTAATGATAAACTAAATTAAATTATTGGTCAAGTCTCAGTCAATAATCAGGTTTATCCCTTACAGCTATGAAATACTGCGCTGCAGAGATGGCAGTGTTTTTGAAGTGTATGTGTGAACATGGCCTGACAGCCAACTCCTCGGCATAATGACCAGCATCTTGGGGTGTGTGTGTGTGTATGTGAGGAAGAAAGACACAGAGAGAGAATAGTTATCCTGGCTCCAAGGCTCTGAGGTTGTCATCTCTCATCAGCCTGATTAGGACTCAAACTATTACGGTGCCTTTTCTCTCCACATCGCTCATTCCTCCCCTCCCCAATTTTCTTGTACCAGGAACAGCAGCTTGTTGCTGTCGTTCCATTCTTTCTATAGCTTCACCTATCTCCCTGCACCTCCTCAGTTCTTTGCTTCCAAACCAACAGGAGACCTGCTGTTGGCATAAAAATACCACCCAGTAACTTAAATGATCATCAAATCTTCAGGTTAAACCTTTGAGTGTTTCACGAAAAACTGTTGCACAGCATAACCCTTTACCCTTCTCTTCAGTTTCTGCAAGCTGTTCCTGTTTTTTCACTCTGGATGGATTTGATAATGATGTTTATGCAAGCTTTCTTCAGTTCTAAGACTTTTGGTAAAATTCAAATTGCTCCTTTCTCCTTGGTAATTTTGAAATGTGCAGAGCAGCTGCCACTGTCAAAGCACACAGTCTGCTCGTTCATCTAGCCAAACTGCGACACTGGTAGTAAAGGCACCAAAGGCAACCGATGAGGAAAAAAAAGCACAGTTTAAGCATTGTGCTGATCATTTAAATGTATGTGAGTGCATATAATATTGTGTATTACTATGTATATAAACACCAATCAGAGAGAGGGAGGAAGGCTTATAGCTGCTGTAATTTCTTTCAAGAGAAATGATTACATTTGACCAAAATAGTGACACTGTAAGGCATAAAAGAGCACTGTTGGTTCAGTGTTTCAGTGTCAAAGTGTAACCATAAGAAGAAGAATCTCTGCACAGTGCATTAGAAGCAAATCAGAAACAGAAAATATAACATGCAAATTTAATATAGTGTGTGTCATTCAAACAGTCAAAGTTCTCATTATTCTGAAAGCTGGAAGTAGATATTCATCTACACTGCTGTCATGCTAGCCAAATCATGGGTTATGAGAAAAAGAGATTTTGCATTTATTTATTCCAAGAATACGTCATTGAACTTTCTTTTCATCTTTAAGCAAAGGCCAGAACTGACAATTATACTGTATTAACCAAGACCACAGGGGTTGATTAATACAGACAAATCTTCCTAGAAGGCCTCAGTTACAGACACACTCATACTTTGACTAACTTGTGGACAAAGGAAATATATAAAGGCTTAAGCCTGCTTTGCAAAAGCAATGCTTGTTTTTTCATGAAAAATGAACTACCTTGAAAAATGAATAAAAAGGTACAATTAAAGCAGTTATTTGTTATGTTCTGCACTAAAAAGAAGAAATTTAAAATTATGAACTGAATTCACAAAATAAAAAAATAAATAAAGTCAAACCCATTCCCGCAAATTTTAATTCCAAGTAAGGAAGGAAGTAATCTCCAAAACTGCTTTATTTCTCCCTTACCTTTCATAACTCAGAGACATCTTTTGTTATTTTCTTTTTGCCAGTGCTCATGTCTTTTAAATTTCCATACAGAAATACAAAAGATATACAATTTTCCAGATATCTGTGATAAAGAAACTACATTACTTTCTCTTTCAATGCATCTCATGACAAAAATAAATAAATAAAAGTGTGAATTTAAAGTTCTAATTTCTTTATTCATGGGGATTTTTGAGAGTCGGGAGGCAGATACAAGACACAAATGACTTTGGTGTATTCTCATAAAAAGTTTGTGGAATTGAGACAGAATTGTGTGAATGAGAGAGAAACAAGAGGAAAGGTGCACATGTAAGGTGTAGAGATACTAAAAATAGATTAGTTTAAATACTGCAGCTGGGGTTTTTCAACTCATCATGGACAATGCCCTTCTCCGTTGTTTTGGATGGACGGACAGTACACAACGTAGGTGAAGAGAATGCAGGCAGGGTGGAATGGGTGGAGATGAGTGTCAGGGGTGATTTGTGACAGAAGGATAGCAGCAAGAGTGAAAGGGAAGATTTACTAGATGGTAGTGAGACCTGCTATGATGTATGGCTTAGAGACAGCGGCACTAAAAAAAGACAGGAGGCCAGGGTGGAGGTGGCAAAGCTAAATATGTTACGGTTTTCAATTGGAGCTACCAAGATGCACGGGATTAGACATGAGTGTATCAGAGGGACGGCTCAGGGTGAGCAGATTGAGGACAAAGTTAGAGAGACAAGACTGAGGTGGTTTGGACATGTGGAGAGGAGGGGTAGTGGATATACTGGACAAAGCATGGTGAGTACAGAGTTACTAGAACGGCAAAGAGGACGATCACGGATCACAGATGTAGTGTCCTCCTTCAGCAACAAGCTGCATGTCCCCCTTCACTACATCACTGCATGATGTAGTGAAGGGGGACATTTGGCGTGACAAAGGAGGGTGAGATGAAATGATGCTCTGTGGTGGGAGCAGCCTAAAGATAAATAAGACTGTATTCTTTAGAGGACAGCTCTATGTGAAGGACCTTTTTCATTCTGACCTGTCATAGCAGTAAATACATGGCAGTCATTTGGTAATCTGTTATGAAATAGATTTCTTAATGATTTTCCTTAATGATGATCATGTGGGTGCTGGCAGTCAAATAGGTTTCCTGAATATGAGCCTTAATTTGACTTCTGCACTGCTCCCAACTCGTGTAAAGAGAGAACGCAGTCTGAAATTCATTAATAGTGAATATAAAGTTTACAGAAAGATGAGGCCAAGCAACCACAGCTTATCTGACTGACTCCAATTTTTATTGCTGTGATTGCATAAGATCAGAAAAACTGAAATCAGCGAAGCGTCTGGAGTAAGCAAGAGCTCTGTATTGGGAGAAAATCGACAAGTGAGAAACAATCTTGGTGTTTGAAGCGACTTGGGGTTTTTTGTGTGTGTTTTTTTCCTATATTTCTTTGGGTTTTAAGGACACTAAACCCAACACTAAACACTTGCCACATAACAAGGGTTTTGTGACCCCTCAAGATTTGCAGAATCTGCCCCGTAACACTTGTTCATGCAGAAGAGAGTAATAGCTGGATCTATGAAAGACATAAACTTTGACTGTCAAGAGCACTTTGAAGGCCACACATAGTATCATTTTGTGACATATATTAGGGTAGCAGTTTCATCCGCCATACAATTTTGCCATAATCAAAGGAAAAAAAACAGCTATTTGTATTTCAAAAATACAAAACCAAGACATTCCCTGTATACAATGATGCTCATTAGTCATTTGTATAGACAGTATAGTAAAATCCTCTTTTTATGCAAATTGTAACTCCCAGGAAAAACAGTTTGTTTCTGCCTAGCCCCTCCCCCCTTTCTCTTTCACTCCCCTCTTCCCCATCCACCAGATCCCCCCCCCCCCATCTCCATCTTAAACCCTGTCCTTGTCCACATACACTTACTCCTTCTGAAAACCACAAGCTGTAAAGTTGATTTACTCCTGTTTTTCCTCCCAGCCAAGACTGTCTCCTCTGGCTGGAAAGAGAGAGAGAGAGTGTGTGTGTCTGTGTGTGTGTGTGTCTGAGAGAGAGAGAGGTGAAAAGAGAAATCTTGAGGCAGAGAAATAGTTCCTTCAGCCTGTCTGGAGCAGAGTCAGCACATGTGTGTGCATGCGACAACTATCTCAGTGTAAAATAGAGAGATGAAGAAGACGGTGTCCGGTCCACGGCTGTGGTACTGGATTTATGTACATGTGTGTCGGTGAATGGGGGGCATTAAGGCATGAACGCACTGCTAGCTTGTCACCATCAAGGGTGTGTGCAGGTGTGTGTATATGTGTTGTAAGGGATGAATGCACTGCTGACTTGTCATAGCTGAAGATTTTGCCTAAAGCAACTTTCCCCCCCCTTGTTTACAAAGTTGTACTCTGAGTTTCTCCAGACAATAGCATCAGCTAAATGCCACAGATACAAATGCAAAAGTACATACAGCTGTGTAAGCATAAATATGGGCTACAGTGTTGCAGAATCTGCCCTGAAACACTTGTTCATACAAAAGAGAGTAACAGCCGGATCTATAAAAGACAAACTTTGAATGTCAAGAACTCTTTGATGGCCACACATGACATATTTTAGGATAGCAGTTTCATCCGCCATACAATTTTGCCATAATCGAAGGAAAACAATACCTATTTGTATTTCAAAAATATAAAACCAAGACATTCCCTGTATACAATGATGCTCATTAGTCATTTGTATAAACACAGTAAAATCCTTTTTTTATGCAAATTGTAACTCCCAGCAGACATTGCTTGACAAGGTCTTATTATTAAAATATCAGGGTTCCTTTTCAAATGGCTCTAATTCCTTATGAAAAACTTACAATGGGTTCTGCAGGAGTTAACATACAGAATGAAATTGCATGTTTTTTTTAGAGTGTACAAAAAAATTTAGCCCCTATTCTAATTACATAGTCTGTAGTTTACAGCAAAACGAGCTACATTTTAAATGCCAAAGTGAGTAAATACATTTGGCTTGAATTGGCATTAGACCTTGATTTGAAAGCTCGAAGACAAGAAAGTGAAGATATCCATAGTGACACAGTCTATCAATATACCCTGTGGTTAATAATTTCAGTTTCCCCTAAGTTTCTAAACCATCTGCAATCTGCCATTTTCATTTTACTGGAAATTAGGGAACTAAAAGGTTGTAACTAAAGTAACTCTGTATGATATTACCTAAATCAAAAAATGGTAATTCAGAAAAATCCCAGGAGATTAGCAGTTTCTGAAATACTAAGACTAGCCCGACTGGCATCAACAATGCTCTGTCTTCCCCATTCTGCTGCTGTTCAAACTTGACCAGGTTGTCTTGACAATGTCTATATGCCTAAATGCATTGAGTTACTGCCATATGATTGGCTGGTGTTGTGTTATGAGTAGCTGAACCAGTGTACTTAATAAAGTGGCGGCGAGTGTATACATGTTATCATTGTCCACTGAAGACAGTAAGTGATCCACAAATGGACATTGCTACAAAAATTTAAAGCTAAGTACACACAGTACACACAAATACAACAAAGTACAGAACAAACACAAACTTACCGGCTCGGTCAGCTCAAGCACATTAGCCTTATACGTGATGGGACTACAATCACGGGTATTTCCCACAAGCGTACATGGTAGAAACATTGGACCCAAATCATCACCGTCCAGTACATCCACAGTTAGTGTGGTGGTGGCTGTTCGACGGTCACTTGGATTAGGGGCTCGATCCTAGACAGACAGACAGATTTTTTTGGTGATAATGCATAATTATGTGGCTACATTTATCTTTGTGTCTTGAATGAAAAGCGATCAGGATATGATCAAGATAAACATGTAATAATACAGAAAGGCTGGTTTTTATCTGATATATTCTATATCTAATGCACAGCATTCATGTTCATGTAGCAAGTGTATACACCATACTGTAATCTACAGGGTGGGCCATTTATATGGATACACCGTAATAACATGGGAATGGTTGGTGATATTAAAGTCCTGTTTGTGGCACATTAGTATATGTGAGGGGGCAAACTCCTCAAGATGGGTGGTGACCATGGTGGCCATTTAGAAGTCGGCCATCTTGGATACAACTTTTGTTTTTCAATAGGAAGAGGGCCATGTGACACATCAAACTTATTGGTAATGTCACAAGAAAAACAATGGTGTGCTTGGTTTCAACGTAACTTTATTCTTTCATGAGTTATTTACAAGTTTCTCTTTGTTCACAGCCATTGACATTGGGGCGACCGTGGCTCAGGGGGTTGGGAAGCGTATCTATAACCGGAAGGTCGCCGGTTCGATCCCGGGCTCTCTGTCCTGGTCGTTGTGTCCTTGGGCAAGAACACTTTACCCTACTGGTGTTGGCCAGAGGGGCTGATGGCGCGATATGGCAGCCTCGCTTCTGTCAGTCTGCCCCAGGGCAGCTGTGGCTACAACTGTAGCTTGCCTCCACCAGTGTGTGAATGAATAGTGGCATTGTAAAGCGCTTTGGGTGCCTTGAAAAGCCTATATAAATCCAATCCTATATTATTATTCCATTGACATGTCGAAGAGGTTAACACGTGAGGAGCGGATC
This sequence comes from Haplochromis burtoni, assembly GCF_018398535.1. NCBI lineage: Eukaryota > Metazoa > Chordata > Actinopteri > Cichliformes > Cichlidae > Haplochromis > Haplochromis burtoni. The sequence goes on from NW_024582469.1 coordinate 1,422,348, forward strand.
GAAATTGTGTTGATATCTGGTGAACGCAGTAACCGGGTCATTGCAGCAGATTTCAATGAAAGACACCCTACGAGACCACCCATCTCCCATGCTACAGTTAGCAAACTGCTTGCTAAGTTTCGTGAAACTGGTTCTAGTGTTGGATTTGCCAAAATGTGGATGCAAGAAAACTGTCACTAATGAAGAAACATCAGTGGCTGTCCTAGCTTCATTCAGCAAGAGCCCACAGCGTAGCACTCGCCGCATGTCACTGGAGAGTGGCATTAGTCGAACATCCCTTCGGCGGATATTAGCTACTCACAAATGGCACCCTTACAAACTCCAGCTACTGCAGCATCTCAACGAGGATGACCCAGATCGGCGCACAGAATTTGCAGAATGGGCAAAACAAAAATTGGAACAGGACCCTCAGTTCACGCAGAAGATTTTGTTCAGTGATGAGGCAAACTTTTATGTGAATGGTGAAGTTAACAAACAAAACCACCGCTATTGGTCTGACACTAACCCACATTGGATGGATCCCTCCAAGACTGTTGGAACAACAAAAGTGATGGTTTGGTGTGGTATATATACCACCACATTATGGGTGCCAGGTCCGAGCATTCCTAGATGAACAGTTTCCTGGATAGTGGATTGGTCGTCGTGGGCCAGTTGAATGGCCCCCAAGGTCTCCTGATCTGACCCCCTTAGACTTTTATCTTTGGAGTCATCTGAAGGCAATTGTCTATGGTGTGAAGATACGAGATGTGCAGCACCTGAAACTATGGATACTGGATGCCTGTGCTGGCATTTCTCCTGCGGTGTTGCTATCAGTGTGTGAAGAGTGGGAGAAGAGGGTTGCATTGACAATTCAACACAATGGGCAGAACGTTGAACACATTTTTATAAGTGGTCAGAAACTTGTAAATAACTCATGAAAGAATAAAGTTACGTTGAAACCAAGCACACCATTGTTTTTCTTGTGACATCACCAATAAGTTTGATGTGTCACATGGCCCTCTTCCTATTGGAAAAGCAAAAGTTGTATCCAAGATGGCCGACTTCTAAATGGCCAATTTGGTCACCGCCCATCTGGAGGAGTTTGCCCCCTCACATATACTAATGTGCCACAAACAGGACTTTAATATCACCAACCATTCCCATGTTATTACGGTGTATCCATATAAATGGCCCACCTTGTATTTCATGAATCTCTTTGGTGACCAAAATTTCACAAAAATACACATTCAGCAACATATTACATAAAGTCCAGTAAAGTAGAATAACAAATATGGAAGTATAGCATGCACTGCTCCCACTCCCATCTGCTCCTGTATGATTCACTGAAAATATTCAAAACTATACACAGGAAATGATGTTCAACATCTTTCAGGTGTTTCAGCCTTGCAAGGCATTAACATTTTTATTAGACAAAAAAGAAGCCTGTTTTCTCATTTCTTAAATGCAAATATATGCTAAGGATAAATTAAGTTCCAACATTTGGTCTCACCCATGTAAAATTAAGAAGAGAAAATAATAACAGTTAATAATAATAATTTTAACTTAGATTTGTATAGCGCCTTTCAAGATACCCGAGTAGTAGTAGTAGAAAAAATCATATCAATGAAATACTGAAAACCAAACTTTTTATTCATATTTTGGTAGCATGAATAAAATTGTTTATTGGTCCACTGGCTGGACTAAGTTGTAGCACTGCTAACCCACCTTTTCCTTTTTTTGTAAGATTGCATAAAAATGAAACAGCATTGCTGCATTTCATGACATGCTTTCTGGTTATTATGGGATTACAGTCAATTACAGTGAAAATGTTTTGAAGATTTTGATTATTTTCTAACTAAATGACATTGATACAACAGAATTTGGTATTCTGTACAAAGTCAAAAACTCCCACGTGTTGGAATTACAGGTTGATTTCGTTTTGTTTATGTCTCTCTGAGGAGTCACATAAATTTAGATTTTTTTTGGTAAAAGTTAATTAAATAATGTAGTTTAAAACTCTAGAACTCGGAAATATTCTGCAGGTAATATAATTATCATATAGGTATTAATTTAAAAATAGAAGGATATATGTAAGAGGTGTTTAAATAAATACATTCTTTTCAATTGACCAATTCACATGGTGGTTGATGACATTGAACTCAAAGACAAAAACTGAATCTTAAAATTACTTTTCAGTGAGAATGTTACTATTGTGGAAAGGTTTGAAGCTTTTGAAACAAGAAACACTAGAATGTATGACCTTGGTACACACAAATTGAAAAATAGATGTGTTCACATGACTTGTAACTCAAAAGAACGCCAGTAAACCCTAAGCTGGGTTTCATTGAAAGCCTCATAAAAAAATAGAAATAAGTAAATCCCAAAAAACACAGTCCTACTGAGAGACTGATAGTAAGCATTCTCACAAACATTTCCGTCTACTTAGATCATTTATTATCTTTATTCTCTACAATTTAAATTCTAATATTTACATCTACTTTTCATCTGCAGTCCAGTTGAAAAAAGAAAAGATAAAACGCAAGAAATAGCCAAATAAGGCTACTAACTAAACTCCTCAACTACTCAACAGTCGGTGCGATCACCACATCTTACTTACAGGAAGAAACCCACGAGATATTATCTGCTATTCAATGTGTGAGTCATCTAGATTTCCATCAGCTTCACATTTTATGTATGCATATGAGGGAGCACTCTCAAATCCTGTTCAGATAAAGCTGCTTTCTGCCATTAAACTCTTCTAAGTAGCACAACTTAAGCACTAGACAATCAAGATATCAGGTATAAACCCTTAATTAGGTTTCCTCAAAGTTCCCATTTTAATATTACTTAATCACATCAAATCATTGCAATACATTATATTCCCAATTACTCGACAGTAAAAGAAAGAAACCGGGGCCTCTGCCAAGAAATGATCTCCTCAAAACTAAAAAAAAAAAGTTTCTGAAACATCTTTAATGAGCAAGATTGAAGATACCATCTAAAAAGAGAAATCAGAAAACACAAATATGAAATAATTAAACTCTGATTATATATAGTTTAAAGACTGAAAAAAATCATAAAAAAATAGTAGATTTCCATCAAGTTCACAGAGGAGTTTTCCCCTGCTGGCTTCATTACTGTAAGCTATGCTTGACGAGAAGCTGTGACATCACGCAGTGACTCATGACAAGCAATTCTGCCAACACTATCTTGGTGTTTTGAAACTGGACAAGACAAGAGAGAGATGGATCTAAAATTAAAACTGAGAGCACTGTGCAGTCATCGGCTAATGACGAGTCTTGACTATACCCCTGGATAATTGTCTATTGTGACTCTAATAACGAACATACCTTGCAAAACGAACTTCATGTGTTATTTAACATGAACTGAAACCAAGGTTTCATTTCACAGTTCAAGGAATTGAGGCCATGAAGTCATCAGGAAAGTGTTTACAGATCAAAAGAGCTGAGGCTCATCTTTCTACAGACTTCTTTACAACCTGAAGTCTTTTTACTACTAGAGGCCATTAACAATAATGCAGTTTTAAGACAAATCAGTTTTCAGACTCAGAGAATAAGCTAAAAGGACAGTTTATGACGTGGACACAGTTAGCAAGTTTAACATAAAGATTGAAACCACAGACTCTAAAACAGCGGTCCCTAATCCGCGGGCCATGGACTGGTACCAGTCCGTGAGTCGTTTCGTACCGGACCACAGGTTTTCACACAAGGTGTATATACTTTATCTGCAATATATGTACAGCTTAAATGGTCAGCCATGTTCCCAGGGATTTTTTTTCTTTTCTATTTTGTGGTTGTATGGGTTCAGTTAAGCTTAAACTTTTGTTAGGAATTTATATACAGTAATTTCAAAGCTACTCAAAACACTCTTAATACTGTATTCAGACAAACAGATATGTCACCTTGTTAAGCAGCCAGAAACACATTAATCTTACAGTGTACTGCTGACTCTCCATAGTGCTTTCAGGGCCTTGAGACATATGAATATTTTGCAGAATACTTTCTCGAGAACTGCTTTTGAACGCAAGGTTTTCTTGACACAATAAAAATAAACTTTTTTGGCACCATCAGCAACACAAACAATTCAAACTTCAACTACAATTTTCCATAACTGTGCTTTGCTTATTGAGTGAAAATCACTATAAGCCACCTTTATAAATAAAACATACACAGAGCTCAGAAATAAAAGGAAAACAATTAGGCTAACAGAGACATTAGTGATAATTAGGGGTGCTCTAAGAGATCCCTTAAGGCTCACACAACAATACAGAAATAGTGAGAAAAGCTGCATAACATTAATGTTGCCATGATAATACAAATTTACATAAAACAACACTCCAGGCAGCAGTCTACACGCCTACCCATGAGAGATGGCTGATTTTCTTCAGCCATTCTTTATGACAGGTCCACATGAAAGGTGTTCCCTTCAAGAGCTTTAACTTAATATATGATTAAAAAAACCAACCTAACACAGTGCGACATAATAATACACAAATAGAAATGTTGAAAAAAACTTACATTAGCTTGTATGATGACTAGGTATCTTGTTATATCCTCATAGTTGAGTCTTTCTCTGAGAACTACAGAGCCAAACAGTGTCAGCGGGATGTCAAAGGTTCTGTTAGCTGTCTGAAAGACAAACAGATACATTACACACATCAAGAGTGAGTCGCAGCCAGGGTCGGCCATTCACTCTTTCTCTTTCAATACAGTTTTGACAAGGCATGCATTACACTTGTTTGGTTTAAGCAATGAACCTGACTGTGCAATTTCAGTATAAATATATTTTAGATTTCTTGACATGATACAAAACTTAAAAAAAAAATAATTCATGCAATCTATATTTAAAATAATTCATTAAAATTATTATGATGAGAGAAAAAAATAAAGACTAGTATGGTTATAAAATAGGTGACATTCAAAGAAAAATAAACCAGAAGAAGACACAGTACTGACAACAATTTGCTAAAACAAAAAACAGAAATAAAGAATTTATTCAAAGGAGCTGAGATTCAGCATCAACATTTCTCAACTGCACAGATAACATCTCAGTGTTTCTACTAAAGCTTAATGTGAACAAGTGTTAATTTCTTTGACTAGTTTGTGTCAAAGACCTTTTTTCTGATGAAAACAAGACAATTAAATAAATGCGTGAGGACAAAAATGAGATGACAATATTATGGAGAGACAAGTTCAAATCAGAATTAATTAAGTTTTATAGTGAGGCAGGATGCATTCAGAAGTCATCCAATCAGAAGAATCTTCTTGTGCACTAAGTGCACTACAATTTGATCTGTCTACAACAAACAGGGTAGGAGTAGGGCTGGGAAATTTGAGTAAAATCTGATATTGTGATATTTTTTGGGGGGCTATATCATAATACACAATATATCACCAAATGTTTAAATCCAAATTAACTATTCATTATTTTTCCATTTTGAAAACAACAACAAAAATCTGAATGAATTGAAATGTTTTATTTAAACCATTTTAACCATCAGTTGACACAGAGGTTACTGTCACAGTAAGTCTCTTTCTGTGGTCAACACTAGGCCTTCAACAAAAAAAAGATAATAGCAACAAAAAAGTACATGAAGCAAGAATTGACGACACAAAATAAAACAATTCAAATTAAAAAGGTGCTCTTTTGTGCTTATAACATATAAAAATTGTAAAATAATTAGTGCAGAGTTTAAAAGTCTTAATTTTGCACTTTCAGCTGGCGGAATATTTCATGCTACTGCTACCTTTTGCGGCAATAGTTTTGCGGCATATTTTGCAAACTACTCAAATTACTGCATCTTGTTCTGCAAGCTCCATGTGAAATCCAGCGAGTCTCGCTTACCCGAAACTCCTCCTGTCACCATATTTTACTGGTAGTAGATAAACACGCATGCTCAGCATTGTGTCAGGTAGAAAATTTTCTGGGATGGTGGAATTAATGATGCATTAGCAGTGCGTAGGATAAAAGAAAAACTCATGGCAACTGCTCAGTATTTACATGTCAATTTATACTCAGTGGTTACGATAAAGCCATTTTAACCATCTTACGTGGACAAACTCATGATTATGTCGCCCAGCCCTAGGTATGAGCTCCCTGTTTCTCATGAAAACATAACAAAATGTCAACACACAAGGAGGAGATGAGTTGACATCCTCTACTGACACATTTAGCAGCTCTCACTGGCACAGAGAAACTTTTACACAAAACCTTTCGGTCAATTAAATCAACTTCGAATGAAAGTAGACTAAAAATAAAAGAATTAGGATGCCTAAATTATAACTAAAACTAAATGATGTTTAAGTCAAAAGACTCCTTAAAACAAATTTGGTGTCAAAATTAACACTGATGTGAACATTTAAAGAGATAAGAAACGGTGCTACAGCTGACTTTATGAAGAAGATTAATTGTGCAGTCTTTAGCAATGATCACTAATCTTAGAACAGTAAATGCCTTTCGTCAGTCTGCTACTGAACTCAGGTAGCTCAGTTAAACCCTGAGACAGTGAAAGTAATTTACTCCAAACAGCCTTTAATATTAATTATGGCTGAGATGAAAGTAAAGCACAAGGAGAATCTAATGTAATAGGCTACTGTTTTTGAGCATCAAATGAACATTTCTAATATTTTTTTTATTGTTTATTACATTAATGTTGCTATAATGTATATTTTATATAAAGATGTAAATAGGGAATTGTAAGTGCTCCTTTCTGGATGTTGGTTGTCTTTTGCTTAATTTTGCTGGTGTGCATTAGGAAACCAATTTGTAACTTGTTTTTAGAAACTGGAGCAGATTGTTAAAAAATATGATTTCTAAGATCAGTTTTGGCAAGAAGAAAAAGTAAACAGTGCTCAACTGTGATCTCAATCAAAATTTAAATCAGTACTGCTTTATACTCTATTGTCAAAGAGAAGAAAGAGGAAGAATAAAGAGGCAGAAGCACTAAAACTGCTTATGCAGCTTTGCTGCTTGGTCTCTAGTGAACATATACCCATGCTACACCATGTTGACAGAGATCAGTGGGCAAGTGGATGACCTACCGGGTCTCTCGGATTGTACTGGATGGTGTACTCTATCTGTCCATTGGGACCGTCATCAATGTCTGTTGCTCCATTGTTTCCTGAGAAACCAGAAAAGATAGTCGTTCCAACTGGAGTCAGCTGAAAACACAACAGAAAAAGAGAGTTTTAATATTTTTCTCTATACACCTTTAGTGCAACAACCAACACTGTGCTGTTTGTTTGTTTGTTTATTTATTTCAATTTAGATGAACAAAAAGAGAAAATATGCTTTGTAGCACATTTAGGTACGAGCTCATTTCCATCTGCAGTCCCTGGATCGGTTAAAACACAGTGAGATCCAGTTCAAGTCTATCAGAAGAGACACATACACAAACTCAAATACCTGCACGTATGGTAGCAAAGGGAAAGCCACACAAATCAAAATGTTAATCAATAATTACACAAAAAAAGAAAAAGTTATCATAAACTAAGAATCACAAACTGATGCTCACAAGACTCACAGTCAAAATCCGTTGTTTCAAATCCAGAGAGAAACTACATTAACTTGCACCAGTGTTCAAATTGTTTTTAAGCATATTACAAGTTTTAATTGATTTATAGGACAAAGCTGACTGCGCAAACTGGTGCCTTGCTTACGCTCATTTACTGAGAGCAAAGCTGGACAAATCCCCTTAAACATGGGAGAGCAGCATCATGGAGAATCTTATTTACTAAACATCCATCTGAGTAATATATTACATTATCAAAACTTAATATATTTTATTTAGTAAGTATATGGCATGACATTGCCATATGTCAAATCGGGGTCAAATCAGGCTTGAAAAATTGCCAAAGAGAAACGGTTTGACAAACATAAAATAGGATTTTTCACCACCAACAGGATTCCCAAATTGTTTAAAACTTGTCATGGTGGTATCTTCACATGGTGTGCAGTGTCCTTAAAAAAGACTGAGCAAACTGGACTAATGGAAGACAAAAGAAGACGTGACAGGCTTAAAAAAGTCATGCAGATAAGCAGCATCTGAAAGTCATGTCCTTGAGAAATAGGAAAATACAGAAACGGGGGGAAAAAAAGACCTGACACAGGACCTGAGAGATGCTCGGACAACAACATTATTGCAGCAGTGTGGATCATCTTGACAGAGAACAGGACAAAAGGCAGCCAACATCCAAAGAAGAGCTCTGAATGTCCCTCAAGATGCCCGGAGAACTATTCCTGAGGACTAAGACTAAGAAATGACAAAAAAGCTTTTCTAATCGAGTTCAGACTTGTTGAAAAATAAAGGTAGTCATACTAAATATTCACCTTAAAGCTCCTTTAAACTCATCGTCCTCATATACTGTGTACTTATGCACTGCATGTTTGCATGTTTCAGTAAATAACTACATGTACTTCCCATTATCCCACCAAAATATTTAAATAATGAGTGGCAGCTAAAGATTTTTGTACAATACTGTAAAATAGCTTGTTGTTGCAGTTGTTTACAAAAACTCACTGATCTGTGAGCCAGTATTTTCCTTTAAATTCAATGTCGCAGTCAGAAAAAGATAGCTTGCTTTCATACAGAGAACAGATAAGGCATTCAAAAAGAACGCCATTCATTTTGATTTCATTTTTCTAAGAGAAATTTTTAGGGTGGAAGAGGCACACTTGCCACCGTGCATAGAAGAGACGAACTTTGCCAATATATGTATCGCTGTGCTATATTTTTCGATCCATGTGCCAAGGGATCTGTGATTACGTGTCAAAGCAGAAGTTTAATCTCCAGACAGCACTGGAAGCATCCGCGATTAACTTTAATTTAGCTGTTGCACCAGTGATTTGTTACATCATTTCCCTCAACAGGGTTATCTTTGCCTCCCACTGATCTCACAATGGTCTTCAGAATGTCTCATGCTGTCACTTTGCCACTTCTGGATACAGCTGTAATGAAGCAACTCCAGACTCAAGCACCGGTGCCAGCTCATGAAATCAGCCACAGTGATCACCTTGTACTCAGAAAAAATACTCACTGAACTCATAAATTGTGTCCTAGACATCCTTATAAATAACCATATATCATCTGTCTGTCTTATAAGTCTGACTCACTTGCTTGTAGTCAGTATTTCTTAGAAATAGACAGCAAAGAAGAAGACTAGATTATAAGATTTCAGATGAAAGTGGATGAACACCTTTTGATTTCAAATTTACTGCTTTTGTCTGAGTTCTGGGGCCAATAGAAGTGAATTAGAAAATAGCTGACCACCTAATGAGCCCACTTCCACTCAGATCCCAATAAATGTGCTACTACTTTTAAATTACTACCTACATCTGAATTAATGTTTTCATTTTTTAACTTACTACCGCAAAATAGAATAAATTTACCTTGGTCTTCCACAGGGATCATATTTTTTTTTACAGTGCATCTTCTTAATTGTATTGTGAACCTTGGTAGTGAATGGAGGAAACTATTATAGTAGGAGTAATGAGGAAGTGGAAATGCGTAGGAGGTGATGGGGTGGGGACAAGAATCGGCGACAACCAGAAATTTATATAGTGTGGCAACGAAAAGGTGGGAAAGGTTGAGAAAAGGTGACATAATGAAGAGGTGGGAGTGGTGAGGGGGCATGTGAGTGTGTATATGTGTGAGAGCCAGGGAGGGAGGGAGAGGTGTTCTGCAAAAACAGAGGAGAGGCCAAGAGAAAGAAAGGGAGAGACTGAGAAGACAGATTGAGTTGGACAGGCTGTGGAAGACTGTATAATGAGATATTCTACCGGGACTGCTAGGACTGTGCTGGCAGCTGGCTACATGTATCCTTGTCCAGCTTAAGTTTGAACCTCCTCTAGTTATATTTTTGCTTCTACAGACTCTGGAGAACAAACTAACTGTGGGATTGGCATCATAAAGATTATTTTGGAAACCCCAGAATAACAGATATAGATCGCTCATATAGCTGCCCAAGAACTGAGATTTTTTTTCATTACTGTTCACTACCTTGCCCTTCAACTTTGGTATGACAGCAAAAACGCACACAAAAAGCCAGACGATGTGCACTGCTGCATTTTCTCTATAGAATATATAAAAGGGCATGACTGAAAGAGCAGCAGTGGAAAGGCTTAGTGTACAGTACACTTGATATGTTGTATTCATGTATGAGTGAGCTGCAGCCCCCCTACAAACACACTCGGCTCTCAAACTCAAATCGATGACTTTGATTAATACTTTCACAACAGCAGCAGCTGTGCAGGTCGGTTTAATGAATGGCTTTATTGCTTTATTTCTTTCTTTTGACTTAGCTTTACATCACAGACAGAGATGGCGCACGTTTTTGTGTGCGACTGGGTTTTTACCTCATTCACGGCGACGTAGTATCTCGGCTGCTGGAAACGGGGCATGTTGTCGTTGCGGTCTCGAACAACGATGCGGACCTCGTGTAAAATCACAGTGCCTATCAGCTCATTGGTACACTGAACCTGAACCACGATGGAGTGAATGTACGAGGGGGGCTGGAAAAGAGGAAACACAGGAGGAGAAAGAGGTTCTTAAAATGTTAAATGTGCAATTTTAAATCAAGTATATTTATCTTGAGGGAAAAAAAGATGTTACAAAGAAGGACTACACAAAGACTTTGTGTATTGTATTTACTTTTTGTGCCAAATCACACAGTCAAAAACAAGCGCTGGATTACTTTAGAACAGGATGATGAATGTTTACTCAGAGGCAAAAAGAGCTAAAACCTGCTAAATTTCTCACAACAGCACATGATGGCTAAAGTAAAAAACATGTAAAAATAAATATATAAGAGCTGTAGAAATGTAAATGTACTTCCATTGTTTATGTCTCCTGGGGTCAATCGAAATAAAGAAAAACTAGGAGCAAAAACTGCATTTGCTGAAGCAGCAATTTTACTTTTAGTTTGGCATACAGCACAATGAGTGAACGCGACTGAAGAAAAGCTAGAATAAATCTTACATCTCTGTCCAGAACCCGTCCCGTGCTGTTTAGGTAAAGGGCTTGTTTGGAAGGGTCAAGAATGACCCAGCGATCGTTGTTGTCCCTCAGGGACAGAGAGATGGTTCGATCCGGACCTTCAGCCACACCGTTGATGTGCATGTTGTCCACCAACAATGTTCCTGAAATAAAATAAAAGCAGGTTTAATAATCCTTTGGCTCGAGAGACAGACGCAGCGTCCAGAGCTTCAGGATGTAAAAAGTAGAATTCAATTACCTCTGGAGTTAAACAGAAACAGACAGAGAAACCGTTTGGTCCAAAATGATTAATAAATGAAAAGGAAGCAGGAACAATTCAGATGGAACCCTCAGTTTTTCTTCATGTTCTCAATTAAATATATACCTGGAAATTATATGCCGGATGTAGACAAAGTCAAGGGCAATTACGTGGAGAACAACATAGAGCCAGAGAGGAAGAGAGCGACATGAGGGGGGGAAAAGGCATTTAGTGGGGCTACTCTGCTTCCTTCTGCTATAACTATACCTGGAATACTGAAGAATGTCTGCGAATGCAAAACATAACAGACAGACTTCAGGAAGAAACAAGAAAACAACAAATGTTTTAATGATTTAATTGCTTTTCTCAGCCTGGAATTAATTAAAGAAAAACATCAAAATATTTTTAAAAAGTAAACATTTTAAGACAGATGGCAAAATGAAATAAACTCGATTAATTTAATACAATCATCGGTGGGTGGTGAAGTAATTTGGGAATTAGACAACTACTGAAAAGCAAAAACAAAGAGAGAAATACAGTACGAACAGGAAGAAAAGACCATTTAAATGGTATCAGTGAGCTGTAGACATTTAAGCTGGGCATATTATCTGCAAAAACAAAAATTAAGCCATGAGGTCTGAGAAGGCACATTACATGAGAAATGATAAACTTGGAAATGTCACAAAATGTGCTGTTATTTGTTGTTTGTGGGTGAAACTGTCAATGAAAATCAAACAGGGATGTTTGTATTAGTGGTGAACTTGTGATGAATAACTTGAGCGTTTGTCTAATGTGCTCCTCGTTATATTTGCTGATGTTCTCATGTCGTTAACCATAAAGGACCTGTTTTAGTTTACGGGAAATATTTAAACAGAGAGGAGACAAAAAATTAAAAAATAAATAAATAAAAGTGGAAAAAAACAACTACATAAAAAAAATGAATCACAGTGTATCCGCTTGACTCCATTTGTACCGCTCCAGCACAATGCAAGTGACCCATTACCAGATTAATAACACATCTCACTTGGCATCTGCCCTTTCAACAGATGATGGTACATAACGACCAGGGCTCTGCGCTACGAACCAAGTCCAACTCGCCCAAACAACAGGAAATCATGCTGAGCAGTTACACGAAGGTGGTTATTAGCTTGAAAAGTAAACCCAAGGAGTGTGCTCACATGAGAAAGGTCATCCACAAACACTGACAGGTCTTCTGGCAGTAGAACAGCATATTTTACCAAGATGATCGAAGTATTATGTTAGAAAAATATGAAGGGATGAAAAACAGAATGGACAAACTGCACAGCAACACAGCTGCAACTAGCCAAAAGAGTAGTGGGTGTGAGCATGTGTGGTAGAAAACAAAGTACGGTATTTAAAAAAAGAAAACAATATATGTGTGTGAGCATTTAAAATCTTTTGGCCAACAGGTACTAACATATCACTACCATTGCATGTTCCATTAAATGAACAGACTACTTTGCTTGTTAAAAAAGACCTAAAAACACTAAGTTTGCGTCGTTTATCTGTAACTTTAATATAAGGTCAACAAGTACAAGGCTTAGGTGCTATTTTCAGGCACCTAAGCCTTGTAAAAATTGCTTTATAATTGCTTGTGGCCAACGGGAAAAAAATGCAGTTAAAGTTGCCTAGGGATCTAAAGTTTTCTTTGCAGCTCATTAGAGAAAGATAAAAAAAAACTTTAGAGTGTCTTCAAATTGATTGCTCAGGAGGCTAAGATAACCCTCTCTATGAACCACCTCCATAACACTGAAAAGAAGGGCTAAACCTGAAGATCACTGTGGTTTTCTCGAAGCCTCCCATCCTTTTGTCTGAGCAGTAAACTGTCAGCAACATTAGCAGCTGCTTAAAAAAGACTTATTTGTGCTCAAAACCAAGCATTGTTTTTTCCCCCCATATGTACAGAAGAAAAAGTATTCACCATTACACGCTACAGCAAATCATGTGATGCCAGTCCTTTCACCCCCTTATGTGCCTGTCTTGCAATTCTGGAATGACGGAAATGATTGGGCTTGTTCTTATTCTTTCTCACCCTTCTCTCCTTCCTCTACATCCTTTTCCTCTTAAACCTTGTTTGTGGTTAGTGCATTGGTTGCTGCCAACTGCAAATTCATCATGGCCATGTGACAATTTACATTGGCACTTGAGTATCACTACACTGAATAAATAGGGGCCACAGTTTAGAAAAAACTAATTCTGTGTGAGCACTGATTGACGAATAGAAGAAACAGGTAGCAAGCATTAAAGGATTGCAGTTTGCTTTTTTTCTTGTGTTTACTTTTTTAGTTTTTCTCTAAACTTATCTTTTCAAGCTGTTGCAGCACCTTCATCTCTGTAATCTGGGACTCTCTGAGCTCCTGCACTGATATATTACTGAAATGATGCTAAAGATTGACCTTCTTTTACACTCATGTCTCCAACCGGACCGCATATGTGAAGTTACGAAAACTGAGTGGTGCACAGCAAGTTACGCCTCATTAGGCTCATGCCGTTGTTCACAAGGGCAACAGCGGCTCGTAATGCAACCTAAAGTAAGTCACTTCCGTAATCACTTTATATATTTCTGTATTGCAGTAACAAATTTAATTGCTCTACTAAATTTAGCAATCACTTTATAATTTCAGTCATATGACAAAGAAAGTTTTCACATGACCATAAATAGATCTACAAAAGACTAAGTGCACCTTTATCACTTCCACAGGAATTAAGAGGGTAAATAGTAGCCAGGTGCTGTTAAACAAATGCACTTGATTAATTGAGCAAATGTCACCACCTCTATAAAAGTAGAAGTTTTTACAGTCTGCTGATCTGGAGCATTCAGGTGTGCATTATCACAATGCCACAATCTTTCCTGCAGTCGACGTTCCGGCAAATTGAATTCAAGGTCAAACCATGCTACTCTCAGAAAAACTTCAGAAAAACAAAGAGCTACAGCTCACGCTCTATAGGCCTTGGTTAGCATGTTAAATGTTCATGGTATCACAATAAAAATAAATAAATAATAAAAAAGAACAAATATGTCTTGTTTGGAATGATTACCAGGAGAAGGTGACATATCTCTAAGAGAAACATGGTGACGTTGTTTAGGTTTGCAAAGTTGTATCTGAACAAACCACAAGAGTTTGGGAACAACATTCTTTCAACAGATGGGACCAAAATGGAGATATTGGACAATAGCACACAACAATTAAAATGTCAAATATCAGCACAAATACTTCATACCAACTGTTAAACACAGCGGTGGACAGATGATCATTTACGCTTGTTTTTAAGCCACGGGACCTTTGCACCTTGGAGTTATCAACCACGAAATCCTTTGTACGCGAAATAATCGTAGAGTGAAATGTATCATCCGTCTTACAGCTTGACCTAAATTAGGTCAGACAACAGGATAATAATCCAGAGCACAGCAGCAAATCTATAAAAGAAAAAGAAAAAGATCAAGGTGCTGCTATAGTCTAGTCAACGTGGCTCCAAAACACTGAAAAGACTGAGAAAATCTTATAGAAAATTATGCTTCAAGTTATTGCTACTGAAAGTGGATCTATGAGTTATTGAATCATGGGGTTAACTTATTGTTTTCTGTACTAATTAAACTATAATACTGATATTCAAGAATGCAAGCTGGGAGGATTGAAAAATAAATGTGCCATTTTTATTTGGACTTGTCAATCAGCTGATTTCCTTTTCTCATGGAGTGCTCTAACATTTGAGAAGTACAGATATTATTTTCACTTTTATTGCACAAATGGACAAGAATATTTATGCAAACTGTGCCCAGGCTGGAAACAACTGTCTACTGTTGCTAACATCACATCCATTCCTTCCAAACAAATCAAAAGAAAATACTATTCCCTGCTGCAGAATGATGCTAAATCTGTGCCAACCGCAGCCAAGCTTGATTTCCAACAGGAAACATAAACAGCGATGAGTCTCCACTCCTACCTGTACCTTATCTGAAATAAAAATCCCTGTCGTTGCATCATTTTTTCATACATATAGGATCGCAACCCTTGTGTGTTGTTCAATCAGCCTGAGAGCTATGCTGGCGGGGGCCTAGGGTCACATGGGTCAGCCAGGTACAGTACAAGGGGAGAAGCCAGATTAGGGGAGATCTCTGTAACTCCAGGTTGGTACAAAAAAATAAAATGAAAAGCAAAACCTTTGTAACAGAAACAACAATGTAAATTTTGTTGCTGCCTTAAGCACCCAAGGGTATACTAGGAGAACCAGACCTGATCTGGCCTATCAGATTTGAGAAACAAGTGCTTTTGTTTGTAAACAATTACATCTGTGTTCATCTGTGCTCAACGCAACTCAACTTTATAAGACAAAATGACCAATGCACCACACAAAAGAGACAAAATGATAAAAACAAAAAAAGGAATAAAAAACTACAAAAACTTCTATACCTACAAACTACTGTGTGTATGTTCATGTGTGTAAGAGAACCCTAGAAAGTTGAGAAGCAAGCAGGATTGTGTTTGCTCGCTGGAAAACTTCTCGTCTGTGTGCACACACCCGTCTGCACACACAACAACATAAACACACGCGCACTGAGCGATCTCATATCTGATCTGCCAGACATAAAATTGGGTCATGGCCTTCTGTGCTACCATGGAAACCATGTCAAATGCTTTGCTGTGATTTGCTGATTTTATATAAACGAGGAACTTTAATGAAATTGGTTTCTTTATATGAGAAATGGGATAGAAAATGGAATTCATTAGGGGGCTTTCATTCCTTACCATCGTCTGGCTATCTCTCTGCTGGTTTTTCTGCTTCTTTCTAGCAAAAATTTAAAAAAAAAAAAACCCTCACCAAGACAGGCGAAGAAGCCTGATAGAAATAGTGCCTATACCTTGTATAACTGTGTCTAATTTGATACCACAGACCATCTAATGCAAATGGACTCTTTTCACAGTGACCTCACTTTATAGTAGACTGAATACAGCACACAGCAGCATCTGATTAAATTGACCCACGTGTTAAAGCACACGGGCAGAACCATATGAAGCTGCCGGTGTGTGTGGGTGTGCACGAAGGAGGGAATTGCCTGAAAAAAAAAGAAACACAAAGAACATTTAGAGAAAAAGGAAATGAGAAAGACAGCAGAAGAGAAGAAAGATTGGGTTGAACGAGAGGGTGATATAAATAAAGAATAAAGAGAATATTAGGAGTAAATAGAGAGAAAATGAGCATAGTGGCAGTGCATTAATAGAATATTTTACAGGACATTAGCTTAACTGAATGTGGCTGCACTGCTAGTGTGTCATCCAGGTATGAACCATGGGCTGAAAAGTAATCATCACATCTACCTCCTTCTTGAGCGCTTAGTGGGTGGGAAGAGACTCAAGACAAATACAGTAGCACTGGATAGGAAGGACAAAAGAAGTAATGAGTGTTGGCTGGCCAAGGTAAATTCGCTTTATCTACCATTTAAGTTGAGATAGTTCGATGGCAGACACATAGAAAAGACATATTAGAGAACATTATAATTTCTAAAAGCATCAAAAGTTGTTTTGACTCTCTTACTGAGGTTTTATAGTAGTTTGACTTCCTATAATTTACAATGTTATCACGTGCAAAATAATGGTTTCTGCTATGTAGCGTTTAGTACTCGTGACATCTGTTTGACCGCTCTAATCTGTTTTGAAAAAGGCTCAAGTGGTCCCTCCAAAGTGATAAAAGGAAGAAAAGTACAGAGGTGAGAGACACTTTTCACAGATGAATCTTCTTTGAAACAAAGCATTCTTTCAACATAGCAGCATTCTGAATTCTGTCCATTTTGTTTGGTGTGTGAGAAGGGAAGTTAAAACATTGCATTCACACAACGAGTCAAGGGCTTTTCACATCATCTGTACCAAAAGTAAGAAAAATAAAATTCAATAAATAAATAATTAAAAAGGTAGTTTATCAGAAAAAGAGGTACAATGTGGGCCTTTGCTGGTATTTCCACATTGAATTACATCAAATGCAACAATGACAATTTTTTTGAGTGATAACCTTAATCCAGGGTTGGGCTAAACCCAGTCCCAAGGGTGGCCAGAAGCCAGTGTACTCCTAGTGCTGGTCCCAAGTCTGGATAAATGGTAAGAATTGCATAAAGGTGAAGACAGAGGAAGAGGAGATTTGAAAGGAGTATTCAGATGGTACGAGAAAGAATAAAAAGGTATAAATGTAGAGATGAGAGTATAGGGAATTTAAGTGTAGAGACTGTAACTAATTAAGGGTTAGAGCTGGCTGATAGGAAAGAAACTAGATGTGTTGTGTGTGCAGGACACCAGGTGGAAGGGAGTCAAGGCTAGGAGCATGAAAGATGGATTCAAACTTTTCTACCGTAGGAAGGAAACGTAATGAAATGGAAGTAATCTTGAAGGAAGAGTGCGTTAGTCGTGTTGTGGAGGTGAACAGATTGTAGGAAGTGGTTATGTTGAATGTGGTGATGTTGTATAGCCTCCAATGTGGATGTCAGAAGAGAAAGGAATTCTGGAGTAAGTTGGATGAAGGAACAGACTTGAGTGGACATGCATGTGAAGGGAACAGAGGTGACGAGGAGGTCTTGGGTAGGTTAAGGAGAGAAATGCAGAAAGGACAGATGGTGATGAGTTTTGCAAAAATGGCTGTGGTTAATGTATACTTCAAAAAGAGGGAGGAACATAAGGTGACATAAGAGTGGGAGAAGCTGCACACAGGAGGACTATATCTTGTGGGAAGGAGAGATAGGAAACTGCAAAGTGGTGTCAGGGGAGAATCGAATGGTAGTTTGCAAATCAAGAAGAGGAACTGAGTGAAGGCAGAGGCAAGGATTAGATGGTGGAGGATAAGGTCGAAGAATGTTGCAGAGTTCAGGGAAGACTTAAGATGGGCTCTCGGTGGCACAGGGAAGAGTTACAATATGAATGGAAGTGTATAGCTGCAGTTGTGAGAAAAACTGCTAAGAGACTGTCTTCATATCCTCTGGACAGAGGAAAGAAGACGAGGAGATCTGTGGTGGAATGGGGAAGTACTGGGAAGTTATTCAAAGGAAGCAGTTAATTTAAAAAAAGTGGGATAGTCAGGGAGATGAAGAGAGTAGAGAGGAGTATTGGGAGGCTAGCTATACTGCAAAGAGAGAGGTGGCAAAGGAAAAAGCTTGTAGTGCGTGTTGTACATGAGGCTAGGCACTAAGGAGGGAGACAAGGATTTTCATCAGCTGACTAGAGCTTGAAATCAAAGCTACCAAGGATATGCAGAAAAGCATGCGAGGTTGGTGCAGGACATGAATGAAGTAGTAGGCCCGACTTCTCAGAATGGGCTGACTGAGTGGAGCATGGTTAAGATCTTGGAGAAGCTTACGGCTGCTGTGAATACTCAGAATAAGACCTCTGAGCGTACATTGGATTACATCACAGAGAAGTTTCCCATTCTATGCAAGGCCACCTGGGTTGGCTGGAAGCAGGGCGAAGGACACATTTCACTGCAGGGCAACCTGCATGTGGCGAATAAAGCCTTGATTGATTGATTGAGATTGGGTTCAAGGTGGGGGGGATTAAATCATTAATTAGTTCTGAGCCCCTTCATGTTTGCATTGTTGATGGACAAATTAACAGATGAGGTCAATTTGTCCAGGAGTCTCCGTGGGCTGTGATATTTGTAAATAATATTGTGATCTATAGTGAGAGTAGGGAGCAGGTGGAAGAGAGTCTGGAGAGGTGGAGGTATGCTCTGGAGAGAAGAGGAATGAAAGTCAGCAGAAGCAAGACAGACGGCATGTGTGTGAATATGAGGAAAGCAGATGAAATGGTAAAGATGTAAGGTGGTAGGTGAAAGGTAGACAAGTTTAAACACCTGGGGCCAGCACAAGAAAGGTGACGAAAAGAGTGTGAGCAGGGTGTAGTGGGTGCAGACAAGTGTCAGGTGTCTGCAGCCAAGCTGGAGGTGACAGAGTTGAAGATGATAAGATTCGTGTTAGGAGTGACGAGAAGGGATTAGAGAAGGACAGCTCAGTTTGAGCAGTGTGGAGACAATGTAAGAGTGACAAGACTAATGTAGTTTAGACATGTCCAGAGGAAGGTTATAGCAGACATGTTGGACAGGATGTTAAAAAAATTTAAATCAGGGAAAGGGAAAACTTAAAGGGTGGCTAAAGTGGTCACAGGTGTTTGACGATGTGGCTGCCGGCTGAAGTTGCAGGATGAATTCTGAAGTGTATAGGGCTGTACTCTGCTCACACTCAGCCACTTCCATTTGATTTTCAATGATAATGACCCAAAGCACATATAAAAGCAACATATAATTTTCTCCAGGCAAATGAATGGTATATTCTTCAATAACCAAGTTGGTTACTGGAGTTCAACACAACTGTGCATTTTCGTGCATGTGCATGCTTTTTAGTTACTGAGGACAAAACTGAAGGCAGAGAGAACAGATGCACAAATGAGCAGCAACAACAGGGGGCTATAGTAAAGGCCTAGCAGAGTATCTCAAGGAAGTAAACACAGCATTTGGTGATGTCTTTGGGTTCAAGACTTCAGGCAGTCATTGACTGCAAAGGATTTTCATCAACTATTAAAAACAATCTTTTATTTAAAATGAAAATTGGAGACTGTTAAAACAGCGGTAACTACTAAACAGTTAATCCAATACTTTTGTCTGTACTTTAATCACATCCTGATGTGCCTCTTTCCAAAAACCTACAGGCATAACTATAATGTCTAGCAACTTTTTCTGAAAGTGCAGACTAATAACGCTTTTATTTAGCTTGCAGCTACGTTATTATCAGTGCAAGCTAGATTAACAAACCTCAGTATATTTACATTAATATTAGAAATAGCAGTAAGCAAAGCTGATTAGATACTATTAAATGCAAAAATTGAGCAAACATTTTCCAACTTGTTAGTCTCCCTCTCTTTTCTCTTGTCTTTCTTCGACTCTCTCCCGTTTGCTAACACCAACCCGAGATAATCACCCTAAAGCAACAACCTCTATTAAATCTGTAACACTATTTTACAGTTGTAGAGCAATACAAGCCACAATGCATACAAACGATTCCAAGGCTAAATTATTCTTCACCAGCCCCGTTAGGAAGATTACGGCTTAAACAGGCACACACTTGGATATTCAATATGTACACAATTACTGCACCGACAAATGAATCACACAATGTTAAACAATGTGGCCAAGCTATTACCTATGATATATTTAATTCAAACAAACTATTTAGTAGTTAAGAGACATTGTGTGAAATTTTAAAAAAAAATTAAAGGGTAGGAATTCGTTTGGTAATTGGTTACTGTCCCTAACAATCCTTTACCCCCCAACTATCAACACTAAAGCTGTTAAGGGTGATTGTATCTAATGTTTAGACATTTCATTTCTTTAGTAAATGTTCAGAAGTGTTCAGACCCAAAAGTAAAATGTGAGGGATTTAAGTGAATTTTACATGATAGAAATACTGAAACTGAGAAAAGCAACATGATATGTGAAATCTCAACACATATCATGTTGTGTTATCTTCTCTGTCAGAAAACAAACCTCATAAGAACCGAAAACATTACTCACACGATGCTACTGTATAGTACAGTAAAACCACACTACTTTATTAGGCACGCATGTTCAACTGCTCCTTAATGCAAATATCTAATCAGCCAATCACATGGTAGCAACTCAACGCATTTAGGAATGAAGACATGGTAAAGATGACCTGCTGAGGTTCAAACTGAGCATCAGAATAGGGAATAAAGGTGTTTAAGTTACTTTACATGCGGCACGGTTGCTGGTGATATACGTGCTGGTTTGAGTATTTCGGACACTGTTGGGATTTTCTCAACCTCAAAAGCTTTACAAACTATTGTCCAAAAAAGACAAAGAAATCACATTCAAATATAAAAAAAACCCTCATGTGTGTCTATTTATTTCAACTCTTCTTACAATGTGTTGTTTATATTTGCTTTTGGAAGGACAGCTTCAGTGCTGCTACTGACAGTGTGTGACTTATCAGGCTCTTTCATACATATCTAAAAAAAGGTCTGAAGTGATTTGATTGAAAACACTAATGCAGTGAAGCTGATAAATCTGTAGTTCTGACTGACAAAAGTACAAACTGTCTCTGATGAGTTCTGAGATTTAAACAGGGACAGCAGAGCAATCGAGAAAAGCTGCAACAAGGTTGCGAGGCGCCTCACAGAAAAAGAAATACAGATGTCAACATCTGGATTCCACCAGCTGCTTGAATGAAACCAGAATGAAAATGTGTAAATAAAACTGAAAACTAGTTATACACAATAATAATGCTCAATATTGTGCTTTTAACTTCTGATGTGATGAAACTGCTAGTGTTTACTCGCCTGACAAATCCAAGCTTGAATTTCAATGTCGAGTTATGTACTTATCTTTTCATTTTATCAACCAGTCTCTTTTTCTCAGACCAAAGACCAACACCCTGGAGTCCCCTATTCTCTGTTGACACTGAGCCCGGTGTTTTGTGCATTTAATGAAGTTGGCAGCAGAGGACCAGTGAGGCGTAGTTTTCTCAAACTAAAGGCTCTGTACTCGTCTTCTTGCTCTTGCGTGTGGTCTCCCACTTTATCTTTTTCTTTGTCTGATTAGTAATATTCACTGTTTTTGGACTCACAAGTTTTTCAATTTTCTCTAGCCTAATTTATTTCCCTCTTTAATCAGCAGAGCAGCCTTCACTTATGCTAATATAATTGGAAAAACTGTTTTTCCTGTGGTCAATCAACCTTTCAACATAACGAACATGTATTAGGTAACAATTTTCACGAAAGTGATTTTTGCTGAAAATGGATCTCTTTAGTACTGTGTAGATGTCCCACTAAAATCTTTTTTTTAAATAACAGCACGCTTGTTTGATTGGTGATTTATAGCATTTATGATTTTATGATTAAATGTTTTCTCAGATTAAAACTAATTTTTATCTTTAAACAACAACAAAAATAAAAAGAACATTAGCGACGTTTCACTAGTAAAAGATATAAGTGTTAATTGAAAGCCCTACATGAAATTAACACTTCCAGGCTGATTATCAAAAGCACCAGGAAAATAAAAGGATAGGTAGCTTTGTTTGATGCATTAAGCCATTAACAGCTAGCGATGCCAGCTGGGTTTATGGAAAACATTGCTCTCCTCTGTGTTTGGTTCTGCTATGCTAATCTCTGTTCACGTCAGTTAGGATTACTATAATCAGGTCTCACACTTTAAAACTTTGTGAAAAACCAGACATAGCAAACATCCTCCCCCAAGCAGTAATCTGAAGGCTGGAGATACGAGAGCAATTTAACAATACAGATCAACTTGTCTATCCATAATTTACCTTTATTTGCAAATGCATTTGCTTTGATCTACTTGACTTAAGCAGGGAATAAATTAATCCATTGAAATGTGTGGTCCCTCAACACATAATCTGCTCTGTACTACACAAAAATTCATGATGCTAGATATACCAACTGAAACAGACTCTAGGAATGTGTGTTTGTTTACATCCCTTTGGTCTAAATGGCACAGATGTTGAACCAGGGTCCACTAATGAGCCATAAAGCCCTTAAATAATTTGAGCTGGAGACAAAAACACACAGAAGAGAAGAGAAGAGAAGAGAAGAGAAGAGAAGAGAAGAGAAGAGAAGAGAAGAGAAGAGAAGAGAAGAGAAGAGAAGAGAAG
>NW_024582469.1:1445278-1458627 GCF_018398535.1 Haplochromis burtoni
AGAGAAGAGAAGAGAAGAGAAGAGAAGAGAAGAGAAGAGAAGAGAAGAGAAGAGAAGAGAAGAGAAGAGAAGAGAAGAGAAGAGAAGAGAAGAGATATCCACATAACCGGAAACACAATTAGTTATAAACTCTAAAAATACTGACAAAGTCATCATAATCCAGCCTGTAAACACAAGATTTTCCTAAACCTTAATATAGCTTGAATCAAGTGAAATGCACCTCTTCCTTAGCTGTTGGTTTAATGTGAAGCTTTGTCTGGAGACAGTCAAACAAAGGTAATGAAATCGACCAGCAAGGAACTTCAAACCTTAATAATTAACACATTTCACCTCAAAACCAAGATCTTGTTATCACTTCCAAGTTGCCAGGCAACTAGTAAAAACGCCAAGAAGTTACTGTGACCAGATCGAAACAGCACATATAGAAAAACACAATAGCAGTTTGAACCGTTCATTAGTTCAAATAAGATGAGGCTTCAACTATGACCCAGTTGGCACAGAATATTTTAATGAGGGCACACCACATGCTATTCCAATCAGCGTCTTTTAAAGGTCAAGATTTTCAAACAGTGTTTGTCTAACATACGCTAAAAGGTGGTAATCATACTGAAGTGGTCGCCCATCACATCTTGAGTTTAGACCATTTTTAAAATCTCCTATGAAGCATTAAGCAAGAAAGAAAATAATACTTTACCGTTGGGGCTTTCTTCATCGATGGCAACTATGGTAGCAGGAGGACCCGAGCGGGAAAGTTTGCATTCTGGATAGAAAAACAGAGAAAAAAGAAACATGAAAAGGTACCATTAATACATTACTGAATATTGAGTTTCATTATTCAATTTCATTTTAAATGGTCCTCTAAGCACTATGTAGTACTTAGAGGACAGATCTTTTTTCTTTTCTTTTTACAGGATTGTAGTACCATGTGTAAGAAAAGGTCTAAGGGCAACTCCACAGAGATTGAAAAGGAAAGCTTGGCAGACATAAACTGTTGCTTATGACCTCATTTTTCTTTTTACAGAGAGAGGAAATGATTCTGTAGGCCAGCCGAATTATATCGCGGGAATGAAAGGTGTATAAATAAGGTGAGGTGGAGTAAGAAAGGCAAGAACTGACAGTACAGAGACTGACAGACGTAGCCCACTATAACCATCTCTGTAAGGTTGGCAGGGGTTAATAAACTAGCACAGTGACTGAACACACAGTTAACAGAGAAAGAAAAAGGAGGAATGTTCTCACCCTCATATTGCCAGTCTGCATCAAGAGCCAGCCCCACCGCACCAGGAAGGAGAGAGAGGGGAAAAGAAAGGTAGCAGTGAACAGAGGAGAAGAAGAAAGAGAAATTAGGAGAAAATTTTCACTTAAGATCAGAATTAACTATCAGAACAAAGACAAAAGGTAAAGACAAGGGCGTCAAACATGAAATGCAGTAAGCAGGTTCAAAGATTTGAAGATGATAGCCAATTTCTGCCAATCTTTCTGAGCTTTTCCAACATCTCTCAGAGCCATCACCCACAATTTACTGTATTACTACGAGAAGAAATTATTTCAAAACTGTCCAGAAGCTAAAAACTGTCTCATTCAGAGGGAAAAGAGCACCGACATTCAAACATTCTCTTTCATCTATTTCCCTGTTCTTGTGAGATACAGTGAAAAAAAAAAAGAACACCCACATTCACCTGACAAGCCGATATTACTGTACAGCTCTCGAGGATGGTTGGGAAAGTCCCAGAGGAAGGGTGGAAGATGGATATCTGCTCACCTAGAAAATAGACTTCATGGAACAATGATCACACTTTCTCTCTCTCGTACCCTCTTGCTTTACCTCTCCAGGATAAAGCATTACAACTGTGTGACATCAGCGATTATATCAGAAGTCGGTGATGTGGTGTGTTGTATTTTCATGTAGAATGAAGCTCCCAAATGGGAACTATTTGCCTGTTAACACAAATAGTTCATATTAGTGCATCTTTCTGCTAAAAATATCAGATTTCCAGTTTGTCATGAATGTTTTCTTTGTCCATACTGTAAAAATCCAACCACATCACTCACTCAAGAAAAAATCTATTCAAGACCTACTTAATAGATTGAGGCCTACTCAAACTGTCTTACTCTATAGTTCCTCAAAAACAGAATCTGGTCATGGTACAGGTGATAATCTCAAAGTCTTAATAGCTTTAGGAAACAGAAACATATTAAACCTTAATAAATGAATGCAAAAACACAACAACACAGATGCTCTCAGACAGCCACACTGCATGGCACAATTAAGCAATTAATAATCAATCATGTTCCGTGTCGGCAGACTACCTACAGCAGGATATTAAGGTAAACTAAAAATTGAAATGCTGAAATTAAATAAATTTAGCATGGTAAACCTAATATTCTAACTTTATTTCCTTTCTAAAGTAACTGAAACTGAATACATTGGATTAACTTGTACTATTATATTGGAGCAGCACTAACACATAGCGCACACATGTGCCACCACTTACGTTTTAAATAAAAAAGTATGTAGCAAATGTTCAGTTTAGATGATGTTACAATAATGTGTTTAACTCATTTTTATATTAAGCTGACTAAATCCTGTGGAAGAGGTGAAGGAAAAACGTTGCAAACTGAGATGACTTTGAAATGAAAAGATGAACATAAAATGAAAGAATATTTAAAGATCGAAATACTCAATCACTTTTCTTTCTCAATCTCTTTCATGTGTGCTTTAAATAAGTTGGCATAGTAAATAACTGTTGCTCTTCTTTTTTTTGCTTTTGTAACCCACATAAAAATAAAAAGAACTGCATCTATAACTAAATTGGAATCTTAAATTCCAACCGGAGCGGGTCCGTGAAGGCATCGTGACGCGTCGTGACGCACGCCACGTGACTTGTTTTTGAATTAATTGTGGATTGCGTTCAACAGTATTTTGATACCGCCGCGGGTAGATGCGTGGGGGCTCGTATGTGACATCGCACGTAGTGAATGGTGAGTTGAGCCTGAATATTTGTTTGTATTTGTAACCTGTATCAGTATGCCAGTGCTATTAGCTGATGGGATAGCTGAGGCTGAGGCCTACTACATTACTACTACTACTACTCTCACTTTACGTGGCTGTAGTTTTGTTATTTGAGATTGTTGTTTATTTTAATTTATTACAATGGTTGGATATGTATTTGTTGTATATTGGTATTTTCTCATGAACTTTATTGTGTACACTGGAACTAAAGCTAGCTTGGGAAATTTAGATGAATTTTGCTAATAGTGGTCCTGTGATTATAGTGCAGGCTAGTGGTGCCCTGGACTTCCTGCGGTCTGGTAGGAGGCTGCTGCGGCCTACACTCTCCCCCCCTGGTTTTCAGTCCCCCAAATCTCACTTTCGAGATCTCAGTCTTGGAATCTCAGTTCTGATCATCACACTTCCAATTTCAACCTGTTACAGACTGTCATACGCGTTGGACTTATATCAAATCATGAAATAGCAACTTTATGGACATTGTCTGCCGGGGGTTGGAGGAGGTTGCTGCACCACTGTGCAGCGGATATTTTACAAGCTTGAATTATGTTTTATCTTTTCCCTGTCTGCAGAATTTGTAAATATTGGTATTTGGTAATTGCACTTTATTTTCACTATAAATAATAACTGTAATCACAATATCTGTGGTTGTATGTTTATTGTACTTCACTCACCTCCTAGAGCCGAATCTGATATCTTCTGAATTGGCCCAACTACTCATAACCAACTTAAATTATTTTAGCTTATGTACTTGCTACACTTTGCTAATGGCAGATTAAAGACAAAGGTGAAATGTTAGCATCACCAGCTATCTCTGGTATTTCCACAGAGCCCCAGAACAAAACCAGTAAATAATTATGCACGACCTCACAAACATTCAGAAAAAGAAAGAGAACATGCTAGCCGAAACAGAGCAGAAACACAAGTTTCAGTATTCACAATTACATTTATTACCATTTGCGGTTACAGTAAAATGATTGCTAATCCCTAGCATTGGAATGCTAATATCAAGTTAGCCTAGCTAGTTTAGTAGTAGTAGATGGTTACTGTTGTTGTGGTACTGACTCCCAAGCTGTCTCATCCAACTACCACTACCATCTATGTGTTCTTCAATATAGTAAGCAGTACACCCTACGCAGACTGGTAGGTTGAGCAAATGGCTCATATTTTATGGTGTGTGGCTAATTCAACATAAATTTACACAATTTTTTGAGTCTGCTAATGGTCTTCATATGTACTGTTTCCGCATTCCATTTGTCTCAGGAGGAGGATGTCGGTGCTGGAAGTGACATCACTCTAGAGTTTAGCATATTGAAATAGTAAAGTTTCAAAAAAAGCTTTATTTATTCATTTTTACTCCTTAGGAAGGTAAAGCCATTTATACATCACTAGCAATACAGCACAATGCTTGTGTTTTTTTTTTCAAAAAAATAAGCTGTCAAAGCATATGTAAATGCTCACTGCTCAACTCAGTGAAAAACAATTACTGCATGACGCCACAGAAAACATGGGTTTCAGAGCACAGTGTGTAAAGTGAAACAGCCTTATCAAATACCAGAGCCAGCTTGTCATTTTCCAAATCAGTAGGTTGCTTCTGTAAGATATAGGTTGCTCTGACTTAGTGGTTTGTAACTGTCATGCACACACTTAAACTCTGTGAGATACATAAATCTCTCTTTCTCCTGAGCCAAAATTACTACATTAAATTTGTGGACTTTCAATTCATCAACTTCAAAGAAAATGATATAAAAGTGGTATGAAACTCAATCTTAAGATACAATGAAGTTGTTCTGGGTTCATATGTTAGTTAAATTTTAAATTCATCATCTCTCTATACCATATTGATAAAACACAATTGCTACTTTATTTTCCCATTTTTTTTTCAATATTTCATGGGAAATGAAAAAAATCTTCTTTTACTGCACACAAGTAATAGTGTATAATATTACTTTTATGGGTTAGATAGCTAGATATTTAAAGCAAAAGACTTTGACACAGAAGAATAATCTTCTGTAACCCAAATATATTTTATGCCTACATCATCCACAGTCCTGTTCATTTCTTGAAAAATACACATATTTCCCTGGATGTCAAGCTGTGTCATGGCTTCCAGGCAGGCTTTGAATGTTTTATTAGTTAACTCAGAAAATATTTTCTCCCTCAAACCAAATGATGTGTCTAGACATATTCATAAACTGTATGTGTTTTGATTGCAAGTCACTTGTGCAGCAATGGCCAGCTTAATTATCTGGACACTCAAAGAGTAAGTGACTTAGTCCAATACAACTGCTCTTACACATAATTTAGAGTTTCACAAAGTTTAAGCATTTTCCGATTTTGCCGTTGTTGTCGAGAAGGCGACGGGCCACGATGTCCATGCCTTTTACCCCTCTGAAGCTTTTTTCTAAGGGTGGATTTCAGGTTAGCAACCGAGAAACAGGATTGAGCCATGGAACAATAGTCACTAGTTACATCACACTCTCCCAGCTGGTGCATGAGGGTGTGCATGTGTGTGTGCGAACAGCAGATGACAGATGTGTATCCCCTGCCTCACTGCCTTTTTATCCTTCAGTGTAAGCTGATGCCCCTCATATATTACTAACCAGCCATTTGTTCTCCACGGGGCACCTCAGTTTCTCAGTCTCTCTCTACCCACCGTCTCTCCTCTTCCCTGTCTACTCTAATTTGCCTCCTCCTTTCTACCTGTCAGCCTGATTTCCCCCTCAAATAATAAAAATTAAACAGTATGAAACAGTAAACAGCCTGGGTTGTAAGTTAAAGTGGCAGATGAACATGATGAGATTTCCCCAGATGAAATGAGCGAAATCTTTTAAGGTCGTGCTAATTTAAAGTTTCTCTCAAGTGCAGTGAATTCTTCCAAAATAAATATTGATTAAAGCAAATTCTTCCAAGTGTTTGCACAAAGATGGAATGAATTTTGTTGCCACTCTGTTACCAGTTTCCAAATTAAATAATGCATTAAAGCAATCCTCTGTTTCACTGATGAAGAGTCACATTCACAGAAATTCAAATTCTCTGCTCTTTATTTCAAAAGGTCACAGGCATATTTTCACACCCATTAAAGTGGCTCACGAGACAGTTAGCGTTCTCAAGCATACAGGCGCTCATATCATATCCTGCAAGTATCTACTCATGTTCACCTTCAAAACTTTACCTGTGTATTTTTATTCTCTCATTGATATGTACTTGTCTTCCTATAAGCGCTCACAGAATCTTCTTTAAGGATACACTTTTGCTCTCATCTTTCAAAGTTTCTTGTAAAGAAATATATAATCACTGGAATGACTTTGTGTACGAGCAAGTGAATAAATCCATCTAATGCCAGCTTCCTGTCAAGCTGATGAAAAGCTCCACTGAGAACTGTGCAAGGGGAATTGGGGTGAAGCATTCAAGGTGCGGAGCTCATAAAAAAGACTTAAAACTTTAAAATTCAGACAATATCACAGGTAGTCACAGGAAAAAAAGAGAGAAAAGTTTAAATCCTTTCAGTTTTATCATCATCAAGCACGTCTTTATTTAAACTCGGGGTGTTTCAATCAATAACTCCTTTATTTACTATTCAAATGCAGTCCATCTAAATTTGGCAGTCACAATAAGCAGGTACAGGTTGCCAAGAGCGGCAGAGAAAAAACTTCCCCCATTAAGAACAAAGTTGACTAAGAAAAAACTGAGAGAGAAGTGACTTTGACTGTTAATGACCAAAGCAGTGATCCGCAGTCAAACCAGACTTGAGCTTGCAGAAAATGACTGACATTGTTTTCAGTACATACAGACCCACAACCCAGCAACTGTCTTCATGGTACAAACATGGATGTTGCTTAGGACATGTTTTCCACAACTCCATGTGGACACTGACACCACTTTACACAGTTTAGACAATCTAACCCTGATGTCGGTCTGCCCCCACACACTCACGCATCCTAGAGTTACCATAAAATATACATGCTGAGACCTTGACTCAGTGAACAAGCCTAACTGTGGGATGCTCAATGTGTGTGTCTATCTGGTTGGATACAGAATGAGTTACTCCACACTGAGAAGACAAAGTGCATTAATGTATTGATCTTGTATTATTGTCACTCAAGTAAAAGTAAAATTTGACATTCCTTAATAACAAACATAGTATTTTAATTATTGAGTTTTAGAGCCAAGCTTTGGATAAGACCACGTTTCTCCATTTCCATTCTTTATTTACATTTCCAGTCAACCTTTATATCCATCTAGATATATGTGTGGCATAGCAGAGAACCATAGATCTGTTGGGAAAATAATGAAGCCTAGATGACCTGAAAGACACTAAATGTAAGAAATTAAGAGTTTTGATGGGACAATCAGCTACGTCAGTGAGTTTGTAGGCCACACATGATACAAACAGACTTTGTCTTAAACCACTGTGTGACTTGAAGTTTTGCAGACATGAATGCAGGGGAGTAAACTAAAACACATTACCATAAGCTCACATAAAAAAAAGACCAAAAGAATTTCACAACGGCCAAGAAATCCAAATAGCAGCTATCTCTGGGTACACAAGAGACACAGAGCAATGTGGACAACACAGCAAAGAATAAGGAGAGACTCAGACAGTATATACACAAGACAACAAAGGGAGAGGTAACAGATGAGGAATACAGCTGAAACCAATCAGGCACAAGGATACAAAGCAAAAAAGGACAAGTCACGTAAAAGTACATACAAAGCTCCAGAGATGTTTGGATTTCAAAATAAAACAGAAAGCAAATAAACAGGGAAACACCTAACACAGAAGCAAACACTTTCCTTGAGCATTTGCAAAAGTAAAATAAAATGAAGGGTCTTCTTGCACCACCACCTTTGGAACTTCATAGTTAGTCGCCATGGATCGAATAAGATCTAGCTTTGAAATTTATTTATGAACCTGTTCTCTGATTTCAGCTAATCTCCATGTTTAGCCACACACATGTGTTAAGACAGCTTCTGAATATATAATTCGATATCAAATTAATAGTGTGTCTGCAGGAGTTTAATTCATGGCAAGAAGTCTGATGGTGTGGACTAACGTGACAGATTGCTGAGCCAAGGTTGCTTTCTTCCCAAATGACAGTGAAGAACACCACAGACATCCCTGATCTTTCAGAGCCATCACCTTGGCCTGCATCCATTTAAATAATTGATTCATTTCATCAGATGATGTTTCAGATTGGCTCTGTGAGTGAAGTATAGTCAGCTAGCTTACAGGGTACTTGTTATTTATCTATGTTAATATAAAAAAAACAAATCTTCACATTTTCACATACACATATAATCAGTTTTATTGCAGATGAGAACATCAATCCTTATGCATATCTGTAAAGTGAAAAGGAAGCTATAGTGAGCTATTAAAGCTAGCTTAGCATAGCTACACACTGGAAACGAGGTATAATGGCTAATATAGCTCTATATAAAGGTTACAGATTAACCAATTCAGCACCTAGGCCAAACCTGATCGCAATGACAATTTTAGGCGATTATTGTAGTAAATATATGTTGACTTAATATCCAGTACTATACCAGATTAGTTGCAAAAACCAATTACATTTAAGGGTAGCACTGAGGAAGCAAAGTTTTCGATTTCTGGCAAATTGTTTTCCATCTGATTCTGCAATAGTTTCTTAAGCTTTTTAATCATTTTTTACCAGGCCATATTGAGAAAGAGCAGTGCTCATTTGAGCACGTTGTACTTGACTGCATTCTGCTTGTTACCATCTGTTATATATTTGCATGGCTTCTTTGCCTGAAGTATACAGAGTGAAAGGGAAAACCCAATGATGGTGAACTACAAAATATGCTGGAGTAATATGTGAACATACTGTGGCAATAAAGGCAAAGAAGCGTAATCTCAACAGACGCCTGGGTTGATCGGATATCTGAAAAAAAATATTGCTCTCTCAAAGGAGAGAGGAATTTGAAGCTGCTTGATTGATGGCTACATAAGTTGAATCTGGCATACCAAAAATAGAAGGTAAACATTTTATAATAATACTGTCTCGTCTCATGAAAAAGACTGAAGTGTAATGGCTAATTTAACAAGAGAGGAGATTGAATAGCTTCATGTGGTGTGGAACTGTAAAAAAATATATATACCCTAAAAAATCTTCCAGAATATCTTTTTTGAGATACTTCAGAAAGATCTGCGTTGACT
The DNA here is from genome assembly GCF_018398535.1 of Haplochromis burtoni. Taxonomy (NCBI): domain Eukaryota; kingdom Metazoa; phylum Chordata; class Actinopteri; order Cichliformes; family Cichlidae; genus Haplochromis; species Haplochromis burtoni. The sequence continues at coordinate 1,454,467 of NW_024582469.1, forward strand.
ATCTCTATTAAATTGTCACTAAATAGAATAGCAGTGACCTTATAATATGTGTATAACATAACCACAGTATGTCTTTAGCCATGGTGTTCTAGACAGCTTGCAAGTTAAATTAGACATTCTTCTTGATGCAACTTACTTAATCTGCACAAAAGTCCTTTCAAGACCATTTAAAAGCACAGTGTTAAAATAAATGAAAATGGTATAATAAGAAGCCCAGCTAATATGCTTGCCCATTTATTCTATCAAATGCTGTGTCATGGCTGCAGCACAGCACAAAGCATATATCAAATTGTTTTGCTACAGGACTGCCTGGCTGGCTGACAGGTTTGACTCCTAAAAATATACTACAAAATCTTTCAAACACAAAAACTGAGAGACATGGTTGTAAACGGCTGAAATACATGAGCGGGCAGAGTGGAGAAAGGCTGTTTTTTCTTTTTAAAGTTCTCCTGTGTCATGTTCTTTTTAAGCTTCCATCAGCAGGTACACCCATCTACAGTCCCTGGGGTCTGATTTCTCTCTGTCTTTACTCCTCTACCCAACCAGCCAGCCATTCATCCATCACCCGTCCTATCCATCCATCCTTTCTACCCGATCCATTCATCCATTGAGGACAGAGCAGGAACAGAGGGGACAAAATTGGTGAGGAGATTATTTCAGGGGAATAGAGAAGAGAAACGAAGGGGAGAATTGGTGGAGGAGGGTAGGCTGAAAGGGGAGAGAAAGGGGGCAGTTGTGATGAGCGGATTGATGGGGAGTAGTGATGAGAGGAAAGGGGGGAAAAAGGAGATGAGAGGAGTAAAAGGAGGGGATTGTCAAAGAAAGACACTGCAACCTTGTGTTAGATTGATGCATCTCTGGAGAAAACGGATTGTCGATCCACTTGAATTCAAAAAACGAAAAAAAAAAATGTATACACACAAAGACACGCATACGCACACACAGACTCAGTGCTGTAGGGATCACCACTTTGTCAGTGTGCTGGCTTATCCATTATTCCGCTTCCCCCCTTTCTCTTTCCCTATCTGCTTCAGTGTGTCAGATCTGTTTGCAGCCAGTGCAGGGTTGAACACGGCTGACAGCAGTAGTGGCGATGATCGGACAGCAGTTAATCTGAAGACGCATAACGGAAATACATAAACACCTTCCCAGCACCCAAAATGCTTCTTGGGTAGCCTGCAACTGCACCAGGCTACGCACATTTCAATCTATAGATCCAGTTTGAATATTGACTATAGCTATGACTATACTATTAGCTGATGAAGTTAAAAAACAAAATAAAGGACTAGTTTGACATTTGTTCAATATGATCGACTGGTACAGAATCCACAGAGGTGATACTTCCGAAACACCTCCTACAGAATTCAGAGAGACATTCTTGAATACCTTGCCCAAGTCCATGAAGCACATAGTTGTGCTTCCACTCACCCTTAAATATCCTTGAGATGATAAAGGTCTACAACCACGACCAGGACAAAAACAGCATTTTCCTCGTGACTCTGAGGTTGGACTACAAGATGGAGTCTCCTCTCCAGCACCCTGATGTAGACCTTCTTAGGGATTCCGAATAGTTTAATCCCCTTAAAGTCTCCATTGTTAGAGAGGGGAACCACTGTCAGTCTGCCAATTTGGAGGCATGGAGGCACCTATCGCTCAGTGTTCCAGAGGTGTCCAAACCAAGACAGTCCCACAACATCCAGAGCCTTAAGGCACTCATGACAAATGTCATCCACCCAGGAGTCCTGCCGCTAAGGAGTTGTTTAACTGCCTCAATACCACCTGATGGGTGAGACATCGCCCTCATCCCTAGAGTCTGCTCCTTCTACGGAGGATGTGTCAGTGGGATTGAGTACATTCTCAAAGCCTTCCTTCCACTGCCTGACTAAAGTCAAGCAGCATCAAACCTCACCCATGCGAGAAGACCACTGGTTTTCCCTTCTGAGTCCTCTCATGATTTGCCAGAATTACTGGAAAACTGCTTCAAAGTTGAATGAAATCTTCATCCACTGGTATGTGTCAGCTGCTTGTGAAATCCAACAGACTAACCAGGGTCAATAGGACTCCGTCAACCTGACTGTTCCCTTTACTTTCAGTGTTCACTGTCTGGTTCAGGGATTAGCACAACATTTGCTCTCTGACTTATAATTTTGGATCTGTTGTCTTTTCTATGTTCACTTCAATGTTTCCCCCTTAATTTGAACTTTGAAATCTTTCAGTTCAGCAGAACTTTGAATACGTCCTTCAATAGTATGCGCTGCACATCCAAAGTGAAGTTCTCCATACTAAATATTATGTTATGTTTCTGTTGTATGTGTGAGTCAAGTGCAGATGATTTGGTAAACCTCACTGACTTATCATAATAAATAAGAATTGGGAAAGTAATATACAGGGATGGAGAGACAGCACTAAGGGGTAGTGCCAGTGGAATGATATAAGGGAAAAAAACAGCAATAAATGTTAGAGGGGTAAGGCTCCAAAAAAAATGGAAAGGCAGAGAAAATATAATCTAGCGAAATACCAGTCTGCTTCAGAGATGGGATATGAGAAGAAAATAGACAGGGAATAAGGGACAGATAAGCACAAAAAGAAGCTGATATAACAAAAGATGGAAGAGACATTCCCAAGCATCAAAAGAAAGCAGTAATAAATATTAAAATCACCTTGAAAACTCCACCCACGCACACTCACAAGGGAAAAATGTCTAACTAACAAATCAGTTTACGTCTGTCTGTGTATGTGTGTTCTTAGCTTAGCTTGACATCTCTTCATCCCATCCACATCAAACTTGATGGATGTACTGCTAAGGACTTGAGTAAGTGCAGTGCCAAACATGAGGTGATTAGAATGAGGGGTAGCCTCATTTTGGTGGTCTCTTCCCTGCTGCTAGGCAAACAATCACCATTATCAAAAGCCTTATCATCAAAGGCAAATGTATGCTGTCATGACGCAATATATCAGTCCAGATCGTGTTATATGCTATGATGCAATATCATATGTGACCATGATGTCACAGGATGAGTTTGAAAGAAGATCAAAGTGGATAATTTCAAAGAATAAGATGTCAGGATTAGAATTTTAGATTAATACGAGTTATTGGGACTGAAACAAGACCACATCCAAATAACGTATAAGACAGCCTGGGCTAATAAGTCTATTGAGGTCGCTGCAGTAGTATTATAAATCTTAAGTTTCGGTCTAATGTTACTTTGGATGGCAGAGGATTAGACAGGTATTTATTAAAGCACTTCAAGGTATGGCCAATCAAATAGACATTAGTGAGTCTAATAAAACTGAGGTTGTGCTATTTAATTTGCAGTTATGCAGGCCAGAGTTTTAAAAACAGATATCATTAGTCTTGTAGCAATAGACAGGCAAGTACCCAAACAAGTCTTTCTTCAGCAACAGGAGCGTTGTGCAAAGTTTAAACTAGTTTAAAGATGATTCACATTCACTTGCATCTAGTCCTCCACTACCAGGCATGGAATAATGCCATACAGGTGATATAAGGTGCTGATACATGGATGCATTGCTACCTTCCAAGAAAGGCAGCAATGCACTGACAAAATGCAACTGAGAATAAACAGCTAATAAACAAACTGATTGAAATGTGGCACCCAAGTTTAAAATGTTTTTGTGTCATGCAGCTAATGACAAAATGCCTAAAGAGAAGATGGTTCTTTGCTAAGTTGTCTGTTATGTGCACGTTACACCAAATAATTAGAAATTTTCAGGAGCAGGGTGGAGGAAACCTTTGAGGAGTGGAGCTATGGACATTATATTCATCTTTATTGAACAACAGTACAAGATCATGATGGTGACGTACAAACTGCATCCAAGAGAGAAACAGCCAAGTCATACTGCTATGGCAATACCAGCTCTTTCAATCCACACAGACAGCATGGTAGCACAAAGCTAGCAAAGAACACAGAGTCATTGGCTGAGTGCATGTCGACATTTCCAGAGTATGATCTTCAAGTGATGAGTAGCTAGGCTCCAAACATTATAAAATTAATTTCTACCCGTTCCTGCTTCTATACTACAATCGCTTTTGAGACTCTTTGATCTAATTTTCAATTTTGCTCCATGTTGTTAGTTTTGTGTTCATATGTACAGTGTTGGGAAGGTTACTTTTAAAATGTATTCCATTACAGAATACAGAAT
>NW_024582469.1:1459424-1475015 GCF_018398535.1 Haplochromis burtoni
AACAAAGTAACTGTATTCTGAATACCACCTTTTTAAACGGTAACTGTAACGGAATACAGTTACTCATATTTTGTATTTTAAATACGTAACGGCGGTACATGTATTCCGTTACTCCCCAACACTGCATATGTATGCACTAATTATATTGTACATATTTTCATTAGGATACTTGGTAATTATGTGAAAGTGGTCATGATACGGAGTAATGCAAAAGTCATTCAACAAGTAACGACAAATTAAATTCTACTGTGAGTGCAATGAGTAATTACGTAACTTAAATACTCACTGCATTACTTTAAAGAACAATGACAAGTAATGAGTAATGCTTTACTTTCTTTTTAGTAATAACCCCAATATCAGTTTTATGTGGACAACACTGGTTCATTCGTTGAGATAGTTGCCTTTTTTACGCTTAAATGATTCATAGGTTGGTTTAACAAACAAAGAGAAACTTTGAAAGGCTTTTTGAAACTACTGCTCAACACCCAGTTTATTAGCATCATGACCAGAATTATAACAACGTCTGGCTCTGTAGAAGCCAAAAAATAAAGCAGTGAGGAGGGGTTTGGGACTTTTGCACAGTACCTTTATAAACAATCAAGGAAATGGCTTTTCAAACACTAGGCTACATTAATAGCTTAATATCTTTAGTGATTGATGTGTCGTGCTGGTTCGTGATACACAATCGGCAAATTTATTTATATCCTCACTTCTAATGCAACGTTGACCACACAGCTGTGAGTGTGGGTTCATTCACAGTGTGAGTGTCACCTCATGGTGAACTGTTAGTGAGTAGAAGCAGATTGTCACGCTCATGAAATTTTATGTCACATTTTTTTTCCTAGAACATCTAAAAAGGTTTCTGGTATGACAAAGTTATCATAACAGGACAGGGTGAAGACAAAGGGGAAAAGCGGGATATCTAGTTGATTATGTATGGTGAAGTTTTCATTTTTTTTAATTTACCATCCTGACATAGAGGTAATTACTCAGGTTCAGCAAAACAAATTAAAGTATTTAGTCTTTAGAAAAGAGCATGTTGACCATCAAGCTCAGTGTGTGACCACTTGAGCATAACATTTCAGCCTTTTTTGTTGGCTCTTGTTCACATGCGTTGATAAGTCACAGTCAATTAAAACAAACAGTGAAGCACCTATGCACATGCTAGCTTCAAATTAGTTCATAATCAGTCAAGTTAAAACTTCAATTAATGTTTCTCACTTGTCTCGCAGAGAAATTTTAGATGTGAATAAGCTGACAACGGCTAAAGTAAGCAATTTGTGTGCTACAAATCAAAATGATTTCAGCAATAAGTACTAAGATGTTATTAATTGGAGGTAGTGCCAAGTTTCTAGTGACGAAGACAAACAAGAGCATACGAGTTTGGAGTAATTACAACTTTCAACAGCTTTGCCCAAAAGCTTGATTTGACTCATTGTATGTTTAATCATCTTGGGATTGAGGCTCATTAAAAATATACTGGTACACTTCTCACCCGGCAAACGAAAAGTGAGTAAATATATTCCTACCTAGGGAGCAAAGCTAATTAAAACAACCTAGTATCCTTGTCGTGTGATGGTCCAAAAAGCTAAAAGCAACCGCTCATCCTGGGACATGGGCTCATTAATAAAACACCAGCACTTGTGTCATAAGGGGACCATAACTGAGTAAAACATTGTCTGTCAAAAGGGTACCCAGGCTCATTAAAACATACTATTCTTGTTATAAGCAGTTCCACCAGGATAATGACCGGATCTGTAACTGAATCCAAGTAGGCATGTGTGGTAGGGTTGGACGATGTCTACCACATTGCAAGACTTTTATAAGCTACTCCTCCATTTGAGTGTGAGTAATCCTATAGTCACACTTGGAAAACTGGTGTTTGAGCCCACAGCACTACCAAATTATTGCAACTGTGTGCAATGACATTGCAGTATTCTTGCCTTTGAAATGGTTACTGCAAAGATGGGTACCAGGTCTCTGACCACTCGCACTCTGTTGCTGTCTTCCAAAACAAATTTGGTCAGTCCTTTATCAATCAGATAAAGGACTGACCAATGAATGTAGCCATCAATGAATGGGATCAAGTTAGCAAGTGCATGCAATCTCTTTGTGATAATACAGAGATCAAATGTGATCATTTGACCACATACACTGGGATTCACTTAAATTCACTATATAAACTGTTTACAATCAGAGTCCAGCCAGAACCTCATAGACTTAAAGCAGTAATTCAGAAATTCTTCCACAAATAGTGACATAGTTGTTGCAAGAAAGAAACTTAACTACAAAATGACACAGGTACTCAGTAACTTTGCTTTGACTGCCATATACCGGCTTGCAACTTGTTGAGCCAAGTCTTCCTTTGCAAAGAGACATGTGCAAACCTTTGTATTTGCCATTTAATCTGTTGGAAAATGATTGCAATCAGTTTGATTTGGATGACAATTGTTTGCAGACATGTTCCCTCCCACCAGGTTACCTGCACAGGAACTACTTGCAATTGGTCTCTGACTGCAAAACAATTCAGTGCAATCATTGGCTAACCACCAATGTTCCCTAACTGAACAAAACTTGTTATATTTTTACTCTAGTGTTACTGAGCTATAATATCTATAATATCTATATAGTAAATATATAGATAGTGTGTTTGTTATAACATGGTATTTGTTCTATGTTTTAATGGGATGAGCCAAATAAAATGAACATGAACACTCTTGATTGAGCCTTTAAAGATGCTGGATCTCATTTAACTTTGGGCATGTGTTACATAAGGATAACTTGTAAGGGGAAAGGCATTTTTAAAACTTAGTTTGAAGCAAGATACCAAAATTGAGGCTAGTTTTTTTTTGTTTTAACATTTTGGCTGATCAGTGCACGTTCCCCTTCTATCTCTGCGCAGATGCATGGGCGCTCAAAGACTCTCACCTCTGACTAACACCCCTGTCACTTAAATGCCAACCAGATAAATCTCAAGGACTAAGAGTTAAATGGAATATTAATATTCAGATAAATCGAGCAGAAAGTCAAGAGAGTTTTACGCTGAGCTCTCCCATAGGTGATGACTTCATTTATCCTTCACCTTGCTTCAGCTTCCCCTAGGTTCAGAGAAATCAGAATGTGGATATTTTTTCAGCATTACAATAACTTATTGTAGGCAACTTTTCCCCTTTAGTTATTGCTCGTGTTAAACTCATTGGATATTACTGATATATTGTGAAGTGATAGAAGAGATACTCTTTATCACTTGGGCTGTAAAGCAAGTGATTTAAAGATTGAAACACCCACCAGGGCTGGACTGGGACAAAAAAAATCAGCTCGGGCATTTTGACTAGTGACCGGCCCACCATGGTATTATAGGAAAAGCCAAAGAGCCTTTATAATAAACTTAAACCTACACCATCCTCCCTATTCTGGTATTCTAAACAGTATTTAGCAAAAATATAAAACAACCTAATTTATAATTACATATACCTAACTAATAGGGTTGCCAACTCCCAGCAAAAAAAAAGAAAAAAAAAAGGGAACCACTCCCGTACCCTCTGCCTCAAGATGCTTAATTGACAAAACCGATTTTAATTTAATGCACGTATAAAACAAATGCACAGAAATCTATTATTTTTCTCCAGTAATTAAATGGATTGAACATCTTTCTTCAACAGAATTGCAGACTGCACAGATGGTACCTTCCCAAAGGAAAGAATACTATAACTTACTAGGGTATATACTAGACTTGATATTTGAATACAATAATGGACTTCTATACATTTTACATCAGATGAAAACTTTGGTTGGAAGATTCAGATAATTATTTATTGAAAGCTAAACATTTTAAATGAGAATAAGAAAGAAAAGTATTTCTTTGTGCCCCCCTTTCCCTGTTAATGCCCTGCCTGGCCCCCTGGCAAAACTTTGCTAGACCCGCCCCTGCACAGTTACCAGCTGTCAGCTACATAGAAAAGGATCCTGGTGTTATTTGTCTCTCAGAAACGGTTCATAACTTCCCTTCAACTCATTCATGTCACCTAAAAGGTAAACCTGTTTCTCCGTCACCTGTTCAGCTCTGATGATTCAGTAAGGACATCTCCTGGTTTCATCTTCATGTTTCCCTCTCACCACATATCCAAACCGATATCATGACGAGCAGCTTTTACAGCTGTGGCTCCAGCAAACATCAGCTGATAGTAGAAATTAACATTAAATACATTCTAACAACAGCTGATCAAGCTTAAACGTGCTGCTGTTGTGTAGCGCGACCTCCACTGGTTTCCTCTTTCTGGCGCAAGAGAAACGCCAATCAGCTGATCATTGATCAGTTTCATGACTGAATTAGCATCTTTCTAGCTGAAGTAGTACGGGACAAATTGCGTTCCTTTTCACCTCAACTATAAAGTTCGACCTCCTCGGCTGTAATTGGTTCAGCCCAGAGTCGATCATGACCAACTGGCCAATCCACCACATCATTTATACCGTTAAAAAAAGAAAAGAAATAAAACCCCATCGGCCCGTAAAAATGAAAAATCACGAGCGGCCCACTGGGCAAATGCCCGGTATGCCCGATGGCCAGTGCAGCCCTGACACCCACCTTAACATTTACATTGGAATCAATAGCATGTCTTTGGTTAGGCTATTCTGCTTTTGCTTCTTTTGTTTCTTCTTCTTGTATATTATTTGTAATTTCAATGAAATTTTCATATAAATGCAACTATTACGTAACATTTACTAAATTAGTCCATCTTTAAATCAGTCTGTAAACAAGACAAAGGACTTTAGGTGATGACCATATACATTTACAACATAAAGATCCCCATTAAATTGCTATTTCTAACTTTGAGCTTGTAATAGGTTGCAGTTTCACTGTGGTGGTTCACTGTCAGGTTTGCCTCCCCAACTGTTTTTGGAGTCTTGTGAGGTTTACTATCAACATTCTTATCCGTCATGCAGCGCCAACAGGGAGGTGTCTAATTAGTCCCAAATTCATTCTGCAGCATGACAACATTCCCAAACATACAGCCAGAGTCATAAAGAACCATCTTCAGAGGCAAGGAATCCTGCAACAGATGGTATGGCCCCCGCAGAGCCCTGATCGTAACTTCATCATGGCATTCTGGGATTTCATAAACAGACACGAGCAACTGAGATGAACTATGGCAACTCCTCCAAGACTTTACGTGCTGGACACGTTGAACAACTGTGTTTACGTGTAAAATCCAAACACCAATAAAGCTATTACTTTTCCATATGCAGCCTCTTCAAACCACCATATTGGTATTTCAACAGCAGAAATATAGTTTGGTCTGCTGAACCAAGGTGCAATACAGTACTTTGAGCCATGACAGTAATTCAGCAAAAAAAAATAATTTAAAAATCATCATTATTTTATGCATAATTGAGATAAAAATTTACTTTTTTCAGGGTGAGCAGGGAGGACTATCGCTACATGGTACACTGCATGTAAGTCATAAAATCAAAAAGAATCAATAACCCACGAAGCGTGGCTTAAGCAGATGGTATTAATTCTGAAGTACTGGCAGAAATGGGTATAAAATGTAATATAAACAGGAAAAAAGCTGCAGTAGATGTTAGAATAAAAAGTAAAAGCGATTACATTCAAGATCCCCAGACAAGACCTTGTCACACATGAAATCATGAAAGAATAAAAAATCCTGCACTTTACTACCTAAAATAAGCCTTGACTCAAAAAAGTCATGCACAGTGCTGATATTAAAGCAGACTGAAGTACTGAATGAGACACATGAGACAAAACAAAGAGACAAAGTGGAGAGGGAGGACAGTGATCAGGACATGCAAAGAGAAACTCGCTTTACCTTCCGTGTCTTGGCCAAGGCAGGTTGATAGCATCAGCAGATACAGGACTCCCATTCCTGTTACACTTGACCATTTGCACCAGCCCCATGACAGCGGCCCCGTTAAGCGCATTCTAACCATCTTCACCACCATGCTTCACCAAGCATCCAGCTGGGCGAACAGAGAGAGACAGAGCAGACAGTTAGTCCCAATCAACTGATTCACTTTTAGCTGTGCAGTGTGCAACATTGAAAGCAGCAGCATAAAAACATCTGGTGGCCTCACTCATTGGAAAATAGAGAAGAAAAAAAATTCAAGTAAATTGCAGGTGTTGCCTTTATGTAATGCCTGATCTGTACCCAGGGTCTCAGTGAAATGCAATCTGGAAGCATATTTAGAGATTCTCTCCACAACTAAAAGAAACAGGCAGCAGGCAAAAGGAGTTGCAGAGCATTTGATTGCAAGTCTTCTGAGAGAGCAGAGAGACTCTGCAGAGGGTTATGGATATGGTTAAGCTTAGATTAATGTAATGTGAAAAACACTTCACCTGCAATCTACTCCCTTGCATTTGAATCTCAGCTTACCAAGTTTGACTTCTTGGAAATGGATGCACCGATTTCCCATCCCTTCAGTAGAAAAAGACACTTTCCATATTGACATCGCCCTCCATTACATCCCTATGGGTGAGACACCATCCCAATCCAAAGCTCAGATATCATTTAATATTCATTTTGTGTCTGTACCTCACAGCCACTTCGTAGCAATCTAACATCTTTGATCAATCGTTGTGCTCGTGCATGAAAGCAAATGATTGTTTCACAGGGATTGCCGCCACAATGGGAAATATAGAAACCTGTGGATGATGAGAGGAAAGGAAATATTTTTGTGCAGTGCAAAATGCCAGTGGTGCTAACAACATTTCAGATCTTGCGGTGGAAAATGTGCCACATTTGAAATGCTCCACAGAAGAGCGGAGAGATATATTAAGCTGGCGTGCATGCAGTCTTGTCTGTGTGTGTGCATGTGTGCGAGTGTGTTTTAACCACTTAGGATGAGATTCATTAAATGTCATAGTGAGAACACAGAGATGAAGGGGAAAAAGTTTCTTTGAAGTTAAAGAAACATTTGTATACTGTCTGACTCTGTGTGTACATATCTATTAATTGGTCTTGGATTGGTTTGTAGCAGCATCATTTAAAGTGAGTTCAGTTAAGTACAAGGAAAAACATCTTTCAGTCACTCACGATACTGACACACAACTCTACATTAATCTAAACACTCTCAGTCAAGGGTGAGCCACACCTAAGCTCTCTTATGTATGATCTAAGGTCTGGTAACTGTCTGTTAATGTTCAAACCCTTGCAATTTTAGCTTTTAATTGAACGCAGTTCCTACAAATCAGATAGATATTTGTTAAATGTCACGGCTTAAACACAGAGCTGAGTACAAGGGAAATTCAAAATAGCACTCATAATATCAAATCAAGCACCTCCATGCTGTGCTTTCATCTTTCTATCAGAGCTGTAGTGTTTTTCTGCACAAGGTTTCAGTTACTTACATCTGTAGCTACAGAGGATGAGTCAAGCACCGACACTGACGGTGTCTCTTGTTAAAAGTTCATTTCTCCCAATCATGGAATTCAATTACGTGAAATATGCGAGATAGTGAACTATAATATGCAAGCACCTTACCCTTGTTTCATTCTTTATCTGCTTAGTTTTGCAGTCACACTGAGAACATTATTTAATCTGCATAAAAAATTAACCTGAGCAGGACCTTAATATACTGATACTGAACTCAACTAGGCTTATTCAGTTAGGACAACATTAACTGCTCCTCATCATGCAAAATCTGCTGTCTGTTTAATTAGAGACTAATTTATGAATCTCCCGTGGCAGAAATTCCTGTGACAGAGTCAAATTACTTTTGCCCAACCCTCTGAGTGGAGATAAAGTTGGCTGACAATGAAAATAAAACTGTGATATTCCACCAAACCTCTGAGGGGAAACTCTGTAGTGACTGGGACTTGAACTAAGAGCAGCTTTATTTAACAAGTGCCTCTTAGACTAAATGATTCTCATAACCGAGTATGACATATTAATAACAAGTTTTTCCAGCTCTACGCGCGTACGTTTCCAGCTTTAGAAATGACAGTGTCACAGCAAGCCTGCAGGAATCTTAAAGCTCCTTGGATATTGTAGAGACATGCTGTCTCAACAGAGAAAGGATGTCTCAGCTTCAGAAGAGGGAGCCAGAACAATGCCCCAGGGCCCAGAAGGTAAAAGCAGCCCAGTATTAAGCGGGCACTTCCACACTGCAAAGAATGCATATATTTGCTGTCAAGTCCTGGATCTTCTTGGGAGCCAGAGCTGAACTCTATGTAGTTTACATTTTCCTTATGAACTGAATTTTAGCTGCACATATTTACTCAATTATTCCAAACTCCACTAATTAAAAATAGGCGGAGCTTCTGAAAAGTTTTGCTGGCACTGGTCGTGCTGGAAAGTGTATTACTGTATGTGTGGGATCGCTTTTATGGCAACAAGTGTCTTTTAGCAGCATTTTAAGTGTTTAACAAGCCAAAGCAAAAAAAAAAAAAAGTTGCGTAAAAGAAGAAGAGAGCGGAATGAATGCACTGTCAGGACTTTAGATTGGAGTGGTTGTGTCAATGAATTTGCCGAGCATAAGGTCGAAAGATGAAGTACTGATGGGTGAGCAGTTTGTCTTTCTGCTTTTGTAAAGAATTCATGTGTGGAAAAACTGTAAAAGATCTAGAAGTTGATCCACTGGAAATGATTCTTGAATGAAAGATTCGATAATGAGGGATTCGCTTGTTTGGAAGGTTACCCCATCCGGTCAGTCTGTGGGGACCTGTGGTTAATGGGCTTCTCCATTTTTTCCCCCATGCCTGTAGACATCACAGTTGTCTTTCTGTTACTTTAGCAAGTTGCATTTACTCCAGTGTGATGTGGTGGTATGTCAGCCCCGGGGCCAGTCACGGAGGTGTTAGGCCTGTGGGCAGATGGGTCTAATTTTTATGAGTCCTAAATGTTTCAAAACTTTGAGTGCACATCTTACACACATCATTGTTTTCATCCTGTACATTGACACAGTGCCTCTTTCTATTAAATACGCAGACATTTTCAGAGCTTCTCCCCCTTCTAACATGAACCACCCAGATCAATCAAAGTTTGAACCAAAACTGCAAGCGAGGCAGCTGTTTATTCTTTTCTTTTTTTTTTTTTAAAGGGCCAAACAAAATTATGCCAGTGTGTTACATAATGACATACAGAAGTCCCCGATAGAGGGTGAGAGTCTAAACAATGCAAACTATCCAGCACTGTTTGGACACGAAGGAACCTTTATAGTGGAATTTCAGCTGTGCAACTGTGTTTAGCTATTAAAAATCCTATAAAATGCATAACAAAACTGAAAACCAAGCAATCAAGTGAGCACACTAATAAACTATAGTGTCAGTTACTCAGAAAACATCCACAAAGTAAAATAAGCTAAAGGAGATAAGTTGCTAAGCGACTGTCTTGATAGATTTTATGTGTGTATTTATGAATTGATTCATTGCACTTAAATACATACTGCACATTAATTGATTCAGTGATTAACTGAATCAATTAATCATATTCTGCAGCTAAATTGTGTAGTGGTTTGCACTGTGCATAACAAAATACCAGCTCACTTTGCTGCTGTTAGTGGTGCTAGCGCTAGCAGGCTTTTCTTCTTTGCATCCATGCCCTTCTGCTCAATGTAGTTATGCATTGTTCAGATTACAAGAGAGAATATGGCAGTTTACTCTACCACAGCCAAAATACAGGAGTTGGCTATCTGTGTCCTTTCATAAATAGTCATGTTACAGTCATAGCTAATGCTTGTGTTTTATGTTTTTGTATAGTTGCTAAAAGCAACTGTGAATAATTATTTAGCCGTTTAGCTCCATTAGCTCCCTGTTAGTAACCACTATCTTCAAAGCAATCTCTTCCTCCTCTTTGCCTGCTTAGATCAGCTCTCCTTTCACCTTGCTTGTTTACAACCTTCCATCACGGAGCGAGCTGCTGCTGTTTGCTGGGACTAGAGGCAGTTTGCTGAGTAACATCTTACAACTGATAGTTTATTGCCATTAACAATAATAAAATATGATACCAGCAAGTATTTCTGGTGCTGACTAGTAAGAGAAGGAATGCTCTAATCATCTAGTTGCATTCACCCCTAAAAATCATGGCATCTTTCATTAAAGCTGATTAACCTCCTTAGGGAAGCATGGATGTCATATTATGATCCTGATAAAACACCAAAGAGCTCAAAAGGTGAGTTTGAAGTGTATTTAAATGACAAATGAAACACAAAACATAATTTGTCTGAGTTATAAAGTATTAGTGGATTTTTTTCAACATAATTGGGTCAATTTTATATCATAAATTTAATCCTTTTTCCCAATAATCAACCACAGGTGATGCTATATTCAAGGTTCTCAAATAACCTTAACTCCTAACTCCTAGCAAAATCCCATGATGCATATTTAATTTGTACATTGAGCAACTACAAGCATACAGATATCCTAAAGCGTACAGGCTAAATATGTCATGGCATTTATTATGGACATGATGTGTACAAGCATAGCAGATACAGTATACAAATGAAATTTAGATGTATTTTGAATAATTGCTGTCATCAGTTTCCTCTAAAAATGGTTTAAAAAATAAAACGTGCTTCAGGGTCAAGATGTTACTTTCGATTAAGTATGTAGCCACTCAACAACAATTATTTTAATTGTCACACAAACAATAATGAGTCACAGTTGCCTTTGAAGCCCAGTCACCCTTTGAAGTGAGACTCTCATAAGTTAAAATCACTGAGTTCATAACCTCAAACCTTAACAACCATGGCAGTATTAATCGTAGGTATAGATTTGTGCTTTATTAGACGTCATATTAAAAAGATGACCTCTGACTTTGAGGTCAAGGTCAATGAGATTAGGTGATAAAACTGTGGTATCAGTTCGAAAACCCAGCGTCACCTTGTACTCAAGTTATCGCATTGACAAACTTGGGTGAGTAAGTGCTTAGGGGACAGTAGGAAGGAAAAACACCCTTTTAACAGGAAGAGGTAGAACCAGGGTCAGGGAGGGGCGGTCATCTGCCGTCACAGCGTGTGGGTGAAGGAAGGAATGTTCCATGAATCATTCGGACATTAAAAATCCACCCAAGACATGAGCCAGTGCTCTGTCTACACAACATGACAGAAAACTTCATAAAGAGCCCATTTCAGATGGTATCTTTTGCATAGCCTATCACAAAGACACATAATTTGCTCAAATTTCTTTAGTTGAATCTATGAAAAATGTCAAAGATATCAAAGTTTGACAGGCACAAAACAGTATTTTTGCACCAACAAGATGATTCCCAAAGCGCTATCAGCCAAAAATCTGCCTTATATACTGGATTTCCACTTTTGTTTGCCCATGTTCCAATAAATTGCTGCACCTATTTCACATTCTCCTAAAAAACAGAAATGAAGGGGCTCAAAAGTTTTTTTTTACAGTACTGTATTATCAACAGACATTTGTAATCAATAAATACTGATTTAATCAGAAGGTCTTTTGTTGATTCACTAAGCCTAAATGTCTACGCTGAATATGCAAACAAGATGAGGAAGTTCATCTGAATGAAAGCTCGCCTCAGTAAAAGAATATTACACTGTGCTTCTGCCAAGCAATATGACCCCAGCTTCCTGATTAAGTGTAGATCAATCACAATTAAAGAGATACAGACAGAAAATCCCAGCAGCTTTAATCAGAATTATCAGGCTTGAAAACACTGACAGGCTGTGCCACTTATTTTAAAGTGATATTGATAAAGTTAATGTGTCCCAAATTTGCCATCCACTTTAATAAATGCTAAATTTATGTTTAATTACAGAAAAAAAAGGGGGAAAAAGGCTTGGAAATCATTATTTGTATCCATATGGCGAACTTAAATAGGACACACTTAAAAAAGAAGTCTAAGAGTGCAGAAGTTATTTTATGCCAGTTGGCTTTCCTGGTTGAATAAATATAACTTTGCTTTATCAGTGCTACAGTCAACTATAATGCAAACATGTGTTTTAGAGATTTAACGGTGGAATTTTTGCATCATGCATGACACAGAATATTTGATAACAGTTACTGAATGCACCTTTGCATTATAATCACACAGTACTAACACAGTGTTAATACCTGGCCTGCAGTCCACATCAAAACACTGCACTTGTTTTTTGCATAACTAGTTAATACACCAAAGTATACATTTTTTTGGTTTATTTTAAGAGAAATGTGCCACATAGATGTTAGCTATATTGTGTCAAAGCTCATTTTTAATGCTTGTTCCTTGTCAGTGGTTGCCAGCGTTGTGCTAGTTGATGTAATAAAAGACGTCAGTACCAGACAATTACAGGGAATTAAAACAATGTTGCCCAGTCAGACAGCTAGACAGATATATCACAAAAAAATCAATTTAAGAACAGCAACAATCCATCTAAGGAATTTCTTGTATCAATAAAAACACATTTTCATATACATTTTTGGACTCATCTCTGTGAAAAAATAAGTTCTGGATCACAACTGTGAGACTCTTTCTGCGTGTGCATGTCTGTGTTGGGCTGAGTCGCTGCCTCATGTTTAATTCCCTAAAGTTGACAGAGCACTCTGGCAGACAATAGTAGGCCATGTTGTAAGCGTCAGTAACCAGGATGAAGTGTATTAGGGCTGAAGGCGCTTCTCCTCTGGTGGAACTTCAAAAACTTTTATTCCTCCAGAGAGGAGCGGAAATACACCCAGAAGAGAGCGAGCGAGCGCGAGAGAGACTCAGACAAAGGAAACGAAGAGGAAACGTGGAAATGCAGTGGAAACAGAAAAAGGAAACGGAGAAAACAGAGAACAAGAGGAGGGGTGGGTGGAGGGAGGGGGGGGGGTGGCAACAAGAGATTACTTAAGGAAAAAGGAAGCAAGAAAAAAAGAAGGAGACTTTGTCCATGTCAGTACTACACAGACAGAAGAAAAGAGAAAATAGGAAAGAGCCAGAGTCTGCGCCCTGAACTTTAAAGGTGACTGCTTTGATTCAAAGGTTTGCTTAATACCTTGATTTTTTTTTTCCATTTAGAGTTTCCATTATTCTGATGCATTTCCAAACCACTCTTTATCTGAACAATCAGTTACTGAACCAACCTGCTTTAACCACGTATTGAGTGCTCCAAATGGTTACATTGCATTAGCAACCACAGCACATAGCTAATTAGCAATATTACATAATGGCTTTGTTTAGAGTGTTGCATTTCATCCTGTTTTTACACCAACGCAAAACCTACTTCTATTAAAAAAAAAGCTTAATTCACCGCATTGCTTCAATAGGACACGTTAACAGACAATCCTGCTGCTTTTATGCCTCCCTGTCAGAACCTGATATTAACCAAGCAACTGAGAAGAGCACAAGTTATGACAATGATTCGTTTATAGCATCCTAAATAGCTAAAGCAGTTATCTAGATTAGTTATTTGTAGAAAATCAATGAATACATTTATGTGCAGCTATAATATATCTGAACAAGGTTAACCAAGCAAAAATTTGGATCCTGAATCACCATCGACTTCTAGTCTTTTCTCAGCATCTTGTCATGATTGACAAAAATATTTCCAAAGAGTCCAATATAGTTCTTAAACATCACCTTTGGTGTCCTTTTTATATTTTTTAGTAAGCAAAAGCTTCTATACAAGAATTGTCTTCTACCTTTTTTATTGATTCATTTAAACTTTCTTTAAAAAAAAGGAATAATAACATGGAAATACACTTAAGTGATGACTCAAACCCACAATTTTGAGTCCAACATTTTTCCTAAACCCTTGAAGTTTCTGTCGTCGTACCGTGACCAGTTTTGACCATAGAGATGATGTCAGGGTTTAATTTATGTGCTCCTTAAAACTCCTTATCAAATCTTCAGTAGATGGGCAGTTTCAAAGGCATTAAAATACTGGTGCATGGGACACTGTGAGCTTTTAAAAGCTCAGCTTAAAGGTGTGCTATAAATAAATTATGCTAATAAAAGTCTGTAAAAGGCACAATGACAACTGACTAGTTTTGTGAACTCAACAAGGGAAACAGCAAAGTGGCATTTTGGAAAGACAGGTGCCCATAAGACGCATTAAAGGCCTAGACCTGGGAGTCGATACGTCACATGTTAACAAAAGGATACTGATTGCAGGGTGGGGAGGAAATAAGTAGAGGGTATAGCCAACATATTGGAAGGATAAAGAAGATAATAAGGTAGAAACAATGGCAAACAAAAAAGTTAAGGGCCCTAAAAACAAGCGAACAAATAAAACAGACAAGCTCTGGATTGGAAAAAACTAAAATTAGGGCTTTAAACAGATGCAATATTGATAGATAACATGTGTTTTGTTAAAAAATAGTAATATAAAGAAGCTACGTAAGTTAACCTGAAACAATAGGAGAAAATAGAGACGATGACATGCTGTCTCAAGTTGTTCAGCTCCTTTTTTGTTTGTGATCAGCTTCTTGTCGCTGCGTGTGACTGATGAGAGGTTCTCGCCGTCACTCTGACTGACTGTATATGTGTGTGCGCAGAAAAAGACAACAAATCAAAATATTTTCCTTTAGCTGTCATGACCGACATCTGACTATGTCTTTTCTGTCAGTCCGTCTGTTTTGCCTGCCTGTGTTGCTTGTGTAAGTGTGCGTCTGTCTGTTTCTTTTTTCAGTGTTCTGTTTGCTTTGTATCTTTCACAGTTTCTATGCTGCCAAGACAAGAAATTTCCCTCTTATTTTCTGTTCCAACAGATGGCTGACAGCCTTACTGAGCAACTTACTGTGGGGTTTACTGTCAGGCTCAAGTGTGCTGGACAGAGAGCAAAATGATCCGCGACTCGTTGCTTGTAGGATGGTCTGTAACAGAGCCGTGGTGACAGGACGGCAAAACACAAAGCACGGTGACATTTTTTTTTTTTTTTCCCCCAAATCCTATTGACTCAATAGGATTTCGTTTTTGTGTATCATTCAGTGTTTAAGTGGACTTTGAAACATAAAACAAAAGAGTAGCTTCCAATAATCCTGCACACGTAGACAACATTTAGAGTCTGCTTTTTGTTCCTTGCATAAGCTTGTATAATTCTATCAAATGAAGTCTAGAGAACACATATAGATGAGATTTACAGTAATACGTGCCCCTGCATTTGGAGTTTGAACAGCCATTAAACCACTTCGGTGGGATTGCAACATGCTGATTAGGGATATAATGCAGCAGCATCAGAGAGCGCGCACACACACACACACACACACACACACACACACACACACACACACACACACACACACACATCCACAGTGTTGACTAGGCTCATACTGTTCTGCCAATCTCAGCAAGTGTCACAGGGACAGGCGGTACCTGCTAGTGTGAAGAAATGGTAGCCAAATAACATCATTTCCCTTGCTGCGCCCAAGTGGACAGAGAAAAATATTTAGTAAGAGACAGAAAGTAAGCACATATTTTCAAACTGTTTTTAAAGCCTCTGGTCTTAATGCTAAGGTTCTGAATTGATAGTTTTCAATAAGTGAAAAAGAGTTTCAGAACAAGAAGAGACAAAAACTCCCAGATAAAGGAAGGTGAAAAAAAAAAAAAAACCAGAAATGAAGGGGCTCAAAAGTTTTTTTTTTACAGTACTGTATTATCAACAGACATTTGTAATCAATAAATACTGATTTAATCAGAAGGTCTTTTGTTGATT
>NW_024582469.1:1475177-1529774 GCF_018398535.1 Haplochromis burtoni
CTTGGAAAGAAAAGAATCTGGACTTCTTTAAGTTTCCTTGAAGACGTTTCACCTCTCATCCGAGAAGCTTCTTCAGTTCTAAGAGTGATCGGTGAAGAGTCGCAGATTTTAAGCCCTATGGGAGTGTCCCCAGCAGGGTCATGAATGCCCTATTGATCCTCTACCTCATAGGTGTCAAACTCTGGCCCGCGGGCCTAATTACATTTGGCCCGCGAAGCCATACCAAATTATTATTAGAGCTGGCCTACTGGTATTATACAGCTAATATATATATTGTTTAGTATTAAGCTTTGCTTGTTCCATATTCAGTTTTTCAGCAAAACGTGTTTGAGTCCAAAAGAAAAGATTCATTCTTATATCTGGAGGAATAAATATATTTCAATAAATATTAGAGTTAGCCCGCGACTTTGTTCCAGTTTTGAATTTTGGCCCACTGTGTATTTGAGTTTGACACCCCTGCTCTACCTAATCACATGAGCTAAGGTGTGAAAATGGGTGTAGGTCACAATCAGCCAAGGTTTTGGGTAAACCCATTATGAAACCTGGCCCCACCCTAACACGTGATTTCCTGAGGTCAGATGGCCCAGGATGTGAGTGGGCGTAAGCCACCGCCTCTGTTCAAAGAGGGCCATTCACAGTGGACATGGATGGCTTCTTTCACTCCTCTTTCAATGAGCAGTGCAGTTCCATGCTCCTTTTATTATCCAGGGTAACAAAGTTCTGTCTGAGTAGAATAAAAATACTCGTAGCCAAAAGGCTTCTACTCAAACAAGAACAGAAAAGATAAACAAAGGCAGGAACATAGCCCAATAAATAAGTTTATAAGTAAATAAGGAAAATGTAAAAATGCAATAAAGTTTTCCTTTTATTGCTAGTTAAAGCTAGCTAACTGTTTGTATAGCAGTGAGATGTTTTAATGCTCTCTTAATGCCACCTTTGAGCAAACTCTCACTGCAAACTCTCATTATAAGGCTTTCAAGTTTGTCTTCTGCTGCTTTGTGGGGTTTCATCTGTACTCAAGTTGCAATTTTTATATTTTCAGTGGCACTTGAAGCAGTATTGGAGCCAGAATACTAAAAGATAGGATTACACTGCCATGTATTCATGTCAACAAAAACTGACACTTGTTGCAGTAACATTACCTCAAGTGCTACCAAATGAATGAAGCAATTTGTAGAATTTGTTTGCATCTGCCTCAAAGGGTTTTCCTTTTCTAGATGTAATCAGTCTACTATTGCTGAGCTCGTGGAAAGCACAATAAAACAAAATGTAGGCTGCGGAAATATATGTATCGATTAGTTGTGTCAACCCAGAAGGAAAAAGAAGGAAATGGGCAATGCAGAACAACATTTGTGAATATACAACAAATTGACAAAGCCAGACAGCAGAGAGGGGCTGGAAGTGCAAACAGAAGAAGAAAATGAAAAGCAAGTTTGCATGGAAGCCAACTGAGAATGAAAAGATGAAAAGAGAAAAGATGACAAAATAAATATGGTAACTTAAACGAGGAACAGAATAAAAGATTCAAGATAAAAGAAAGCAAGAAAAGTAGCAAATATATGTGTGTCACATTTTACAGGGTAATTATGCACTAAAGCATTAAAAAGCAGCAAGGTATAAACATAAGTGTTTCTTTTAATTATACTATATATTAGTAACACTATACCAGCAATATTATTTGCAGTCTTGAATTATTTAAATACAGCAGAGGTGGTAAAGCAAGACCAGTTTAAATTAGTGGGCACTAAGAGATCCAATGAGGGAAGTGAAGTCAGCTGAGGACAATTTAGCCACATATCCAATGTATTAATTCCACATAGCACAACCAGTGAGTCGTTCACTGAGTATGTTTTGTCACATCTTCCAAGGTCTGGTTGCATATAGGGCCTCTTAATAAAATTAATCCCTTTAAGTTATTTTCTCTTGCTTTTTCAATAGGAAAACAGCTCTCGGCTGGCTGGCTAAGTCATGTTTCTCCGTCTGCTCCTGTATTCTTAAGAAGTGGCTCAGAAGGCATAGGAAACCCTTTATCTTGCCATTGTGGTGCAAAGTAAGTGCACAGGACGAGCAGGTGTGGCAGTTCACCCACCAGGTGCTTGACAGACAGATGCTGTTAACTAATGACCTCAAGGCAGTTATTGCCACAGATTGTATGTCAGTGTAATTCATGCATTTACTCGCTGGTTTGTGGACTCGTGTTTTGAAACCATTATAGCATTTTGGTGGTTCTAGTCATAGAGTTAGTCCTCAGCAACACAAGTCTTTAAACTGACCCCAGAAACCACTGGTTACCAGGGTAAAATGTGCATTTCCTTACTGGATGATTGGTTACAAACATGTATAGCCTTCCTGCTATTGCTTTGGTCCCTAGCAATGTTGTATTGCACTTTTTTTTAAGTTTTACTGTCACTCTTTCTGTCTGTAGACAAGATGGCAACAAATACAGACTGCAATTTGGTGGCTAGAATTTCAAAGACAGGAATTAAAAGCACAGGGGACAAAACGAAGGAAAGGCATTGCCAAAATAAAACAGGATGTAAAATAAAAAACCCACACAGCAGCAACAACATACAATACAGTGAGTAAATACAGTAATGCAATGGGAAAACAAGGAAATGAGAACACTATAAATACAAGAGTCTGTGACGAAAGAGGAAGCCAAATTTAACAAACTTAAAACAAGAACCTGACACTGTGGTACTGAAAAGGACCCAGACAAACTGCTGGTTGCATTAAGCACAATCAAAACCCATGTGGCTAGAAAGATAGTACGAGTCCTTCATGACAAACACCCACCTCTTGAACAGACACAATCATTGTGTGGTTGTTGAACTAATATGAACTGCAAAAAAGTGGTTCATACACCACTACTGTATTTAATCATTAACAATGAATAAACTCTGCCTCGCTTTGCTATAGTTTGCCTTTTGTCTCTCTCTGCTCTCTTCTCCCTCCCCTCACCCCCACCCAGTCAGGGTGGATGGGTGCTCCTCCCTGGGTCTGGTTCCTATAAAAAGGGAGTAAAAAAAAAGGAGTTCTTCCTTCCCGCTGTCACCACAAGCTCACTGATAAGGTGTCATGCGATTACTGGGATTCTTTACCTTATAACATGAAGAACTTTGAGGTAACTGCTGTTGTAAATTGGCGATATATGAATAATTTAATTTAATTTAACTGAATTGCATGCCACTGCTTGCACATTTTCAGATCTTTTTAAACTTAACTACAAGCTGTCTGTCTGTCTGTCAGTGATCCCTGCAGGCATGGGCATGTCTAAAGGGTGGAGGAGGGAGGTTAAGCTCCGCTGCCTAATTGGGTTTAAAGTTATTACGACTACTTGGATGCTGCTAGAGCTGTCCTGAAAGAGAGTTTGTTATTGCTCATGATTGACACCCTTACCAAACAACCCCATACATATTTCATCTTGTACTGAAATTAAAAAAAAAATCATCACTGGTGAGCTAAACAATGTGTCAGTATAGCCATAACCACTCCTGTGTCTTTGCTCTACATCAAAATATGAAGCCTATAGCTCCTTATTAGTGGACTGAACATTTATTTCCTGTCTTTCTTTAAGCCTTCATAATTTTTTTCCTTTTCTCTTCCTGGGCAGATCTTTGCAATGCATCACACAACGGAGCATAGTAATAGTGCATGTGCTGATGTATTCACATGTTGCCTCTCACATGTGAGGGAGTGAATAATGAGGCATGCCCCGTGGTTAACATGGAGTAAGTAGGTGTTAACTATGACAGATTGTGCTGCCACTAGTGACCATGGCTGATCAGTCAGATAGCCTTCACCTCCCTTCTCCTCAATTATTTCACAGTCACATAACTGTACGGGTGGCAATAAATCTCACATCTCATTTAATGTGGTTGATTTCACCTCTAATGTCATAGTAGGTTCAATTTCCCTCAGTCAGATACTTTTTTTTGTGTGAAAAACTCCAGCTAACAATGAGTGAGCTTGCAACAGAAGCACCACATAGACGTGCGCTGGTTGGGTTCCAAAATGAGATATTAAACATTTAAACATTCAAAAGTGGTACCTGCTTTATACTGTAGCTAATTGTTCAGTGTCCCTATTCACTGCTAAAAACAAGAAGAAGAGTCGATTGTTTTGGTTTTCCGTTTTTGTTTCCCTTAATTTAATAAATTGTATATTTTTATGTTTTTCTTTATTTAAGTCTGAAAACATTGTGTATAAAACCAAAATGATGAGTTTAAAGTGAGACTCTGAAATGTATTTATAAACTACTTTTGGTAAGTAATTGAAGACAAAAAAGCTAAACAGCTAGCATAAATTTATAGCCTGTAAAATGGGAGTCTGTAGGAAGGAAACCACTGTCACTCATTTATTGTAGGGCATACATGGAATGACATCTATCACAAGGAAATGTCTACTGGACTGTGACAGACATCTATGATGGAAAAAAATGTGGGTTGGAATTCTTCTCTGTCTGCAGTGTTGCATTTTAATAGGCTACATGTTTCCCTGAAAATTCTAAATTCATTCACTTCAAGTCTACTTTGGTCTATTTTTGTTAACAGCAGGTATTCAGGAGTAATGGACACATTTATAACACGTTCTTGCAAGTAGCTGGCGTGGAGTCAAACCCATACCACTGTTAGCTCCGACCAGGGCTCTCCATTCTCACTGAATTCCCTACATTAAAATTTCAGACTTATATAACCTGCCTCTGTCAGCCTAGTGAACTAATTCCTACCCTCGCTGTGCAGACCTGACATACTGCCCTGGAACAGGCTTGCACGCAATCCACAGCTGCCAACACTGCTTAAACGTTGTCACCTGAGTCTAGCTGCAACGCTGCTGATCCAATGATTTGCAGAGCGATGATCGGCATACACGGGACTTGGGCGCAAAGCTCTGTTTCAGTCATTATTTCATAACTTATTAATGAAGTGACTGAATAAATTAGCAAATGTGTAATCCAGTGATTCCAGCTGGTGAAAGCAGATCCTGCGTTGTTATATGTTACAGTGTGTTAAAGAAGATTCGGATCCTTGGTTTATTCCCATCAGAGAGTTTTGATATTAAATAATTTGTGAGAATATTTACACTAAACACTTGACAAACAAGTGAAAAACAATTAAGTCAACAATAATGCAAAAGTGCTGTTGTCTCCATGAACATTTTAAAAACCCCTCAACTGCTTGCTTTGAAAAACAAGGTCATGAGTATTACACTGGATAGCAACAGAGAAACACTTACCACCTTCAATACACTTCAAATCTGATAGCTTTGTTAAATATTAACAACAGCGGGGAGAATGAAGAATGGATGGGGGAGAGCACACGGGTGAATGGGTGAAAATAATTGGTCGTAAAGTTTTCGGTCGGTTTTAGGTTGTGGGAAAGGGAGCAGGAGAAAATCACAGAGAAGGAAACTGTTGGAGGGAAATAGGTGGCAAACTAAGCGTTTGCGTTTTCAATTATCTTCTTAGTCACAGCGTGTTCATCAAACATGCATCAGCTCCTGTACATCAAAGAACATTAAGTTGCTAATGCTCTGAAAAAAGGAAAACAAATAAAGCCACTATCTTTTTATGTCGTGAAAACAAAGAGAGTATTGCCCCAGTTTGACACGACACAGCCGACAGCACGGTTCAGATAACAGTCTGCTGATCCTACTAAAATCTTACTGCTTGTCTAGGATTCCACTTGATGCTCAGTCGTGCCATATATTGTCTTTCAAGAAAAGCCTGAATGAGGCTCAGTTGAAGCTACTCATTATAATACGTTATTATGTAAAGATATGTTAATTCTCAACAAGATGTTTTGTAATCTGGAATGTGGGGACTTTTAGCAGTAAGGGACTAAACAAAAGGTCCGCAACCTTCAAACTGCAAGGATTTTAAGAAGTCGCTGCATATTTAAGCTTGATGTCAAGTCTCCAAAACTGGCATTTAATATGAATATTTCCACAATTTGTCAATTTATGTTCTTGTGTATTACTTCGCACAAATTCTCTTTCCTTGACCTTAAAATATTGTAGAAGTAATTTAAAATGTTAAACTATTCTAATTAAATCACCGGTAAGAATCTGTAAGATTCGGTACTGAATAAAGATTGCCAAGCTTATTTCAACTTCTTTGTGTTTTTATTTGTTTTCTCAACAAAGGAAAATTCCAACTCCTAAATTATTAAAATTCATCCTGCAATGTGAAGCACATCAATTCCATGTTCTCAGTCCATTTGTCATCAGCATGTCCTGGTTCCTCAACGTGGTTGAGGGTCTCGCCTGGGGACCCTTACTAGTCACATACCCTGGCCCATGATTTGAACCTATTGCCAACACATCCAGCAGAGGCACCAGAATAGGGGCGAAACTTGATTTAAGTGACTATGAGTGTAGCATGACTGTTGGTATTTCAGAAAACACGGATCTATTGGGATTTTCTCATGCATTCATTTCTCCAAGAAACAAAATATCCAGTGAGCGGCAGCTCTCTGGGCAAAAATGTCTTGCTGATGAGAGAGATCACAGGAGAATTGCCAAACTACTTTGAGCTTACAAGAAGGTAATTACAACTAACTTAGACAGAAGAGCATTTCAGAATGCACAACATGTCAGACCTTAAAGCAGATGAAGCGCCCCAGGTGCAGCTGAGGCTACAATTCACACAGGCTCAGCTGAAGATTGGAAAAATGTTGCCTGGTCTGAGGAGCCTGCGTACTGATTGCAGAATTCGGAACAATATGAAAGCATGGATCCATTCTGCCTTGTAACAATGGTTTGAGCTTGTGGCAGAGGTGTAATGGTTGAGGGATCATTTCTTGGCACACTTTCAGCCCCTCAGTACCAACTGAGTGTTGTTAAATGTGCCCTTTGAGATGATGAGATGAGATGAGATAGCCTTTATTTGTCAGTTGCAGGTCTTTTGCCCACAACCGAGATGACAGACCTTGCCGACCGTACATACAATACACAAACATCACACTGGGGAGACAGGTCAGGCTAAGTAGCGAGGAAAAAAACATCGAAATGTGTAACACAAAGGGATAATACAGGAATGCACAGGTATCAACACACCATAGCACAATAAACACAGACAAGCAACATGGGAAAGTGTTCCAGTGTGTACATCTGATCTGGGACTGCTGTAATCTTCGACTGCGCCTCCAGCTGCGCCTCCAGCTGACCCGATGTCCACATCAGAGAAGAGGTAAGCGTTGGAGGTGGCGTTGGATAGGGAGGGTGATGCGTTAGTGAGTGCTTATCAGTATCAGTATATGTATGTGTGTGCGCATCCATAGTTCAGCTGAGACAGTGTCCTTCGCCCTGCTAGGCTAAGTAAACAGTCTTCCAGCCAACCCAGGTGGCCTTGCATGGAATGGGAAGGAACAGACTCAACACAGTCGTTATCAGGGAGTTTTTGTTCGGCTCCAGCCTTGAGCCCACAGCTGGCGCCGAAGGGGTAGCTGGATTATGATGGTGATTTTTCTTTTGCAAACAACTCATGAGAATTTCAAAGCTGTTCTTTAACACTCCGACACTGGTCTCTCAATCTCCCGTTGGAGAACCGCGAGCTTCCCCATGATGGTATCAAACTTGCGTCCCGTGGTGTTGTCATTCTTTTGCTCAGGGAGCCAATTCTGAGAACTCATGACACAATGGAACCACAGTGTACCCATGTGATGGCTGCTTCCAGAAGGATGATGTGCAAAGCCTCAAACCTCAAATAATCTCTAATTGGTTCAATCAAATGGCCTCTACAGTCACTAGATCTCAGTCAAATAGAGCAGCTTTAGGGATGTGGTTTAATGGGAGATATCATGGATGTGCAAACGTGCAGCAATTGCTATCACGTCAATACGGACCAAATCTCTGAGGAATGTTTCCATTACCTTGTTGAATCTATGCCATGAAGAATTAATGCAGATCTGAAGATAAAAGGGGGCCAAATCCAGTCTATATACACACGTGGGATTAAAAAAGGTTTTATCTATTTTTATGTCGGCTGTGATTTAATAGCTGGTCTCTTTAGGTGTACGTGTTGGACAGATCCAGGTTAGCTGGACCTCCATTTCCATCTGTTATGTTGTGCCCTTTCAGCTAACACTCCACCAGCAGAAGCAAATGTGTGCAATTCCCAGAATGTCTAACTATTGATTTAACTCAAACCACTTTATTTACCACACAGGTCCAAATGAGTAACTGTGAAGGCGGCAACAGTATTACAATGTTTTCAAAAGTAGCTGGAAAAGTTTATGAAAAGTGAAACTATTTTGAAGCCTCCTGTGATCCAGTTTTAACTTTTTCGGAACAAAACTTTGTTGCTGGGCAATATTTAGCCGACTACACGAAAAGTAGAGTGAGCAGTGAGAAAAAAAAAGACATGGAAGAGAGGAGGAAGAGAGAGAGAGAGAGATGGTGGAATCAGTTTGATGCCAAGAGCTGTGCGCTGACCCTGATTAAATGCCTCCCCTAACTCACTGGGACCACTGATAAGACCAATACACTCTGGGCAGTGTGCGCGTTGTGTGTGCGTGCATGTTCAGGAGCCAGAGCAGGCGATAAGGTGTGTCTACACATGTGCATGCAGAAGACTGTGTGTGTGTGTGTGTGCCTATGATCCTGTGTGTCCCAACACCAATTCTCCTGTGTAAACATGCTGACCTGGCACAACACCAGTAGACACTTTGAAGTTGGCAATAGGCACTGTAATCTCCCTCCTTCTCTTTCTCACAGAGCCAGAGGGGAGACTTAACACTGGAAACCTTCTGTGGCTTAGCATGTGGCCGCGAACACACAGACGCCCACACACGCATACACAAAAACACTCTCTATTGTTGCAGATGGTTGTGTATTCTGTCCCTGACACACAGAAAACAGCAAATTAATCACAAATAAATGCATAAATAAATCAAATCTCACTCAGACCTTGTGCTTTGTTTTATTTATGTCAATTACTTTTTTTTTGCAGACGTGTGTGTGCGCTAAAATTGACTGCCACTCTGGAGTGTATCACTCTACAGCCCCAGAGCATCTTCAGATCTTAAATGAGAAATGCTAACTTTCCAGCGCGATCATCTGTGACCGTCCAAATGCAGCAAATTCTCGGAAAAAGCAAGACTTTATATATATTACCTATTATCGATGAAGTGTATGCCTTGTAATAAATAACACATCCTATACAGCATGTAATTATAATAATACATGAATACATATCCTTCACTCTACAGAAGAGCTAAAAGAGTATCTGAGGCACAGCAGAGGGTTATGTTTGGAAGGGAATGCATAGCTGTTGAATTATTTATCTCCAGATGCCTGAGTAAAAGAAAGTATTTCCTATGCTTACAGACAATATTTAAAGGATCACTGTTTAACCGTCCACAAATTTTCTGTTACTCTCACCACCCTTATAGTTATTTTCAACTGCAGCAGGCAGATATTTGCAGCAAACCCCCAGAAAACAAATAAGTATGCTCAGCATCTAAAACGGATACAGTTAACAACTAACCAGTGACCACAACGGCTTTTGTAACTGTTGGAGTTTCATTAGCTTCCAGAAATCTAAGTTTACAGTGCTGTTATGTAAAGATGTGTTGTTCTCTACTTGTTCGTCCTCTCCCCACTGCCTAAAAAGCAGTTATCAGAGGATGAACGCTACATGAATTACACTAAGGCATAGATCTCTGTGATATTACGAATATTAATCTCACGTCACCAGTGTTGGGGAGTAACGGAATACATGTACCGCCGTTACGTATTTAAAATACAAAATATGAGTAACTGTATTCCGTTACAGTTACCGTTTAAAAAGGTGGTATTCAGAATACAGTTACTTTGTTGAAATAAATGTATTACACGGCGGTACTTTCCTGTTTCATATTGTCGCGGGTCAGGACTGTTTGGTTTTGTTTGACAGCTACGTTCTATTGTTCCAGATGGCAGCGTTACGGTTGTCATGGTTACAGGGTGACGCTCTCTCTCTAGTGTTTCCTGGGTGAGAGAGCGCCTTTTCGTTGTTGTTGTTGTTGTGCTAAGCTAATAGGCAGAATGCTACAGAATGCTCTAAAGAATGTAGCATCATGGGCAGTGTAGTCCGTGCTGCAGGGTGAATGGACTGCCATACCCGTTATGTGTCTGTGAGCGCGAGGAGGGAGAAAAAGGCGAGTGGAAAACTACGAGTTGTCATCGAGCAAAAACGGGAGCTGGAAGCATGTAAATATAATAATAACCACTGCAGCCAAGAAGAGTGCCTGACGAGCCCAGTTGTAAGTAAGCTATTAAGACTCGACTGTACACCGTGTTCGTGTTTTCCTCCGAAACAATAAGTTCCGTTGGAGCAGCCTTTCAACGCCTCTCTCTGTCTCTCGCAAGCAAAGTTGACCCACACAACAAAGTAAAGCTATTTTTCGGCTACGAGCCCAACACGGAACCCGCTGTATCAGTCAGCGGTCCCTTTACTACGGTTCGGAGCCGCGAACCTTCAGTAACAGTAATAAATCACAGCAATAGTACATTCACGTAGTTGTAAAAAGCATGATAATATATTAAGTAATCCAAAGTATTCAGAATACGTTACTCTCATTGAGTAACGTAACGGAATACGTTACAGAATACATTTTGGGGCATGTATTCTGTATTCTGTAATGGAATACATTTTAAAAGTAACCTTACCAACACTGCACGTCACAAATAACACATTTCATGCTGTGGCCTTTAAAAGTAGACCCTAAATACTCACCTTTGTATCCTGCAACTTTGTGCCAAGTTTCTGGCCAAGTGTGAACTTCATTTTTTTTGCTTACTTTTGGTCTCCACCCTCACAAACATGTAACTGATTTACTCTGATTGCTTATTACGTCTTTGTGCCATGTGGTGTTGAGCAGACAGAATGAAGTCTTCTGTTTTTTCACTCAAAATAGCCAGCTGCTGCTCCTGAAATGAACATCGATTACAAAGGTAAGGTCTGAAAAACCACAGCAATAAGTTTAAGTCTAAGATGCTCTGGAAAGCTGCAATGTTTCTATAAAATGCTCTTTGCATTTGTCACCACCAGTGACACTTCAGTCATTTTATCTTTTTGCCCAAATCAAAATATTGACTGGAACAGCTATGAATGTAACTGCATGTTAACAATAGAAGGTGTAAATATATCATTTTGTAATTAACTCACTATTGAGCATCCTGTCAGGTATGTCTGCTCACTGTCAGGGTTTATGCAAAGAAGCTGCAAACCTGACTCTCTGCAATTAGGTTTACCAAATGGTGATAATTTAATCCCTTATATATGGATTTATATCCAGGAGCCCATTTCTTTTATACTATTTCCTGTGAGAAATAATCATTTTATCGATATTACCTCTCAGTCTTGTCTATATGGTGTCCATTTACATTAATGTGAATGGGATTTACACTAAAATCTTCATGTTGTCCCTGAGATGCTGTTAGACTCAGAAATAAATGGGATTCTGACCTCAAATAACTGCTGCAGCTGTGTTTTGAGAACACTGATGAAAAAGGATGCTGCCCTAGGTGGATGCAACATGGGTGAAAGGCTGGTACTTCATTAAGTCATTGCCCATTGGTTATGTCCTATTTTTAAAATCTCATCCACGCTACACTAAAAATATTGCTATTGAACTAACTGTTGTTGGCCATGTATCATTGGATCAATATGTCAAATTATGAGTAAGTATCCACACCAGAGGTGGTGAATCCACGTTGGAAACATTGTACCGTGTCTACCATATCTAAGATTCATTGACAAATTCTCTCTAAATTTCGTCCAGGACTGGAGAGCTTTAGGAGCCCCTGATCAGATAGAAAGCTACTCAGGGTATTAAACTGGGGCAAGGGGTTCTCAGAACTTTTACCACACAGGATTAAAATTAGTTTTATTTAATCTCACCCTGAGACTCACACTAGTAAAGTTGCAAGTGCAGGAATCCATAACCAACAACTAAAAACTAATTTTTGACCCAGTTTAAGAAATTGCAAGTCTTGTGGGAACTGATATCTGGGGTGGGACATTAAGGTAAGCATAACAACAACTACATCTGAATTCACTTGGCTTGTTTTTCCTTTTCTTTACTCTTTTTGTTTGTGTTTTGTTTTGCTTAAAAAAAAGACCCTTGCCTGTTAGAATTATTAAAAGTGGTTGCTTGTTTTGCACAGTTCAATCAAATTTGCAACACCCTTCATAAGTAATAAACAAAATGAAAATTTGGCCACAAAGAAAATAAGTTCGACAGCTTTTGCTAATTTGCCTCTTTGTTTCTCCTGCCTGCGTTGCCAGATATGCAGATTCCAGGCAGTGTTTTGGCAAGCTGGCAGATAATCCTGTTAGGCACAATCAGCTTGGTTGTATTGTTGAATATAAACTCAATCTTTCAGACAGAATAACAAAATGTCAATAAGGATCAGCACATCTGCACTGAAGCCGGAGCATAACAATTGAAGTCAGGCAAAACTTTACCCAGTGTGAAGTGCCCACATAAGAATAAAGCAAACAAGCTCAAGTAAACTCTTGCTTGCGTCTTTGTCTTTATTGCTGTGAATAAATAAAACATTCACAGAATAGACTGGCATCCAATATGCATTTCATTATGTTGGGCACCACGTTTGACTTCTTCATAAGCGTGCGGCAGCACTGTTTTCTCTGTTTTCTGTATTCTCCGCTGACTGCACAGCAATTAACTGTTGTAGATCTGTTAGAACTGTCTGAAATCATAAATAGCTATTTCTTTCTTAGAAAAAAAAGAATGTGATAATATACACTCGCTGTCCACTTTATTAGGTACACCTTGCTAGTGCTGATTCAGAACCTCTTTGTGTTCAGAAGTGCTTTAATTCTTTGTGGCACAAATTCAACAAGGTACTTGAAACATTCCCTAAAGACTTTGATCCATATTGACACAACAGCATCACGCAGCTTCTGCCAATTTGCAGTAACACATCCATGTAAATCTCCCTTTCATACCTGAAGGTGCTCTGTTGGATTGAGATCTGGTGACTGTGGAGGCCACAGTGAACCTATTGCCATTTTCAAGAAACCAGTTTGAAATTATTTGAGTTTTGTGACATGGCGTGTTATTCACGCAGCCATCAGATTATTACATTGTGGTCACAAAGGGACATTCAGGTAGGATGTGGCATTTGATTCTCAGTTGGAACTATGGGGCCTAAAGTGTGCCAAGGAAATATCCCGAACACCATTACACCAGCAGCAGCCTGAACATTTGATAAAAGGCATTGTTGTTGTTATAACCGTACCATTCTAATGTGGCAGGAGACATTGAGACTCTGTATATCAGAGAAAGGTTTTTTCAGTATTCTGTTGTTCAGCTTGAGTGAAGTAAGCCTCAGTTTCCTGTTCTTCCTGTTTTGACAGGAGTGGTGTGCAGTTCTGCTGCTGTAACCCATCTGCTTCAACATGCTGTGTATTCAAATATGCTCTTCTGCATACCTTGGTATGTACATGTAGTAATTTGAGTTAGTGTCGCCTTCCTATTAGCTCAAAGTCTGGTTATTCTCCTCATATGTCTGGCATCAATAAAGCATTTTGCCCAGAGAACTCCAGCTGGATGCTTTTTCTTTTTTTTTTTTGGATCATTCTCTGTAAACCTCAGCAATGGCTGTGGGGGAAAATCCCAGTAAATCAGCAGTTTCTGAAATACTCAGACCAGCCAGTCTGGCACCGACAGCCATGCTGCATTCAAAGTCACTTAAATCATCCTTCTTCATTTTGATGCTTGGTTTGAACTTCAGCAGGTCGTCTTGACCATGTCTACATATCTAAATGCAGAGTTGCTGCCATGTGATTGCCTGATTAAACATTTTTCTTGAGGAGCAGTTGAAGAATTGTACCTAATTAAGTGTGGCGAATAAACCAAAAATGGTTTAGATTTGCTGCAACTACTCATGTGTGCAGATGTCAGACTATATCAGAGAGACTATATCTATAACAGCTTATTGTGTGCATTATGCCAAATATATAATACATCCCAGCAAACAACTGTGTTTGAAAGAAGCACTGAAAATGAGTCCTGTCAGACAAGCTCTTTTAATCGTGGGGTGCATTTAAAAATCATTTGTAGACATAAAAATTGGATCCATTCAACTGTTAAGACGCAGGCTCTGAAGAGAGTATAGCACATTCACACAATCCCTAATAGGATCTGGTAGAGAACATATGCTTTTGATATACACAGGAATTGGTGAATGTCTCCAAAGGCTGCACATACCTCTACACACGCATAGAAACTGCAGATCTCAGCAATATGAATAGTCAGGCCTGCTTACACAAGTGTGGCTAATTCAATATGACATTTTTCTAATAGGTAGTCTGGCCTCTTGGGGGGGACTGGGCTAAATGCAGAGTGAACAGATATTACAAGTGTGAGGTGTTGATGTAAATAAAACTATAATAATAAGTCTTTTTTTGCAATTATAGTTAGTGTTGAAATTAATAAAGGGAATCAAAAGATTGAGCCCTTCTAGGCCTCGCAAAGAATTGGGACGAAACAAAACCTTCCCACAACGCCCTGTTTGGAAATAAATCAGATGATTAAGTCACACTGCTATCTGTGTCAGTTATGATCAAAGAGAGTAAGAAATCACGATGCAGTAACTGCAACTGTCTTATACAACTGCTCTGTTTGCTGAAACATGTAGGCAGAACAGGTGTTAGTCTAAGAATTAGTCTCCCTTAAGGAGTGGTGTGAGTCAGGCACAAAAAGTGAAACGGTGCTGATGCATGGATTGAAACGTTGCAATGAAATGCAAATATCTCTTTGAGCATTTAAGTGAAGGTCGTGAAAGGTGCTTTTTAAAATGCACCGATGTTTGGAGGCATACTCTCCTGTCTTTACGAAAACTGAACTTAAGAGCCAAAATATCCTTCGACACGGGGAAAGGTGAGGTGCACGACGAATGAGGGTGCTAAACCCAGACGTTCATTCCCAGTTGAATGTGACAGTTTAATCAGTCCAGATAATTCCCAAACTTCAGAAAATCCCCAAACTCCAGATAATTACCATTTACATGTTGGTAGGCTGTGCAAAGTCAAAAACCGTCTGTGATGAAATCTTAAATGAACAAGTGGAAACTTTAGTGTTAAACCTTTTGACCAAAACTGTGGTTAAAGTGTGAATTTAAGACAGCTGGTGGGGTCGGAGTATTTTTAAGCATTTTATTATTGCTGGAGTGTGTGATACTGTTAGTGGAGCATTTCCAGGTGTCTGTAATGATATGAGTGTAAAGCTCTTACACCTATGAGAAACTGTGTAGAAATCAGCATAACCAGTTGCCCTCCTGTTCAACACTAAACAACAAACTGGTCTCACAACTGCTGTAATGACGAAATTCAGGCACACTGCCAGGTGAAAAATGGCAGCACAGTGGTGTAATGGTTAGTACTGTTGCCTCACAATAAGGACTTGGATTTGGATCCACTGGCTGGCTGAGACCCTTCTGTGTAGAGTCTGCATGTTCTCTACATGTACTCTAGCTTCCTCCCGCAAGTGCATAGATGTGAAAGTTAGTATGATGTATGGATGGCTGGATGGATGACAGTAATCTAATAAGCTATTAATCTGAAGAATGTGGTGCAGCATTTCTAACACAGACCTTTGACAAACAGCGAGCAACAGCTGCTGGAGATGGTGGTATCAAGCTCAAACACCAGAGACCGAAACATTTCCCATAGACGATCACATTCTTGAGATCCATTTGGCTTTCTGCTTCATCATGTGTGAAATTCATGTTGGTACCATATGAAACATTTTCTATTGATTTTTTAATAGCTCCTCTCAAACTTTTGACATTTAATGCATTTTTAATAGCTCAAGTGAAAAATCAACTTTTTTTATTGCAGTGGATAGTACTGTACAGAGCCGAAGAACAAAACTGTAAGATCTAGATATGATGACATCACCGCGCATTCTTGTCAAAACATGACAACTGAACGAGATAAGCACTGGGAGTAGCACGACTAATGTAGCGCACCTAATTGTGAACCTTGGGATTCAGAGCAGGAGGAGTTACCTTGCCAGAAGGTGCATTTGAATTTTCTGAGTCTCAAGGACCCCGGATTGAGAACCACTGCAAAAACTGG
Source organism: Haplochromis burtoni (assembly GCF_018398535.1). Taxonomy (NCBI): domain Eukaryota; kingdom Metazoa; phylum Chordata; class Actinopteri; order Cichliformes; family Cichlidae; genus Haplochromis; species Haplochromis burtoni. The sequence continues at coordinate 1,491,268 of NW_024582469.1, forward strand.
ACGGAAAGCATCAATTAAGTATTGCCAGATTTGAAATGATAATCCCTAAACTCAGCAGAGCTTTGTCTCTCTGACAGCACAGAAGAGCTTCTGTCAGTCAAATCACAAAATACTCAGAATGTCTAGTCCAGGTTACTTGGAAAAGACATGCTTATTTTCCTCAACAGTTTGAGAAGACACGTGCAAAACAAAAATGGATTTGAGCAAAAAGTCTAAAGGTGAAAATCACATTAACATTTTTAGGACAACAAATATTTTGCTTAATTGAATCTGTGCTTAATTTTTTCTACACCTTAATTCGAACACAAGAACAATGACGTGTTTTGACCAGTGTAAGAATGAAGATTTAAGCAGTAAACACATTTTATTTCTCATATATGTGTTGCTTTCTCATGAGTTTTGATGATTTAAGCACGGCAAACGCAATGTAAAGTTAATGATCACAGCGCAAGTGCTAAACTAAAATAACTAAGTTAAAAATGAAGAAAAATATTTTTGGGGGAGAAAAGGTGAAGGAAGTGGAGGAGGTTAAAGCAAACTTGTTCTGCACTAATAAGTAACTAACTCAACGACAACAAAACACACAGTGAAACACGACTTCATAGAAAATCTCCCATTTGTAGGCAAGGACTAAGCCACAGTTATTTAAATCGAAGTCCTGGTGCCTCTGTCATCCAGCGTGACTAACAGGATTTGACATGGTGAGGAGTGGATGGGTCCCAGGTTCACAAAACACATTCTGTCTGTCTGACCCTCTCTTCACACACACACACACACACACACACACACACACACACACACACACACACACACACACCTGCCTGTGTGTCTGCATATTTACAGGAAGCCACACGAAAGCAATGCCACATAATCCACTGAGTACACTGTTACACAGCCTCTCACTTGGCTTCACAATGGCACCGCAGCAATTCTGTTTTTTGTCATTACTGATTGCCTTCCTCTACCTGTGTGTGCCAGCCACTCTCATACATGACTGAGCAAGAGTCCCATAATACAAAGGTTAATATGATGGGTTTAGGTTTATTATGCAATTATGGGAACATAAGAATCAAGATTAAAAAAAAAAAACCCACAGAACCATATTGTACCTGTTACACACACTTTACATCACTCCTAGCTCGTGCCACCTCTGACTTTCTCCCCTCGCTATCTGCTTTGTGTTGAGGAGGTGACAGCTTGCAGTAATTTAAAGTAATCGGATGATTCTCTCTCTTTTCATAATCCGAGACACACAGGCTGCTGTGAGGTAACCTGCTTTGGACGGGACCGCTGCAATAGGCAGTCGACAGACAGCCCACGTACTGTAGCGTGGACGCTACTTGTTGAAAATAAATTACACTCTTTCAGACGGCATGAGAACGATCTCTTACAAGGTAGTGTCGGGGACACTGCCGCTCTGTTAGGAAAGTGACTTACAGACCACGTGGTTAAGATAGGTTTTTAACCTCAAGACCAACATAAATACAACTTAATTCACTTTATCCACCTTAATCGCGTCAAAAAAATACCCATAAACAAGCGTGGTGCTGGTGACATTAAAGAAATTACTGAAATTTACTATTACTCTTATTAAGATCACAGCCAGAGAATCATAATCAATAGCTCGGTGATATCTGAACTAGACTAAAGCTCTGGAGTGCTTACAAATATGTAGAGTCGTCTTGAATAAAGCCGACGTCAGTTTACTAAACCAGCATTAATAATTCCATCAGCCAGTTTCAGCACCACGGACAGCGAATCTTCTCACTGGTCCATAAACATAGTATTCAAAGTACTTTATGATACTGTATTTTGGACTTTTTTCATTGCAGGTGTCATATTATGCCTATAGCCTATAACCCCCACCCTCCCCCCCAATTTTGGTAGCAGAAGGGATGTTTTGTATCCACACAAACGCGCATTGCTTCATCTCTACCCACCCCCAAAAGAAAGAAAGAAAGAAAATACCTTGTGGAGGGGTTTGAACTGTGTGGGTTTATAATGCTCTGGAAATAGAAGCAGCAGTCAGGAGCAGAGCAAATACATGAAACAGAAGCGGTGCCTTTGGGTGATTAAAGTCACTACCGCACACACACACACACACACACACACACACACACACACACACACACACACACACACACACACACACACACACACACACACACACACTATAAGTCAGAGATGTTTCAGGCAGTAAAGTAACACGGGCTCCGACTGGATGCACTGTACGACTTACCGTGTCGTCCTCGTTGAAGCCATATGTTTCACACAAATCTACTTTTCCGCACACTGTTGCTGTCTTTGGGCCGCGGTAACACACAGCCCGGTGGAAAAAATCCAGGAAATAACATCCACACAACTCATCCACCCGCCTCGGTTAAGGACTGACCCCACTTTTGTGTGTGTTGAGGGGGGAACAAGAAAATCCCGTTGTCGGTCCCTTCAAGACGAGAGAAACATCGAGTAGTTTATTTTCAAGTCACAAAAAAGAAAGAAAAAGAAAAGGAGGAAGAAGAAAAAGAAGCGATGCTCTTCATGCCATGCTCTTCGCCTTCGTGCGGTAAAGATAGTCTTCCTCTGCTCTAGTCTCCTTTAGTTTAAGTCCCCAGTGTGGGAGTCACAAGGTAACTACGAGCTCTGTAGGAGAGACAGAGTAACAGTATATGTGCTCTAATGTTCTCCCTTGCTTTCCCAGCCAAAGAGAGGGAGAGGGGGGGGACCGAGCGACACCAGCTGAAGGAAGAGAGAGGCGATGCGCAGTCAGAGAGAGAATATTTGTCTTATGGTAGCTGTGCAAGTACCGCAGGAGCAGCAAGCGGCAGGGATGGTGATCGGTGCACCGTCGGTGCGCCGTAATCTAATTATCTCAACGGCAAAAAGCGCCCGGATTAGCGGGTGGTTGCTCTGCTATGTCCCGCTGCTCTGCTCTGGTCTTTGCGTCGCATGGCGGAGAGGGGAGGATAGGAGCGCTATCAGACTATCCTATCAAATTTTAATTAGTCAGTACTCTCTCATACTCACTCACTTAAAAAAGCAAAACAAAAAAACAAAACAGCAAATGACAGAAAGACACAAATAATGATTCGAGACAGCACATCACTTTCCTGCCCTGAAATCAAATGCCTTTTATTTGGATACTCAGAGGTAAAAACAAACAAAAATCGTCCTGATTATGTCTCTGTTTCTTTTGGCATTGCAGCAAAGGTCATTCTACAGGTGCGCGGTTCCATATTAAAAAGACACACCTTGCCAACTGTGCAGGACCGGGTGAACTTTAATTCCCTACGTGCATTGTGGAAAGAGACACCAGTTAACCGCTGGATTTCATGCTTCTCTGGAGTATCAGTTTTTAAGAGCTGACTGCTAATGTGTTTCTTTCACTGTTCCAATACTTGCAAAGTCTAATTTCAAGAAGTCACCTTGCTCAGTTCTCCGTAATAACACCTTAGACATGTTCTTTTAAGTAAGCTAAGTAATGCTGCAGATCGCACAAGACACCACATTAAATACAATTAGGATACAGAAAGTTGACATTAAACATTATCCTGGCGTTGTACATTGAACTTTATCATCATTACATTCACAGTTACTCCAGCAATCACACTCCCCAATGGCAGTGGTCTCTCCTGGACACACAGGGCCACAGTAACATGGTAAAAACTGCTTAGAAAAGCATAACAGAGCTCAAAGAGCTGTTCAATAGTGCAGGGAGACTCCAAAGGTCTTGTCCTGTTGCACGGGGCCACTCAAAAGTGCCTTGAGGCAAAGCTTGTTGTGCTGTATAAATAAAACTGAATTGAATTGACTTCTATAAATTCCTAGTGTATAAAATAGCAGTGAAGTCTATGGCAATTGAACATATCATTTGTTTTGCATGCATGCAAAGATAATTCAGCAAGTAACCTTTGAACAACACATTTATAGTAAGACAGCAAAATGGCGAAATTGTACATAAAAGAGAGCTCCACTAGTTAACCATCATTTGAATGGCACCATCAAACTCATGATAGGCAGATTAAAAAAAGCGGGTTCAGAAAAAACAGACTAACTACTCTTCATTTTCAAAATTTGACCTTCACTTTACCCACAATACAATTCAGCCACCCCCAGCTTCTTTGGATATTTATGTACATTAAGATTAGTATCAGCTAAAATAGCCTGAAGTCACTATCCTCATGCAGAGATCTGGTAAGGTCACATCTTTCTAACTCCGACACCCATGTTTTTTTTTTAAACATGGCCCCACTACTTGAGGTATTTGCACAGCTTGCACTTTAACCATAAAAGGCTTCATGTGGCTTTTCTTTTTTTTGGTTACAAATACTGTAATACTTCCCAAGACCTGTAAACAGACTTTGATGTGCAAACTCGGAGGAAACACAAATACAGTGCTCGAGAAAATGATTCCATGCATACTATTAAAGATTTCACACCAGAGGTTACCTACCCTTTATGTCTTTGTATGATGAAGTAACTCCATACGCAAACTGTAGACTGACCCTGCTGTAGAAACGAATCCCTGAACTGCCAATACACTGCTACCCTTGACAGTAACATGATACAGAACATCAGCAAATGTTGCTTAAATATTTCCAAGATACTTCTAGATAAAAGTTTTACAAGCCTATATAAAATGCAGTATTTCTAATAAAAAATTCTGTAGTTTCAGTCTTTTTACACAGGAGGAGCTGCAGAATGCATGCTGGCTAAACTTGCTAATTTTCAAAGAGTTTCTTTGCAGATACAGAATGTAGATTCCAGAAGCATCACCCAACTCCTGCAGAATCTCCGTAAAGACTTGATAATAAGTCTTGAGTGAGGGTTAATCAGTCTCTAAAGAAAATCCACCTTTGCACCTCATAACATCCATATAATATAACAATTATTCCCAATCCACTGATCGTTTTACTCCTCCCCCTCTTTTTAAAAACAAAAGATGACTTCACAGGCAACGACAAAGGGTTGTTTATTTTGTGAGTCATTGTCCTTTCCTCAAACTGCACATTGGCACTTGAGAAAAAAAAAGGAAAATATATCAGCATAGCAGTAGAAATGGGCTACCTGAAGACAAGAAGAGTAAACACAGACTTCATTTAGCCAGTGTCTAGTCTGTTTGCTCATCTGGACAGAAAAGAACAGTAAGCTGAAAGAAGGGGATCTAAAACTGAGTAATCCTTAATAATCAAGCTTCACCGCTACGTTGTTTAAATTGTGCAAGTGTTTAGAAACTGTGAGCAAACTGTTAAATAGTTTGTCTTAAATAGGCCACATTTGAGCCTGTTTAAGATAATAATTGCTACAAACGATTGATTATTGAATACAAAAATCAAACTGCTAGAATGCCACTTGCTCAAATTATAATTTAGTTATAATTTACTTGGAGATCTTGAAAAGGTACAGGTTAGCTTCTGTTGGCACTGCAATATGAAATTCACATGTTGTTGTCATTCTGTAGCACAAAATAAAATTACAGCTATCACACGAGTTCATGAGTGCACTAGCTTGTGTTGCTTCATAGAGGTCAGATTTTAAATCACAGTAATTTAAGCACTGTTTATAATAGAAATATAAAGCTGAGAATATTTTTTTCACCCTTAAGTAACATGTTGCATGGAAAGTAGAAAAAAAAATCTATAATCACCACGAAACAACTTCAGGATGTGGACCAGCAGGTGTGGACCAGCAGGTGTGGACCAGCAGGCATAGACCAGGATAAAAGTGCACCTGAGTTAAGAACAGATTTGACTCCTGGCTTTATATTCGACTGATAAAACACGAGATAGGAAGAGTGATAGCTGTAAAACAGCCATCTGCTCGTTTTTTTGTTTTTTTTAATTGTGCATCTTGTAATTACCTTCCTTATTTATTAATTTGATGAAAAAGTCAGAATATGATGAATGTGCTAGACATTCTGCGTCTCCTCACGATAACTGTAACATGTACATGTACTGAACAGTGAAAAAAAACAAAAAACAGAAGTGGCCCTGTTGGGTTGGATTGATGTGAAAGCAGTTACAGAGTTTGGCCACTTTAAATTGAAATCTGATTGCACAAATTAAAAGTTTCAAATCGCTTCCAGTAAAAGGGGTTTGCCATCAGAGGGCCAGGCCAATTATAGCCCCACACCACTGTGATCTTACCTGTGTGTCCATCTGCTCCGCTCTGCTCTTTGGGATTACATCAAATCCTATTGAGCTCATGGGACAGAAGCCAAGATCAGCATGCCTGAACCAATCATTATAAACCACCAGCACAAGAGAAGTTTGTCTTTTCTTACAAAGCACAATGTGGCTAAAAATGAATGATCATTAAGTGATTATTAATGCTCAGCTGAGTAAATATAATAGGTAGACATTTTACAGTGCTATTACAGAAATAATAAATGGTGCAGCATGTGGTGCACAGACAGGAGAGTCAGGTGGCTAAAGATACTGTCACATAACTGATTGAACACCACTGATTTTTAATACTGATCCATACAGGTGAAATTCTCTTTCCAACCTCAATTGTACTGCAGACCAAAGTTACACATCCAGGATAGATGTACATTTGAAATGCATATAAAAATGGTACCTTTTAATTTTTCTTATACAAATTCACTCAGATTATTCATCTTAGCTCAAAAAATCTAACTTCTCTTAAAACACACCTTTTTCTCACTGATTTTGGTCTAGCTTTAATGGATTTTCTCAATAATAATAATAATAATAATAATAATAATAATAATAATAATAAACTTTATTTATAAAGCACACTTAAAAACCCTAAGAGTATGCCAAGGTGCTTAACAAGTAACATAGAGAACATAGAGAAGGAGGATAATAGTATGCAAGCAGGTAGCTGTCACTGATACATAGGAAAGCAACAGGTACAGAGCAAACAAGAAGAAAACACCAACAAAAGAAAAAAAAACAAAAAGAAGAAAAATAAACATGCAAAAAATGAATAATCTTTATTTTAAGGTAGGTCAGTTTCAACTGAAATTTGTGCCATTTCTGTATTGGTAGTAAAGTCAAGTTAAAAATTTCCAGTGGAGAAGTTGACCACAGGTAACACTGGCTCCTGTTTTGTTTACATTGTACATACATGGATATGCAAATGCACATATTTTGGGAGCTGAATGCAAAAATGTGCTTATCAACAGTTATGGTAGTAACTCACATGGAATCATACTGATGAATCTAAAAAGGGAGTTTTTCCTTCCCACTCTCACCTGTTTTCACTATTTTATCTGTATTGGAATAGGGTCTCTACCTTACAATAAACAGCACCTGTGGTTGTGATTTGGTGTTATATAAATAAGACTGAAGTGAATTTAAAAAAATGAAGAAGGCAACTTGTAAAGAATTTTAAATCATGATTTAAAATTTCAAGTAAATCGCCTCTGTCAACATTTTATGATGCAACAAATGTTCACATTTTTCTCAGACTCAAAGAAAACAAAATGTTTTTTAGGTGAGTGAGAAAAATTTGTACAAATAACCCATATGGAAAAGAAATAGTAAAAACTTATATGTGATTACTCATGAAAGTGGCCACTTTCGCATTACTTTCATATATTGTTTTAGTAAGTATCCAGAACATATAAGTTTCATTATATAATTGTTCAAGGGATCTTATATCTGTTTTCACTCCTGTATGCTTTTCATACAAGTTTCACACAAGACAGATACAAACTTTATAAGATTTATATATATCTTTTCCATATGGGAAAACCTTGTTTGTTTGTTTGTTTGTTTGTTTTGAAGCCCCACAGGTACATTTGATGTGTTGCATTCATATCAGTTGTTCTGTTTTCACTTTGGGTTTTATTATCATAACAAGACATTGTGGTATATTTGCACCTGTCATTTCCATCCCAGATATTTGGCACAGATATGTGCATGTTAGTAGCATGCTGTTTTATCATTAAACATTATAAACTCTACTTTTACTGTACTAAAGTACTTTTGATATAGTATTAAGGAAATTGTTGATTAGAAATTATCTTAATATGTATTGCTCAGTTTTTGCTGCAGTATATAATAACTGTGGTGAATTTTTACATAATTAAACACAAGACCACACGTTTTTTATAGTGTTTTTATGGTTAACACTTTCAAATTCAGAATATGTTTAAACTCACATGGGTTCCCTATTCTAAAAGCCCTCAGTTAAAGCTGCCTTGTTGCAGTTAACAAACCCAAGTCAAGATTTATGTGTTTAAGCTACAGAAAACTGGGGATATATGAGATCTGCCTCATTTATTATTGAACTGCCTTAGATATACTCAAGTATATTTATTAAAATATAAGTTTCCTCAAAGCTGAAAACTAATGCATTGCCACAACTTGCAGTATAATTTTCCTCTGATAGAGCTTTCAGGTGTATAAAGGATTACACAGATTTTCAATTGGCCCCATTTAGCACCCTAAACGATGCATTATATAACACTTCCACAACATAACATAGTAGCTAACTTGCATTTTAATACTGTAACAAAATGAGAAAGAGTCTTTTAATCTCTTGGATATAATCTGTAATGCAGATCATTGTCCTTCGCAGGTTTCAAGGTCCACAAACTTTAAGTTTAACTGTGAGGGAAAACCACTGGACCAATGTTTTTCTGAGACATTTTTTAATCGTTTCAATTATAACTACCATAGTTAAAATAAGATTACTATTCCTTCACACACCATACATTTCCAGCCTTCAATGAAAAGCCAGAAGCAATTACAAGCAGGTAAGACCTCTGCAGAGAACAGACGACATCAGTGACACTTATTATGTCAGACACAGCATGTCAGGGGGAGCTGGGTTGCAAAGTGGCTTGCAACTGCATATTAGAGCTGGGCGATATGAGATTTTTTCATATCACGATATGTTTTTTTCATTTCAGTCGATAACGATATCTATCACGATATAAGCCAAATAACTATATTTGTAAGATTTAAATGTGCCGTTGCTCACAAGTAAAATGTGAAATAATCAGCAGCTTGTTTTTATTTAAATATTTATTTCCCATAATAAGTTCAACAGGGTAGATGTACTTAAGGAACATGAGACTTTTTCAGATAAATAAAGGCAAATATTGCAAACTACACAAAAGGCAGCCGCTAAAGCGTTTAAGTTTCAAAATAGAACAAATGAAACAGACTAAATTGTCAATTCCACTTAGAAACAAAATATTAATTCTAAAAATAAATCTTAGTTTGTTTTACAGAAGAACAGACAAAACTGACTAACTTTTGTCAATATCAAATAAACTGAGAACTAAAAGGAAATTCTCAATCTCTCCTTGTTGTATAGCTTAGCTTTTCAAACAGTTTTAACAGTTACTTTAGTCTGACAAAAGCCGAATGACGAATTAGCGCTTCCAGTCAGAGACTGAGGCTACGTCCACACGTACACGGGTATTTTTGAAAACGGAGATTTTCCGTTTTCGTTTTAAAAAATAATCCCGTCCACACATAAAGGGAGAAATGAAGGAAAACGCTGCTATGAACATGCCAAAGCAGCAGGTGGCGCTAGATTCCTAACCGTGCAGAAATGTTGGCCAATCAGAAGTCTAGAAGCCTCGGTGGGAAAAAGTAAACAAAGCTGGGCATAGAAGCAGAACCGAGTCAGTGTGACGCATGCACCAGTTTATTGTATTTCCAGACTTGTTTTCGGCACAATTTACAGTGCACGCTACTCTGTTTTTTGTCAGACTTGAAATAGCCGAAATACCTTCACACTACGGAACTTCTATGGCTCTTCCGTTCGACAATCTCTCCGGCATCATCTGTTTTCTCTTAAGGTCACGCTCGGTTGATTTTTCTAGTCGGCACACTCATTTCCTCCATTACCCGCTGGCTGCTTCCCAAACAAACACACGTGCGGCTTGGCACTTGTGCTGTACGTAACAAGTCACGCGACGTGACGCTGCGGCTGTGATTGGTTCGGCTCTGCGCTACTTAGTTTGGATTGGCTGACCTTTTTTTTTTTTTTTTTTTTTGAGGACAAGAGCGGCGAGGTCTATCGCGATAGCTTAATTTCTCTATCGAGTAAAAGTTATATCGCGATACATATCGTTATCGTTCTATCGCCCAGCTCTACTGATATATGACATTCTAGAAGACACCTGTTGATTTGTTGTTATTAAGGCCAAGCTTGATTTTGTGGTCTGAACTCAAATGTCACTATATTCATAATATTCTATATCGAAAGACTTCACATAAGGTTTTGCAGAATAAGACATATATGTTAATAAAATCGACCATTTTGTGAGACAGACAGCATTTCATTATCTATGACTGACACAGCAGAGTGGGAGAAGTCTCAAATTTAAGTCTTTAATCCAAAACAGACCGGGGTCAAGCACAGGGACTTTGTTAGATAAACAGTCCCAACAAGAGGTAGGGAAGAGGTACAGATGATAAACTTACTAAGTCTATACACGAGGAAGTCTATCAGAAACCACAGACAATATAAAACTTGGAGGTGGTTACCATGACGTCACCAACCTTAAATTTGATTCTGAAGCCTTGAAATGACTGTTTGACTTGTGATGAATGAAGTCGTTGGCCAATGAGTATGCAGTTTGAGAGATAATTGTCAACTCTGAATCATGGTATGACCAAAAGACAATTGATTTTTTTCCTCATTTTAATATTCAATGACCCAAATGGCAACAGTGACCCATAAATTCAATAGGAAAGTGTTTGCAGAGGTAAAGACAGAAAGCTGGTTTTCCATCATCTTCTCTAGAACTGGAATTCCTTTAGCAACCACAGCTATTTTTATCTGGTGGTTATCAGAGAGAATTCAGGTTTTTAGGTACTTACACATTGGCTTAATTTTTCCAACACAGAGCTACATCTTTGGTTTTTACTCTCTAACAGTAAAACAGGGGGGAAAAAAAGGGGACACAAGTAAACAGAACAAACAATGAGAAGACGGCCTGAAAGCTCAACAGCTACGTTGAACAGAGAGAGAGGGGAACTGGACAACAGGGGAGTAGTAGGCAGGTGATTGATTAACTGGCACAAGAAAAGGGCAGAAAATAGAACAAAGGTGAGAAACGGAACTGCGTGTACGGCTGATTTTCAAAATAAAACAGGAAGTCAAAACAGAAGCCTCACAAACTATTTTGGATTATTGCTTTAAAGAATCCCTTAGACACACAGATGAAACAAAATTACCCATATTTCCTACAACCTATATCCACTTCTATAACAGAAACAGCATTATTTTCCATCTAAATAATCTCAAAAAATGTTAAGCAATATATACGGCATATGCTGAGGCAATTACCACGTCAGACAGCAAGATATTACCACACAGAAAGGGGGAGAGAAAATAGAAAAAGAGGAGCAACATGAAAGAGAACACTATATTTATTCTGCCTGCCACCATTAAATTCATCTCGTGCTGGAGCTCTTCCTGGTTCATTTGGTAGAGCAGATGTTAATGGCTTAACAGGGCTAGGCTGTAAGTGTTTAATTAGGTCTGGGGGAAAATGATTTATTAAACACATCTGGGCTTATAAAATAACGCTCTCTGGACTCTGTCTTTTATGACTCCCACGCTGGAGCTCACTCTTCAAACCCTCCACCACCACTTATCCCCACCTGAAAATATAACTGTCTGTTTTAGCTTGAGCTTTCAGACTTGACAAAAACAATCCGTTGAAGCACAGTATGTCCCGTAGTGATGTCACTTCTCCTGAAGGGAGCAGGGAACAACAGCAGCTAGTGGGAGGAAAGGCACAGTGGGGAGTGTGTCACTGACGATCAAGCGGTGCAGTACAGTTTTAGTGTCGCGGATTACTGGGATTTGTGCATGTCACCTGCCTGCTCAGACCACATCAAAGCCACATGGTGCTAGGTGCACTTCTGTTAGGTCCTTTTAGGGATGATAGCTTTGACTTTGATAGTTTCCTCACACAGGAGTGCAGAAGATAGAGCTTTTTATCTCACAATGTGAATGTGTGGCTGCGGTGAGATTGACCACACAGAGCGCTTAGCCTGGACAGTGATGGACGGATGCGGTTTCTGCAGGTGGCCATGTACTTCATGCAGATCAGAGATTGACAAGTGGAAAACCCCACTTAATTTAAGATCCTGTGTATTTGCTATAGCTATTTTTTTTTTTTTCCAATTTCCTGATATTAGGTGTTTGCCAGACAGTTTTTTGGCTAATCTTTCCACCATAAAGCTGTCATCCTGTCATGGCACACATGCAGTTTTGAATTACAGAAAACCAGATAGACTCAAGCATGAGTCTATGTGAATGTCTTGATACACCTGGCTCTGCAATATTGTTCAGAAAAAAAAAAGATCCAGTTTTAGGATCTTTTCAGTTAGGCCAAGAGGCAGGCCTGGGAACCACCCACTAGTTGCTAGGGAAACAAGATAATTCCCTCATTGGCTGCGAGTGGTTGCTGACAGTCCCTGTGAAACTGATTGCTCAAGAATGCCTGTAACACAGTAACACCAGTCAGTGACCCTCCTGGTAACCGCCAAGTAAAAATTTGTTTTCCCAGACACATTTTTGTGGGTGATTTCTTGCTGTTGCAAGGTGAAACTGATCTCAAAGAGGTGCAGTGCTATGTTGAAAATCATCATGCAGTTGCCTTGATTGCTAGCATATTGTAGTTGTAGCTGCCATTGTGGAAGACTTGTCTTTAAATACCTGTGAACTATTTACTACAACGGTATACACTTTTTTCTAGTGAGTAATGTTGCTAGGCCTCTAGGTCTGTGTGTCAGACGTCTTAACAAGGTAAGAAAAGAAAGAAAGAAAAACTACATAAAGACATTTGATGCATGGCTACAGCTACTTGGGTGATCAATTGAATGACAGATTGGACCAGAGGACCGACAGTGAAGCCGTGTACAAGAAGGGGATAAACAGACTCCTTACTTACTGAAGAAGTTCAGATCCTTCAATCTGTGCAGCAAGATGCTGGAGATCCTCTACCAGTCTGTGATAGCGAGGGTCATCTATTTTTCTGCTCTCTGCAAAGTGGTGGGGGTGAGGGTAGAGGGCAGCATCAATGCCAGAAGGATCAACAAAATAATCCACAAGGTTGGAACCATCACTGTCCAGAATCAGAATGTGGAGTCAGAGAGAAACAGGAGGTCACTGAATACAAGAAAAACTGCAGACAACCCACGTCACCTGCTCCATTCCACACTATCGAGGCAGCAGAGCCCCATCTCCCTCAGATTTATTTAACCCCGCTGACACAAAGTTTCAGGATATCAGTTCTACCATTCTCCATAAAAGTGTACAACAGCTCTCCTTTTTGTGACAGCTGAAAATGTCCGTCAGGAAATGATCCCACACTCATTTCTGTATCAACCCTTCCCAATGGTGTTTCTAAGATTCATAGTGTGGATGTTATTTATTAATACATTTGCACTAATGCTTTCTATAATTCTTTTTTGCACAATCATTAATAAATAACAAACTTTGACTGCCATTCCCATCTGCAGCAAAGAGAACATGACAAGAGTAGCTAACGCTTTCCATTCTGAATTCATAGAGTACAATGGAATATTGTGTATTCTACCAAATGGGCAGGACAGACGTCTATGCCGACTGACCATAGCTTCTAAAAATGCGAACAATGGCTGTGACGACTTATGGGACATGTTTATTGTATTTCACTACAGCTTTCGACATGTGAAATGTCAAAAAAAGGGAAGTCGATGTGCAATAGCTAGTCGTCAAAATCTGCAAAGTGCATGCAAGTGTTTCCTCAAGCACTGTACAAAGCGGGCCATCCTGCTGAGAGCAGCTGCCATCGTGACTGAAAGATATTCATTGATTCTGGCTTCACTGCACAGTTTGACACATGGTCTAAACGCTGTTTCAAAAGAACCATGTAAGTGCAGGTTTCAAAGGAAACAGGGGCCTAAATACTTCCGTTGAGAAAACCCTTAGGAAAGTATCAGTTTAGGTGTTATGCACCTCAAAGTCTTGATGTGCACTTAGATGATATCATTTGTGTTGGTTTTATTGGTCCGTTTTTGTGTCGTGTGGTGTGTTTGCTGATACAGGCATATTTAATTCACACCAATTAAAGTTTTTCAGAGAAAATGATGAATCTATACCAAGAAAGAACCTGGAGGACAGCCAGTTAAATCAGCCTAGAAACTAATAAATGGTGCACATTTCTTCCCTAACGAGACCAGATGGCAATACCAGAGACTCAAACTTGCTTATGTGTATGTATATTTAATGAAGTCACATTTGCTATATAGGTGGGTGTGATTACAAGCTGCAACTATACATTTTAAATGTTCCTTTGTCAGGTAATTGTTTGGATTTATTTTTTAATTCTTGCGTGATTTTAGCAGCGTGATTTTGATTGTGATCAAGTGGGAATATTGTTGTTCCAATAGACCTCTGGACATGGGGCAGTAAAGTGTTGTATGTCCCTGGGCATTCAAAGTGCCCTCTATAATATCATATCCCCAACACTCGTCATGCAGACCCATATCATCACAGTACCATCTTCTAGCTTATCTGGTGGGAGTCAGGACTATGTTTTCACTGAGGTATTCCCATTGAGGGTCATGCCAAATGTGCTGGATCCCTTCTGAGTTGAACAAATTCATTTTACACTCGTCTAACCACAGAATGTGCTCCCAATATGAAATATCCCAAAAGAGGAAGCAACTGTATTTCACAGTTCAACCGCAGTTCACTGAAGTTGACTTTACGCAAGGTCCTTCACATTGTCTGAGCTGTCACAGTGATTCTAACTTCAACCGATAACCCCTGGGCCACATCAGCATGTTCAGATTTGTACAAGTAGTGCGCCGTTTGTGACATCATGTCGTGACGATGGCCACCGAGAGTCTGATTACCTCCTAATTACTACTGCAGTAATCAAGCAGGAAGATGGGTGACCATAGCCACAGCCCATAGGTCAAAAATGAGAATGCTCACAGGATATTAGCTCAGCTGTAAATAACATGGATACCAAGATCTGACGCAGGGAATTGAGAAAAAAAACAAAACAGGCTGGTGACGAGAGGACAGACATTTTTATTCAGCAGAAACACTTAATGGTCTCGGGGGGTTTTTTTGGTGCCGTGAGAACGCCAGATATCTGCCATGACCCGCTCATCTCGTGTCACACCGCTGAAGTCCATCGTCTTCAGCTGAGGCAATACAGAAATCACGTAATTCCTAAACACACAAAAAGGCACATACGTCAAAGTCAGCTTTGACTCCAAGGGCACCGTGGACATGTTGAGTGCTTCCATATATGAAAATTCATATCAGCATTAACATTTGATTTTAAATAAGGACGATATGTCTAAGTCTTTGTGAAGCAGACTTTGCTGATTTTTCACATAAATGAGAGTATGAAGTGAGATGAAAATTAAATCAAGAAGCTATATCCCTGAGATATTGAACCTAATAACCTGACACATCTAATGTAGACATAAGCAGGTATCAGAGGTATCACATATCTCAATGTGACATTTCTCTGTCTATATCTGTAGGTGTTGCAAAAGATATATGATTAGATTCAGTGCATTAGTTATTACAAATACTGTTTAAACTAGAATGTTATGGTACTTGGTACAGTACTACATATATTCAGTTAATGACATTTTTCATAAAAAGGGAGTTTAACTTTACCTACTTTAGGTAAATTCTGTACTTTAATAGGAAGAATATTTTAGCTCTTGTTTTGCCACTTTGCTAAAATAGTTATTACATTTCTGATCAAATATTCCCTCTTACACACCTGTGATTTCCCATTAAAAAAACATAGCCCCCTGAAACCACTGTCAAGTTAGACTCAACATATGAGTTATCCTCAACATGCTGCAAGATCTATGAATCTATGAAGCAGGCGTTGTCAGGGTATTTTTTTCTTTCTAATTCTTTTTTTTTTTTTTTTGCTTTTCTTCTTCTCTGCTTCTGGCCTAGCCTCTTGCTATCAACTATCTACAACCAATCTAGAACCAGCCTGTGTATAACTCCACACACTGCAACTTGAGATCAGCTCTGAGAACAGAATGTCTGTCTTAAGTGAAATTGCTGAAAATGAGCTTGCACCTGTAGCCTTTGCTTGTTTCTATGAGATTGCCATGCAATGTGATTGTGTGCAGATGCTGGAGCTCTCTCAGCTTGTCCACTTCTGACAGGTTCCAGATGCTGTTGCCATGAAGATACAGCACACGCAGTTCTTTCAGCTCACACAAAACCTGTAACAGGGCTTAGTTGTAAATTTAAATCAATAAAATGCTGGTTAGCTTGCGAAGATATCAGAATTTATTGCATTTTGGGGAAACAAATGTAGATTATAAACATTTCTTAAATAAACAGGGAGAACAAATGTTTTGTATAAGACGTGTGTAATTATACATCAAAGACAGGGGCTAATTTCAGAAGAAGACATAGAAAACTGAAAATGAGCTATTAGAAGAACAAAAGTGATTCTTACAGGTTCTATGCAGGTGATTTTGTTGAAGGACAGATCCAACCATCCAAGCTTTGATGGTTGTGCAAAAAAGTGGTTGATCGTGTACTGGAGGCCAACAAGGTCGGTGAGGCTGTTATTACTGAGACGCAGAGAGCAGCTCAGGTACTTCCCCTTTGAGTTTGTGGTTAAAGGGCGGAGCAGACTTCGGGGCAGCTCTGCCAATGCACCTGAACCAAAAATAACATAATGAGACTTGATACATCATACGGGCAGCTTTGGTACTTGTTTATATGCGGTTTTATTTCTGCTGCTTAAACCCGCTCTATTAAAGTGATTACTGCAGTCATGTTCACAGAATTTTATACTGTAGAAATAAGAAGTGATTTAAAGTATTTTATTTTAAAATGCTTTAAAAACAATAAGTTACAAGTTTGTGTGACTAGATTATGCTAGTGTGTAAACATTGCAGTATTTAAATTCATGCATTTTGATAACAGCAGTTGATACACTAGCTATAGTTAGGTGGTTTTGTAAGAGCAAGTGCTGTCCTAGAAGATACTTCCTACCAAAAAGCTCACCCCCCAGGAGCACTTAAATAATTATTAATGGAAGAAATATATTTAAAAGTAAACACTATTTCATTATCTACTTTATATTTCAGGATTTTTAAAAATATACTACCTGCAACATTGCTGAGATTTTTAAAAGAAAGATCCACTGGTGGACTATACATGTTCAGTTCAAAAAGTCTCCAGCAACAGCAGAATGAATGTCCAGATTAAACCTAGAGCAGTGACTGAATACTGAAAACACATGGTTGCATGAGAAAAAAAATTAAACATATTGCTTAGCGATGAAATTCAAAAGTCAACATTTGCAGTTTATACACAAACACACACACAATATAGAATGCATTCAATTGATATATATTTTAGAAGGAGAGAGAAGAAGACCTAACATTGACTATAGATCACCTCATCTTTCTACTTCTTACAGATACATGTGTGCATGGAAACCACAGAATACTATCCTGCAGTAATGCAGTCCCAATAAGAAGTTTTAGAACACTTAAAAAAATGGCAAAAAATATCATATTTTGCATGGTTAATCTTAACAAGGTTCCAAGTAGAGCTTCAACATGCAACAAGAAGAAATGGGAGTGAGACAAAACAATTATTTGACCATGCAAGTTATTGAAAACAAAGCTTAAACTGAAACAAGTTGTTTTCCAGTTGGTAAAACACTTAGAACCACATGCTTGTAAAAGGTCAAATCTGTGAAAAAAAACGTGGTTTCATCATCATTTCTGTCAGGTACTCACATTGGCATGATGTTCTGATGGCAAAAGCACAAAAAACATTTCGTTTTTAACGTTGTCAGGTTGTTGAACTGCATAAACAGGGTCTCTCGCAGGACGCCATTGGTAATGGGGTGGGAAGCAGTAAGACAGTCATTTGGAATTTCTTAAATGATCCTGGGGGTTATGGAACAAACAAGTCAAGTAAAAGACCCAAAAAGATTTCACCAGAACTGAGGAACCAATTGGCAGTCCGTCAAGACACTGGAAATCCTCGACCCAAATTACGACCGTTAATGGTGTCGACTGCAACTCCATAACCATCAGACAGCATCTGAGACTGAAGGGCTTCAAAACCAAAAAACGTCTTCAAAGGTCTCCTTGAAAGTCACAGAACTGACCGTTTGGACTTTGCAAGAGAGCACCAAACATGGGACACTGAAAGGTGGAAGGAAGTTTTATTCTCTGATGAGAAAAAAAATTTAATCTTGATGGTCCTGATGGTTTCCAACGTTACTGGCATGACAAGCAGATCCCACCTGAGATGTTTTCATTTACAGGGTTTACAGGGTTTTTTGGAGGTGTGGTCCTAAACTTTTAAATAAAGCGTTGTTTTCAACAAATTGCTCAAAAAAATGTTTTGCCTCACTCCCATTTCTTCTTGTTGCATGTTGAAGCTCTACTTGGAACCTTGTTATTAAGATCCAACTATGCAAAATACGTTTTTTTGCCGTTTTTCAAGTGGTCTCAAACTTTTGATTGAGACTGTACATTGCCAACCAAAACATGACAACGTGATTATTGATTACATTGCAAGTCAGTCAGCTAAAGCACATAATAACAATGTTAGAGCTTTTGACTTAAATCATAACCTGGAATCAAGTTTTTCAGGCCGTCAGGAAGTCAAGGAATGCTCCAATCCAATATTTGGATCATGTATTGTACCAATCCCAACTTTAAAAGCTGGACATCGTGTGAATGTCATGACCAAAAATCTTACAGCACAACCCTGTATTGTATGAAAAGATCAATGCCTTTTACCTGGCATGCCAATTTCCTCACGCCATCATCGGAGTCCAGATGAACTGGTGAGTGAGTTGTCCACGGAACCAGATGCAAACATGTTTACCTATTATGTGTTACAGGTGTGGAAAAACTCACCTGTCTAGAATATATGTCACTGTCTGCATTTCTATTATTGGGATATATATGCTCTAACTCTCCTGAATTGTGCATCTATGCTGACAATGTACCAACGAGCACAGAAAAATAAACAGAATATGAGTTTGAGAGGGTAAATGGAGGACATATTCACAAAGAAGAACTCAAAGGACAGAAGAGGTGATCATGGAAAATTACATCCATCAGCCGGAGATTTTCCTCACCTTGTTGCTCCCTCAAGATGTCAGTGTCTGTGTACGCCTCGCTAATAGCACAACAGCACCTCATTGAAAGAGTAAGGACAGTCCTTCAATAAGATATGAAAATGACAGTGAGCCATAGTGAAGGACACAGACAGAGACTCAGACAGAGGCTGGAATCAGGATGGGTTTGAACAAATGTTTTGGAAGTCAGAGTATGTGAGGTATGTAAAGGAGATATCGAGTGTTTATTTACAAGCCGCATGGTTCATCTAATGTTTAAGGTGATCTTCAAATTTATGTCCCACTGATAAATTGCGTATAAGCATGTGGGAGGGTGGTGTCATTGGTGTGTGTGTGGCTGAGTCTCTTAAGATCATAGATCAGGAAACAGGGTCATTCAGATGAATAAAACATCAAGCAGGAGACCAGATGGAAAAATCTGGACTTCTTTCCTCCCTGCAACGGCCATGAGTGATGTGCTTAATACCCATGTACTACAGTGAGTCCATTCAGCCGCACACAGTAGGAAGCTGAAAAATCTGAACAGCAGTGGTTTGAAGGGATTGAATATTCATGAGGACACCGTAACACTGTAGGCTATAGACCTCAGGATAATCAATATAGAGTACTGTGCAAAACTCTTGAGCCACTCCTTATTTCTTTATACACTGTAGTTTGAGCAAAAGTTCTCCAGGCTTTCTGAAAATCTCTCAAAGTTGTTCTTTGGACATTGGCAGAGGAATGTGTTTTTTTCTTTGTTAATGTTTATTAATGAGGTGATTCTAATGGAGCTACTATTCAATAATTTTGCACAAGGTGAGCAGTGTGTGCTTAAAAAAGCTGAGGAAACTGGCGAGTTGGAGGAAAAATATCCAGCTACACAATATCGAGCATATATTCATCCAGTCCTTCAGTTTAGTTCAGTTGAGATTAACTTTAACGGGTCTTAAAGATCCATTGGTTGCAAATTACATAGACCTTTATAGAGTGATGAATTCCACTTTGAAATGTTTTAGCTTAAACTATCATCACTATGTACAGAAAGGGTCAAGAGACAGGTACAACAATGAGTGTCTATGGCTATCTGCAAAAAACAGTAGAGGCTCTGTCATGATTTGGGGAATGGATGGAAGTATAACACAATAAGGTACTGTCAAATCTTGATCCATCATGGAATACCATCTGGAAAGCTTGTGACACATTGCCAATAGAGCAAAAGCATAACTACCTAGTGAAAACAGACAGGGGAACACTATCAGTCATGGATTGGCCTCACCAGAGCCCAGACATCAACATTACTGAAGCAGTATGGGATCATCTTGACAGAGAACAGAACAAAAGGCAGACAAAAAATGTCTTTCAAGAAGCCTGGAGGACTATTCCTGAAGACCACTTCAAAAATTTAGAAGCAGCAAGCTTGCCCAACAGAGTTCATGCTGTGTTGAAGAATAAAGGTGGTCACAGCAAATGTTAACGTTAGACCCTTGTGCCCACTCTCCAAATTTCCAAGCCAAATATAAAGAAATGGGAGGTGCCTTAAGACTTTTTCGCAGTATAGTATTTTATAGCTGTTTATTCTCAGCTGCGCTGTCCACTGCTTAACTTGGCAGATGGCTGTCGCCAAGTCTCTTTCCATTTATTAGCACCTTACATTAGCGCGGTACTGGAAGTGGAGAACTGGATGCAAGTGAAACTGAAGTAGCTCTAAACTAGTTTAAACTTTCCATTAAAGACTTGTTTGGGTAAGTGCTATCAGTGTAATATGGAATGAGGAAATATCAGGCGAAGGTAAGGTACTGGGCTCAAGAAACATAAAACTCTGTTCTTTCCTTGTATACTGTATTTCTGTATTTATGTAAGCTGAACACTTGCATATGACTAAAAACCATGAAATAAATAAAGTCCAGGTTCTGATCAAGATTTAGTAAGAAACTTGTGTTCTTAAGAGTCACATAGCAGAAAAGAAACAGAATGGACACTCTGGTCTGAAGAGTTCAAATCAAAGGTCAAAGTGATATAAGAACTCCACATCACTCCTCATCCAATTCAGCTCACCCGCTTCAAACAAAACAACAATTATGACATTGTACACACAGCACTGAAATGACTCATTTAAAATCAGCGGCTTGAAACATAATGCATGTTTTTGCATAATCGTTCAGCATCGATGTGCTGTTAATGTTTGGACTGCAGGATTGGTAGAGCTCGGGCAGCCTTTAGTGTTTCACGTATCCCTTTAATTTCTTTCCGCACTTGCATCTGCATATTATATAGGTGGTATAAGCAAGAAGAACGGCTTAATACAGGCACATTTTCAGCCTGCAGTAAGAGACCTGCATAAACACAGCCGCTGTTGTGTAATACCAACTTCTGCGGCGTAAGTGCATCTGCCATTGTCCCCTGATGAAAGGTAATGGTATTAGAGGAATATCCTTGCTTCCTGCTTTATTCTTAACTATCGTATTTGAACATTTAAAACAAAGGAGATGGATTTAAACAAGATTATTTCTTCATGTGACATTCAAGGTGATCCACAGCGTATTCAGCATGCACAACAAAACAGCAGCTTTCTCGCAGTTAATGTCATTTTAATTATCTTAACATTAAGTGTGCAGGAAAAAAACTGGGGAATGGATGCCATGCTGGTCAAGCAAAACAATTTTAACACTGTCTGTTATTTAGTTTTTGTGTTTTCTTCCGTTTGACTGAATATATATTTAGCCAGTCATACATCCAAGCTTGTTACAATAAACATGAGAGAAAACAGCTATTGTTACAGGAGAAGAAAAAATATCCATTTGAGGAAAGTCCCACCCCTAACTCAATGCACTATGTATTTAAGTTACTGTTAGTGTTTGTTTGCTCTGTGCTTAATTGGGGTCTTTGTCAAAAGTTGGCCTTTCAGCAATATATGAGCATCACCTAATGCTGTGCTGAAAACAGTGCCGACAGTTTATTGTCTTCAGTGTTATGAAAACAATGTTTAATTTTAAAGCTGTAATCATCAAGTCCGAGCCACTGAAATTACTCCATTCTCTTTGATACTTCTTTTTACTTTTTGTACTTTAAATGTTTCAGATTTGTGCTTAAAAATGATATTATGCTATACTGCAAATGTGATTTTGCTGCATCTCTCAGTGTATTCAAACACTTAAACTATGCTATCCTATCCTGGAGGTGCATAGATCCCACACTCAAAATGCATCATTCATAGCTGAATATGAGAAATTTATAGTGGCGAGTTCATCACTTATGCCCTTTGCCCAGGGGTACAAAGACATACACACATTCAGACATACACAATGAATGCTGGAGTGTGCACAGTTACTGTAAAAGTACAACGATCTTGGCACACAACTGCATTACCGCACACATTAAATGACCATGGATACAATCAATATTCTGTGTTGCCTAAAGGGACATAGAAAGAATCTTTTTTCCAAATTCTACCTCCATGAAATTTTTCTACCCCAGTGCTCAGGCTTTGCCCTTACCATGTCTCTTCCCTTCACTCATTATCGGCCTCTACTCTACATTAAAAAGCACTGATCTTCTCAATTTCACCTTCTAATTCTCCTTGTCTGCTTTTCATCAGTCTCTCCTATTTGTCCTTAACAACAGCTGTGTGTCCCTGTCCTTCAGAATCAGTAACAACAGACTTAAAGAGGGGTATTTTCTCACCGCAATTTCCCCTTTTCTTCTTATGTAATAAATGTGTTTCTTCTTCTCTTCATGCATATTCTTACCTTTGTTCTGTCACTGTCTTTTACTCTATTCCCCACCCTCTCCTTTTAGTATTACATAGGAGGTCATGCTATTAGCACACTGGTCACTCGGGCTTCTCATGGCATGGGCACACTTTGCTGCTTACCTTCTATTAAGAATATACTGACAGTCCATCAATGGCCTCCACAGCCAGTCACTCTCTTAAATTCTCAGTTGTGTAGTCAGTCAGAAAGCTAGTATATCTGTCAGCAAGCTGCTGTGTCAGATGGCCATTCAACCAGTCACGCAATGCATCAGTCATGTCAGTCAATTTGACAGGCAGCGTGGGTAAAGCAGTGTATCAGTCCATTAGTGAGGCAGTCAGATGGATGATGTATACAGCGATGCTACTAATTAGTTATCCAGTCAGTTGTACTGCTTTCATCAGAGACATACGAACACATAACAGAAAATAAAGAATCTTCACTATTGCTTTTGCAGGCAGTGTAACTCAAGTTCTGATAGTACTGTGTTTGTTTGCCTAGAATTACTTCCTGACATAAATAAATGAACAGTTCCTTTCTGTTGAGATGATCCCACGCTGTTTCAATAACACTGAGATCTGCAATCTGGGGAGATCAGTTCATGACAGAGTGTTTTTCTTTTACTGCATCTATTTTACCAAAACACCTGCAGGGCCTGGAGTTGGACACACCTGCCTTAAAGCCATATAAATAATTGTTTATTCCATCAATCAGTTCTTAACTATTACTATTTTGTGTTATTCAATAAATATAGTTATGCAGCTAAATGTAATCAATGTCTGAAGATTAAGTATTAGTATTCATTAAGCAGCTACATTTCTGTGGTTTTTTACTTTTGTATTTCACCTTTATTTATACAGGTAAATCTCACTGAGACATGAGGTCTCATTTTCAAGAGCTACCTGTTTTAAATATCTGTAATAATACTGTGTTACTATCGTGTGACTCATCAGGACTGCGCAAAGAAATCCCAGAGTGTGTCTTGTGATGTCTGAGAAACCATAACGTAGCAAAATATGTTTTGGATGTTGTGGAGGTTTGCGGGGTGGGAGCTCTCTGAATCTGGCTTGTTCTGACTTCCATAGATGCCAGATTGCATTTGGATCTAGGATTTTCGAAGATGGGTGAATGCCTCAGGCAGATTTTGTGGTGTGTAGCAGGTTGAGGTGTGTTACTGGCTCTACAGCTGTAGAACCAGTACGACACCCAGTTAGATCTACTGTAAGGTTGCTGCATGTCAAAGTGGCATCTAAATTACATGAATATCAGAACCTATCTATTATAAGCAGAACATTGCAGATGATTCTTGTTAAATCACTTGATTTGTCAATGGTATATGTCAATGGCATAAATATGAAATATTTTAAGAGAGAAATAGGTGCTGACAGTAGTTGTATTAGGCTACAGTCCCAGTGTTGAATAACTAAGAAGATCAAAACCTAAGTAGGCTAAGGATTCTTGCTAAAAAGCATGTTTTTCAAAGAGGGCAACTGAAAGATAAAACTAAAAAGCTGGACAAAGTTGTTACTATCTCTTTCAGTCTTTTTCATACCTTTTGTTAACTAAAGATCACTGGGAGCCCTTTTATCAATACAACCTGTATCACCCTCATTCAATTTAACAAAGTGACTTCAGGGAGTTGCTCAATACAGCTCAGCTGGAGCAGGTGGGGTTAAGTGCTTTTGTCAAGGGCACCACCAGAGGTTTGCTTGTGAAGAGTAAAAGCATTGCTCAAAGATCTGCTCTGCCTCAGTGCTGGGAGGTGCACTCCAGTCACAGGCCACAATTTTGACACTTACACCACAGATTTGTTCAAAACTCATTACATAATTGGAATACATATAACTGAGAAAACCTAGTGCTGCGGTACAGAAAAATAAATGATGTTACACTGATCCTGTTCGGTCCTCCTTTGGAGGTTTTACAAACCTTGGTTGAAGAACCACTAACTGTTCAGTTAATAAATTTGTTTCAATAACTCATCATTTCCAAGCAAGATCAGAGAGTTCAGTATGTGAAACTTGAAGTAGAGCAGTCTACTGTCAAGGCTAAAGCCCCTAACATTTCAACATATGCATCAGTAAATGTAATCTGTCCCTTCTTTTCCCATGGCTTACCTCAGAAAAACTCAATTCAGCCTGTGAGTTTTAGCAGAATCATACTGAAAGACAGTCAAATGACCATCGGTGAAACATTTATCTTCACTGGAGGATTGTCCACCTCTGTAAACTGCAAGACTGACATTATATGCCAAGCTGTTGAACATTAAAACTTCTACCTGCTCAAAATTAGCGTGCCATGCTAGGCGTGGCCTTTAGCATACTGTTACTGTGAGCTTAAGTAGGCTCCAGTAGATGTACAGATAAACATACATTAAACGTTGAAATGCTGACACTTTTGAAGCAGCAGAGCAATCCTTGTTGCTCCAACCTTTACAGACCTGAAGCCTGTTTCTCTGGTAATGTACAGAACTTTTCCCGGGTAAGAAGCTTTTAACAAACAAGCTCACTAGCTAATAAGCTAAATTTTTGACTGCTTGATTTAGCATATAAGTAATGTTTAATAAACATGATTGCTAGCCAATATGCTAAAAACTGCTTAATTTATCCATGTGATGAAGTTAGATGATGCTAAGTGAAAGTCTAATTAGTGAATCACAAAACTACATTCACTCACACTAAGTATTTTTGCTGCACAAAAAGAGTCTTTGTAATGTAATGAAGCAAAATTAAGACAGACACTTGTTCTGTATTTCAGTATTTCGTATACTTCTCCTGTTTAAAACTGCCTTACTAGCATTTTTTGTGATTAAGGGTACACAAAGGGATAATTATACCGCCTTAAATGAGCTGCATGGATTCATTCTCTGAAATTAATTAATTTTCCATGACACTTCAGGATGAGATTGCTATGCATCATGGAGGTTTGCATGTCATGGTTGTACAACTCACTTAGAAAAGGAGCATAGAGCTAATTACACTTAAGCCTTATCATTTAAGCTAATGTTCATGGGTAAACTTGTAAACATTAATTGTCTAGGTCAGTTTTTCTTTCAGTTGAAGTTCAGAAGGCAGACATGACAAAGTTTGAGTTTCTGCAGACCTTCCAGAGACCCACAGAAGATTGATAACTTTCCATTTGTAGTGGATGACAAGCCCCAGCCCAAAAGGAACTGAACTTTACAGCCTGCAGTAAGTGCAGTAGAAGAAAGTGTACTCTAACACAGATAAGTGTATTGGTTTCACACTAACCACCTGCTTCAGATCAACCAGCAATTTGAAATGGATCAAAGTGACCTTAAAAAGGTGCACTCTGATTTCTCATATGTGTGCACAGTTGGGTTTTTTCTTAGAGTTTACTGATTGTAACACAGTGTAGAACGTTTCATGTTGCTGATCTGAACAACAACTAAATAAAACCAGATTATTGTTTTAACAGTGTTATCCACCCTCTTGGCTTCTGCTGCTCCCAAAATCTTATGAATTTGGTTATATTGTTGCTCCTGGTAATGAAAGTTATATTCACTTTCATTACCAGGAGCATAATATTTTTTCTTTGCATTGTGTACCAGTTATACCTTAACCCAACCTCACAAAGCCCCTTACATATCAGCATTTGTGTTGTTTTAGTAAGAAATTGGTAAGTAATCTCACAGACTAAGGTGTAGTCGCTCTTTTTATCAGAATATTTTCATGTTAGACAAAAACACGAAATTGTGTAAACTCCCAAGGACTTAATTGTTGCAAATGCATACTCAGTGTTTTAAACTTTAGCGGAGGTCTACTGAGGAATCACTTTAGACTGAATTTATCATGTATACTGATAAAAGAAACACAATTCAACTCCTATGTGAGATTCAGCCAAGGCTTACACAAATTGGTACCAACATTATACTACGAAATTTCAACATACAAACAAAAAAGATCTTTATGAATGCTGACACTTAAAACCAATATTAGTCGGGTTGTGGCAAGTACTTTAGAGAATGGCTGGTGTAACTGAGAAAGTGAAAAAAAAAGTTGATGGGGAACTTCAAAAGAGTGCATCTCAAGAATAAAAAAAGTTTCTCTGCCTGTAAGGTTTTGGATTTAAAATAGACAGACCTGGAATTTCATCTCCAAAGTGAGATCTTAATTATAAAAATAAAACCCAACAAAGGCAAAAATCATAATTCCCAGGAGTAAAAATGAAGTACTGCGTACGCTGCGGTATGCTTATACAGATTAGGATGAAAGCTTCATTCGTGTGATAGAACTGCAGCTCTGTTCAGCTACCTGCCTAAATATATCTTCATTAAGAGAAAAACCCTAGAGTGAAAAGGAAGCTTGGCAAGTGGGTGCAAGGATGTAGGACAAAACATTCCAAGAAGAAGCCTCAAGAAGTGTGTAATTATACTTTATATATATATTAAATATACATAATTATACTTATAGTCAAACTCAAATAATTGTTTTAAGAGGGATCATGAGTCCGTGTTCTTAGAACGGAATATTATTTGAATATTAACACAAGTTTATAACATGTAGCACTTTTAAAAGTTCAGTGCACAACAAGAACGTAGTGTATGCTGAACAGCTTAGCAAGGACCATCTGCATCTAAAGGACAACGGTCACTCTTTCGAGGACGCCAATGTTCACATTTTGGACAGAGAAGACAGATGGTTTGAAAAAAGAGGGAAAGAAGCCATTTATGTCCACTGTGAACAACCATCTTTGAACAGAGGCGGTGGCTTAAGACAGTGGTCCCCAACCCCTGGGCCATGGACCGGTACTGGTCCGTGAGTTGTTTGGTACCCGGCCGCAAGAGTTGAGGCTCGGGTGTGAAATTTATGGTTTTCATTTTTTTATCGTTTTTATCGTTAACTCTGTTTCCCTGGGTCTTTTCCCATGTGTTATGAATAAATCTTATTTTCTTTGGTGCTGGTACTGGTTTAATTGTGTTGTATTTATCCGCGACACCTTAAAGGCCGGACCGTGAAAATATTATGAGACAAACCACAAAAACAGGTTGGGGACCGCTGGCATATGACACCAACTATCTGCCATCTATAATCCAGTTTTGAGATCCCTTCCCAGATGCTTTAACGCCCACTTACATCCTGGGCCATTTGACCTCAGGAAATCACATGATAGGGTGGGGCTAGGCTTCAAACTGGGTTCACCAGAAACCTTGGCTGATTGTGACCCACACCCATTTTCACATCTTGGCTCGTGTGATTAAGTAGAGGATCAATAGAGGGTCCATGACCTTCTTGGGGACACTCCTATACGGCTTAAATCTGGGACTCTCCACCAATTACTCTTAGGACTGAACTTGGTGAAACGTCTTCAAGGAAACTTAAAGAAGTCCAGACGCTTTTCTTTCCAAGCTCCTTAGACTACAATGACCTGGATGACTGAGAACCTTCACAGACATACTAATGAAGATTTAAAGGAATTTGATTACAAAGGCTGAGCTTGGGTCACGGTAATCTAAGTATATATGATACAAGTAAAATAACGTTACATTTTTAAAAGCAGCAGGCTGCCTATTCTTTTAACATGTACTCAGTTTAAGAACCTTTAATTTTCAAAGATTTGTGTCAGTCACATTTAAACATATTTGAAATGATATGCACTAGTGTGAAGCTGGTAGGGAAGATTTCATGCAGAGCTCAAGAGACTCCAATCACATTTGAATAGGACAGAGTAGGATAACTTCACTGTTAATGTGTTAGATATAATTACACGATGAAAAACACAGTACAGATCTGAAACACATTCAGTATTATGCTGCTGACACTGGTACTGGTTCAAAGGCTCGGGAAAATACACATCCATTTTGATTGACTTCTTAAAGGTCATGTAATTAAGAATGTAATAGGAAGATATCCATCTTTATGGCTTGTCAAGTGAATATTTGACATCAGCACATTGCACGCACAAGCACACACAAATGCACATAACCACAGACAGTCTTTCAAATGCGTGTTAACCCCTCAAAGTGTATCTGTGTGTGTGCTCTTGCACACAAAATCATAATTCATTATTATCTGCAACGCCCAGGCAGTGACCTCTTAACATTAGAGGAATAAGTGATGGAGAGAGAATGTGCATGTCTACATGCGTGGAGAGAAGAATGATGAATGAGTGTGTGTTGGTGTGTGCGCATTTTGCTCCCTGTCGAAATAGGTTAAATATATTCTGAGGACACACGGTAGCTTTTTGACACCACATAAAAAGAGTGTGAAGGGATGTATGTGTGTACAAGTTCTGTCAAAAATGTAAATCACAATAAAAAAAACACATTGTGGTGATCTGGTTGGCTTGTGGGGATTTAAAAAATGCAAATCACCATAATCACTGAGTGTTACTTTAAAGACTTGCTTTAAGGTTAGTGTAAGGGAGGATTACTTGAAGGTAAAGGCTTGAGTTAGGTTAATAAAATCAGTGTAACGATTTCCATCTGAAGTGATGGAAATACAGCTGTGTGTGTGTGTGTGTGTGTGTGTGTGTGTGTGTGTGTGTTCTGTGTGAAGATAAGAGTGAGTAACGTCTGTCTGTGGTGCCAAAGCTGAGGATGTTACTGAAGGGCTTAATTAACTGTCACATAACAGCCAACAGAAGGAAACAATACTTAACACAGCCCGCACTGAATGTGTGTGAATGTTAGAGGAAAGTATAAAGTATATGCTAAAACACAGCAAGATTTCCAAGCTTTTGTTGGGGTTTTTTCTTCTTTTTTCTTTTGGACAGTTCTGAGTGACTTTCTTAAAAGTGGCGTGCCTGCTAATGCATGTGTGTGGCTTTCTGTGAAATTTTGATTGCCTGTGGAGAGCATCTTTGAAAACAAGTGAGTTCAGAAAAGAGTGTTTTGCCATTGGCCTATTTGGCAAGTGGTGAATTTAGAAAGTATCAGAGGCAATAGACTGTTAAATGATGAGCTGGAAAGAAGGACCATTTTAAAAATGCATGAACCCTGGCCAAGGAATCTGATCAGAATTTTGTCAAAAGCTTCTTATTTTTTTAGGTCACAGATATCAATAGCCTTACATATTTTTTCATTTATTTATTTTAAACTGGATATTTAAAATAGCCCGTTTTTAAAATACAATGAAACTTTTTGTGTGATGTGTTTTTTCCCCCTTTGTTGGATTGCCTTAGTGTAGTTTGACAATTAAATTTATATTCTTTTTAAAGCATATAAATATTTCAAAATCAGTGTAACATGTTTAGTTATCATTGAATGACACATAATATTATTCTTATTTCAACTGTTAGCAAAAACATATTTGTTTCCACAGTTTTGTCCCGTCTCCCTTCACTCACCCCCAACTGGTCATGGCAGCTTCCCAACCTGAGCGTGGTTCTGCTGGAAGCTTCTTCCTGTTAAAATTGAGTTTTTTCTTCCCACTGTCACCAATGCATGCTCATGGGGGGGCGGGGTCCATCTGATAATTAGGCTTTTCTCTGTATTGTGTTAGGATCTAAGAGGGCAAGAAGCCATTCTTAATATCATACCCCCCCCCCCCCCCCCCCACACACACACACACTGTCGTGAAAACTACTTAAGATAAAAGTGGTGATAGAAATAATGACTTTAAACTCATCAAAACAGGCAAAACAGTATATCACTGCACCAATTTTCCTTTTTTCTATCAAAATATAAAGAAATTAGGGGCAGCTCAAGACTTGAATATGAACATATTGGCTGCTTTATTTTTAAAGCATTTCCATTCAAATATGTGATGAAGCAATTAGGAATTAAAATTAATATGTAGTAATCTCTTCCTCAGGGCTAAAAGAGGTCAAAAAGTTTTTCATGTGCATGTGTGGCTACTTCATAGAGGTTCAACAATTATCAACAATGACTCTTAGCAGCCTTTACAAAAACTTATGTTTTTGATTTCTATTCTATTCTGGTTAGAAAAAGTCAAAACAGCTGCTGTACAGCCTTCTTTAGAAAAACTGTACTCACATCAAACTGTACCAGGATCACAGTCAATGACTGCCTGAATTCTGGATGTAAGGGCAAAACCAGGAAATTGTAGTGGTAGAACAAGCTATACTTTATTTCTAAAATCATTTGAAAGGGTTGTTGGAAAACAATTATGTGACTATTTGCACAGGAAGGGTTTATTTAAAGAGTTTTACTTTGGATTTAGAGCATATCATTGCACGGACACAGCATGCTTTCAGAGTGCAGTATTACCTGAGGTTACTAAAGATGTGAAAGTAAAGGCAGAGTGAGGCAGAGCTTCGAGCTCCTCTTCTGTGGAACCAGCTCCTAGTTTGGGTTTAGGAGGCAGACACCCCAGTATTAACATTTAAAACTTTGATGTTTGACAAAGCTTTCAGGTAGAGCAGGCTAAGGTGACCCTGAATCATCCTTTTGTTACCCTGTTACTTTCTATGCATTTGTATGCCAGTATTGCACGGCACTGACTTTGCGTCCCCCACTCTTTTCCTCTGTTTCCTCTGTCTCTGGCCCTTGAGCTGCATTGCTTTTTATCTGCAGTTGGGGGCCCCCCACCATACACACTGTTTATTGTTATATTTTGCCTCTCTATGTTTTTTTGCCTTCTCTTTCCTCTCACCCCAGTGAGCCGAGGCAGATGGCTATCCTCCCTGAGCCCGGATCTGCCAGAGGTTTCTTCCTGTTAAAAATCTGTTATTTTCTGACACTGATGCCAATACTCTTTCATAAAGAAACAGAGTTTTTATCTCTTAAAATCTGAACTATCTTGAGATGATGAGGTATTTAACTACAAATAAATTTAACTAAAAACAAGTTCAATTGAGTTAGAATTAAGTTACAAGACAAGATTGGAAGTTTTGCCAAGCAAAGTGTGTCCAGTGTTGGTTGGTGTTTCATCTGATTGTAAAGCAAGCTTTGCTATCTTTAGCTACTGTTATCTCAGGACAGTAATATTTCATTTTATTAAAAAGCTCATCAACTTTAATGCAATTAGCAATTTATGTGATAAAGTATTGATATTTTGCACCCCATACTTGATACACTATTACCACACATTAGTATGGCGAGTAGTAATAGTATGGTGTATTGATCCCGCCCCCCCACACCCAGTCAATATTGGCCAATTGCTGGTCTTGAAAATCTATATTAGCGGATCTCATGTAATTAAAGGAATATGACAGTACTAAAAGGACTGCTTTTGATGCTTTGCTTCATATTCTCTCTCTCTCTCTCTCTCTCTCTCTCTCTCTCTCTCTGCGTCCCAAAGATATCGGTCCTAATGTTGTTAAAATCTCCTAAAGTGCTTCAAGGATCATCTGCTGTGAAGTCGGCATTAGTCTTCAGCCTTAAACGTGAAATGACTGAAACAGTTTGCCAAGGGAGCTTTGGCTGGGCACCAGTCCAAACTGTTTCTTATGTGATCAATAACACTTTAAAATCAATCCCAAACTGCAAAGTGGAGCCACTAAAGTTAATCTAAAATGGGACTAATATGCTGTATATTCTTAATTCTCATCAGCAGACTTCAGCATTTTAGGCCAACTATGCATTATTGGGACTTGTTGTGTTTGTAGTACATGGCGCCGTAATCACACAGAAATCTATAATTTAGAAAGACTGCCACTGTTGTTCAGTAGCCCACTGCATTGATAAGTTATCATCAAAACAAACAAAAAAAAATGTATCAATTCAAATCTTTTATATTCTAAGACTGAAAATGAGACTTGCGTCTTTTATGAATGGTTACAAAAAAAAAAGTTTTTCCCACTACACACAGTTCAGATGAATAAATAATACTAATTATACCCTGAACATAAAGAGGCCTCTTTATGTTGTAAGAAGCCTGTTTTTTCATCTGTGATTTTTGTTTAATAAGTTACATTTGAGATGTGAACTGTCCCTAATTTAGAAGTGACTGATGGCTCCATCAAGAGTTTGGCTTTTCCCTTGATGAGCGTTGTAATGGCTTGTTTTGCTTTGTACCCACGGAAAGCCTTGTTCACACTAAAAAGCACAATCACCATAATTATTAGCTGGAAAACTTTATTTTCCCGGTGGTGTTGTTCACAGAGGCTTTGGGCAATGCTAATTTTCATCTATTCACTGAGTTTTAATTAAGACAACATGGATTTAGCGTCCTTCAATGACATGACCCACGGGACTAATTCAAGCTCATTTGCTTCCCATGACTCTCTAACAAAATAAAACATCTAAGACTGTTCAGTTTGGGGATTAAAATAAATTGGGCATATCCTATTTATTGTATTTTACACAACGTGGGACACTGAGCCTCACATGCCAGTTCCCATTTTATTTTTATGGGAAACAATGTAATAGAGCCGGATGATCAGTTGAAACCTTGTAACTCAAAGAACAAAAACTTTCCAATCTCTAGAAAATATGTGTAAGCTTATTTTCAGATTCACAGCTAAATATTTTCTGAAAATCGTGTAAAAATAAATTGTGTACACCCCAGGCTTGTTGAATTTAAACACAGAATATCATAAACTGTGTTTTTTTGTTTTTTTTTTAAGTGAAACACACACACATATAAATGCTTGTGGAGTCAAGAGGATTCTTCATGATGGCAGAAATACGGCTCGCAGCCCTGCCTTTGATCATAGCCTACACTTCAAAGGCACAAAAAGAGAAATTAATTTACCATTATATGGAACATTTTCAGGAATATACAATTCCTACCTGAATTCACCTTGCTTTACCTTACACTGAAAACTCAAACAGAGAAGCATGTTCTTCATTTCATGATAGCAATATGACTGCTAATCACTCTGGAGCTCGGGAGATCCTCAGCTATGTCAGAGTCAGTGTCGATTTTACTTAGCAACTGTGCTCAGATGCTGAAATAATAATCAATACAGCCAAAACCTTCATAGAGTATTGCCTAGAAAATAAAGGACTTCGAAGTTGTTTTATTATTTCAATTCCTAACTCTGTTCTTTAGAACATTGTTCCAGTTCATTGAGGCTTGAGACCGTACATTTAAGAGCTGCTCTCGTAAACTGCTGTCACCTTTCATTCAGATTGAGGTCTGGACTTTGACAGGGTCATTGCAACCCTGTGTTTTTTACTATTTGTTGCTCTGGTTGGGATCATTGTCCTGTTGCAAGGCATAATTCTGTCAAACATTAGCTATAGGTCCTCTAATTTGACTCTAGAATAAATTGGTATATTGAGGAGTTTGTGGTCAACTCACTGACTGTAATGTGCCCCGGTCCTGTGGCTGCAAAACAAGCCCAAATTATCCTCTACCCCACCACCATGCTGACACTTCACTTGGTGGTATTTGTGATGATAATCTTGCAGTTTGTTCAGAAGCACCATTGCAAAGCTAAGCTGTGTTGCTGTGTTCTTTTAAGAGAGAGGTTTTGTTTTGTTTTTTAAATCTGGGAAACCTTTCCAAACAAGCCATAATTGTTGAGTCTTTTTCTAATTGTACTGTCATGAACTTTAACATGCTAATGGAGACCAGTACAGTCTGAGTCATAGCTCGTGGGGTTTTTTGCAGTTTCTCTGAGCATCTGACCTTGGAGTGAATTTGCTGGAACGCCCATTCCTGGAAAAATTGGCGACTGTCTTGAATGGTTTCCACTTCGGAATAATCTTCCTCACTTTAGAATGATGAACTTCAAATTGTCTGAAAATGGTCTGATAACCCTTCCCAGACTGATGGGCAACAATTGCTTCTCTAAGATCTTGGGGGTAAATCTGCTGTGACATCCTCTCCTGGGTAGATTGTGGCACTGTGTTATATCACACACCTGAATGCTCAAGGTCAGCAAACTGCCAAAATGTCTGCTTTTTATAGAAGTGCTCACACTTGATGACGATCAGTTAATCAAGTGCATTTGATTAGCAGCGACTGCGACTTACCCTCGTAATCCCCATGGAAGCAGTAAGGCTGTAATTAGTTTTTTTCCCCACACAACTGCATTCAGTCCTCTGAAAACTTTCTTTTTCATATGACTGCACAAGTATGAAAAGATGTATCTCTGAGACTGACTTTTTATCCCATTTCACCAGTTCATACCCCTGTTGATCATTTTCTAAGATAAAAGTAAATGTTTAGGGTTCTTGTCATCTTTTAAATTAAAAATTAAATAGGATAGGTACTGCATGACTGAATGCCCCAAAAAGGTGTTGACCAAATTAAAGTGTCAGCATACTGCATTTAGCAAGCAACTAAGTTATGAACTGCTGCACTCTGTATAGTCTGTGATTTGATTCTAGTTACCTTCTAAGGAGAATTAGGTTTTTCCTGCAGTGTTTAGTCATAGTTTAGTTCCATTCTGTAACATGTTTAATGAGCCAATGTGTGGCCAGAATCTAACACAGTGTGTTTGACATGTATTAGCTCATTTTGAACGAGAACTTTGACTGCTTTTGTTTCTCCAACTTATTTTTTACAGTCCTCAGCTTCCTCATGGTTGAGTTACAGCCATTAAAAATGCTAGCCACTTTAAGAATTGAGTCTGACACAGCATCTGTGGGTAGTTATGCATATGCGAAAGCTGAAAGCTACTGGCTGTGTATTAGTAAGATAAGCTTTGATCTGTTGCTGACGTGAAAGGCGAGTTCTTTAATTGAGTTGTTTGATTAATACCCAGCTTGCACATCAAATGTTTAGTGCACTGGGTGATCTCTACAGTGGAGAAGTTGTTAATGGGTCTTATCATCCGTCACTATGACTCTTTAGTGTAAAATATACTAACACCACCATCGTCACCATGATATAACCGAGAAACTGTTTAAAGTTTTATTACTCAGCTTTACGCCAATATAGCTAAACGTCCCCTTTGTTATCTGAAGATCAATTCTGGTTCTTACATCCAAATGACATTTAAAGAAACTGATCCACATCAATGAACTGCTTCATTAGTGAAAATCCAAATACATTATTGCCACTATAAATAAATGTTTATTCTACATACAGTAAGCCCATTATACTGTGCACAGATGGGCTCAAATCAATAAAATTCTTCAAATGAAAACATTTTTTTTCCACAGCTTTGACTATTTGTTTGCTTTATTAAGTATGTTTTTTTTTTCCTGTATTAGTTTGTCTAAACTTTCTTTCAACAGACATTCAAAACTTTAAATGTGCTTTTCTGTATTAAAGGTGATAAGAAAATAACTTGAACTGCTGAACCAACTGTAAACTCAGAAGCAGTGATTCAACAGTGTTAATATATATATATATATATATATATATATATATAATGTATATAATAATAATGATGAGGATCATAACTGGGGTCATACGTGAGTAGGCAGTAGTGTGGCGAAGGGATCAGTCTAAAAGCAGAAGTTAAACAATGGCACAAGGTCATACATGAGAGAATAACTGCAATACTGGAAAATGCTGGAACATTCATAAAAGTGCTGAGACAGACTGAGGGATATATGAAGCGTGCTTTTATGTATAGTGGGAGAGTGATTAACTGACGGCACAGAGTTGTGCCAGAAAATTGGCATAAAACAGAAACAAAGGGAGGAAGTAGAAGTGAAGGCAATAAAACAAATACAATGGAACCCCGACTTAAGAAATTAATTCATTCCCGAGGGTCTTTTGTAAGTCAAAATTTTCGTAAGTCAAAGCACCTTTTTCCATCGCCTTTTGAGTGAGGCGATGCTGGCTGAAGACGAAGTTCTTGGTGGAGGTGGCGGAGGTTGAAGAAAGCATACGTATCCATGCATACATACGTGTACATAACATTATGGAATTTAATTTAATTTTTTAAAATTTTCTATTTCATGTATTTCGTTACGTGGGCATTTTGCCGTACCACGGGCAGAAATATTGCCTTTAAGTGCCTTCGTAACTTGAATTTTTCGTTAAATGGGGTCTTCGTAAGGCGGGGTTCCACTGTACATTCAAAACAAAACAGGAAGTGACTATACTGAAACCCTTTAGATGGCTGCAATAATGCACCTCGTGTTTTACCCTAAACTATCTGTAGCAGGAAGTGGAACTTCTACAATTAAACTGGATCACACATTGTACTTTTAAAATATTACCTGGAAAACAAGGACAGTGAAAGGAGCAGCTGATAGAAAGCTGGACCATATTTCAAGGCATCCTTGTTGCTGGTTTCCCAAATCGGCTTGGAGACCTACTTTTGGTGCCTCTTTTAGGTATCCCACTGAAAATATGAGTTAGGATTGATTGCTCGCTTGTTGTAGTCCAGTTTATGTAGTTAACAGATCAGAGTAGGTTTGATGTTGTGAAGTAGAGACACAATCCCAAAGCCTTACTGGTTGGATTATGCCCTGATATCTGCTGGTACAGATGACACTTGTGTGCATTAAAAGCAAAACAAATGTGATGACGATAAAAGTAGAAAAGCTAAAAGCATGGCCATGACTGGCTGATAGCAGGGGAACACACTCGTGTCAATGTGTGTGTTTAGGATTCAATAAAGATAAAACTTTAAGAGTGTATGCGTGTCCCTGCGTGTTAGTGTACAGTAGCAGTGTCAGCAGTGGGACAACATTAGTGAGGGTAGGGGAAATGTCAGCCCATCCATCAACATGACATCTGCAATCTCGCCTCCTCTCTGTCTCTCTATTCACTTCGTTCTCATTCGTTCGGTTACGCTATTCTGAGCTCTTTCTCCTCCTCCTTACTTCTCTTGCATTCTTCCTCTCACATGCGTTCTTTGTAGTTTTCTTTTTTCACTCCTTTAAATCTCTCACTTCTCTGTCTCTACTTATCTCCTTCCCATTTACCGCTGTTATTCTCTTTCCCTCTTTTTCCCGTTCTCTCAGTTGATACAGAAATCCATCTCATTTGCGTGTCCCAGAACAGAGCAGACGGCAACTTATTTTTCAGTGTGTGTGTGTGTTTTACAAAAAACAATCAGATGCTCAGAATGTGGCTGCCCTTTAAAAAAGCTCTATACCAAGCTGCTTTTTTGGCTGAGCAGAGCACTTTCAAAAGTTGAAAACAACTGACCTTTTTCACCAGAGCACATGTGACATCAACTGTTGTTTTTATCAGATGACCAGTCATCACAAAAACCGAGTACTGCAGTTTCATTTTTATTTATATATATATATGTCTCAAAAGAAAGGTGTGCAAGGTGTTGATTTACTGCATTTATTGTTGGTTGTCAGCACAGCATCTGCCCTGCCTCGGTTGTGGTGTGGGTAATCATGTAATTTTGCAATGTTTCTACAGAGAGGACTCAGCACATAACTTATACAACCTCAATCTCAAATTCTCAGCTACATTAATACCCTATACAACATGCTTGCTGTGACAGGGAACAAAATATATATTTTAAAATCCCCTTTGGAACTCGGGGGAACACGGGAAAGTGGATTTCTGGGGTGTTATAATGCTCCTCAGCCTCCCTCTTGCCTCTCTTGTCAGCTTGTGTAAACTCAGAAGCTGCCCCTATAAAGGCCATCAGCAAAGAGGGTCAAAGATCAAATTGATTGAACTTTGTGTGGAGTGCCTCGACGGGCAGATCTACAGCTCACTGAGGGGTACAGCTTCTCTAACAAGAGCTTGGACACTTGCAGTGGCTAGTTCCTGCAAGATGGATTGAAAAAAACAACAGGAATCCATCCAGGAATTGGCAGGATGTTAAAACTCTGATATATACAGAATATAGGTCTTGATTTATTAATGGATTCCATTCATATAAGATAAGATAAGATAACCTTTATTAGTCCCACACGTGGGAAATTTGTTTTGTCA